>NC_064305.1:51743276-52080776 GCF_023373825.1 Bactrocera dorsalis
CGCCAGTAATCGTTTGCATACACACTTATATATATCTTATTTTCTTTTTAAATATTATAACATTTCTATACTACATGTTACAGCTTAATTATATGCTTTATTGCTAGCCTATAGCATAATCACAGATCCTTGAAAGCAGTGAAAACCTTGATAGAAAGTAAAATAGCTTTCCCCGATTTTGGTGTTGAAATGGGTATCTACGGATAGAGGGCGCACACACATCTCCACACTAAGAATACGTATGTATATACAAGTATATATACATATAGTTGCCTCTGAATTAAGGTTTTTGAGATTTCATTTAAATTTCAAAAATCATCTATTTAATTTGCATGTTTCTACGATTTATAAGGAATTTTACACTTATACAGGCATGTTCTGGAGATCGCCCGATTTCAAATTCGAATCCGAAATAACAATTCGTACGATTTTGCTTTAGGTGTTCTGCAATTTGTTCGATTTCATTTGATTCGATTTTTGTTATAGTTAGACAAAATAAATAAAATATTTTTTTTTTAATTTCAAATAATTTGAATTCAAACTGTTTTTAATGCTCCTTAACTGGGAGCATACGGGCCTCACTTTGTAGGTGTTCAATAGGAATCTCTGGAGGCATCCTGTCGTAGTCCAGAGTGCAGTGTTCTGACAAGTCTGAAGCTTCTTCATCTGCGTTCCACTGCATACCATATTGCTGCGGCGTAGTCGAGGGTCGGCCGGCCGATTGCCTTGTAAGTTGCCAACAAAATTTCTTTGTCCTTCCCCATGTGCTGCCGGCTAGCGACTTGAAGATTTTGTTGTGGTTCTGAATGAAATAATCGCGGTTGTATGAGAAATGAGGGAACATAGAATATCAAAAGTTACACCTAAAATCTTAGGATCATTGACAGTCGGTGTCTTGACGCCATGGACCGCAATATCAAGGTCAAGTTTGTACTGCTTCTTCCAGTTTGTAAATATGGTCGCTGTGGATTTGGTGGGTGAGAGTGTTAGGTTCCGTGCAGAAAAGAAGCGAGAAAGGTCGGAGAGATAGCCGTTTACCTTTGAACATACATATGTCATCGATTCCATTGCCCGGCGTCAATATCGTGCAATCATTAGCGTACGAGTTTACGTAAACTCCCTCTGGTGGCTGTGGGAGTTTCGAGATATAAAAGTTAAACAATAGCGACGAAAGGACACCAACCTGCGGAAGCCCTTGCTTAATTCTTCTCAATTTAGAATTTTCTCCTCGAAACAGTACGGATGATTGACGACCGCTCAGGAGGTTTAGGGTCCAGTTCTTCAGTTCTGGAGGGAGCGTAGTTTGTTCAATGTCGTGCTGTAGCATTATGTGACTGACTGTGCCAAAGGCTTTTGACAAGTCCAGCGCTACGCGGATTGTTCTCTCACCGGGTGTTTTCTGGTAAAGGCCACGAACTATATGGGCGTTTATGATGCCAAGTGCTGCGGCGGTACTGTGCACTTTTCGGAATCCATGCTGTTAGTTTGCTAGGCTCAGGTGGTGAGTGAAGGTCGGGAGTAGTAAGGCGATTGTCAGGTGGTTGTACATCGTGATCATGCGACCGATTATTAGATATGAAGCGGTGGCTTGGGTCATGAAAGTTTCGCAGACTTCGGTAGAACTTCAACTATTGAAGCTGCAACGACTCGCCTGCATCTGCGTGTCGCGAAAACATCGGAGGGAATTGGCACAGGAGCCTCAGAACCACGCACCAAACTCCATACCTATAGGTAGTTTTCCGGGAATATTCCAAGCAAAAGTCTTTGCTATAAGTCGGTGCTTAGAGATAAACCTGCAAATCGCTATTGGGGAAGGAGTGTATAGAACGGCTGAACAGTCAATCAGATCACTACCGTGCACATTATCTGGGTGCCCGGTCACAAAGATATAGCCGGGAATGAGCTGGCTAATGAGCCCGACCGCTCCGCAGCATCCACCAACATGGTAGGACCTGAACCGTTTATTGTGGTTGGTCCCTATACCATAAAGGAGCTGCTCCGCAAGAATGAAAGGGTGGGTGGGAGGTGTATTGGTAACAACTCCATGGCATGCCCCATGCCAAGTTGCTAATGCGTGGTAATAACTTTAAAAGGTTTAATTATGTAATGAAACTCCCAAGGGACAAACTCAGGCTACTTATTGCCTTCTATACTAACTTTTACAATCTCCAGAAGCACTTACATAACATGGGCCCAACTTCTTGTGCGAGTTCGTGGTTCTGCGACATGGATCCTGAAACTCCAGAACATCTGCTAATTGACTCCATAGCAGTTTGTAGGCTCAGGATAAATGCCTTTGTATTCTTATTTCCAAAAAGGGATCACATCGCCTCAATAGCACTTAGTAGAGTATTGGAATTTATTACTATGTTGGGGCTAAGTAATTCGTTGTGACTTAGGAGAGAGCCCAATAGACCTTAAGTCGCGGTGAAATCCTTTATTTATCTAATCTAATCTACCAGGATAGCAGGAAAAAAAGCTTAATTCACGATAAAAAATTAAAGATAATATTAAAATTCGCGATCCGGCTTAGGTTGCGGTAAAATGTGCCGCAATATCTTGTGAAGTGATACAACAACAATTAATTTGTTCGAGAAGGACGCGTGCCGCAAATTTATCTCCAGCACGCCAAAACGAATTTCAAAAGTAATTGATACTGAAGAAAGAAGTAAGCAAGAATCAAATAGGGCACAGAAAACTAAAACATTTCTTCACAGATACATGATGTACTTATTATTTTATGCACACATTTTTCAGTCTTTTAACTCTATCTTTTAACTATCTCATAAAAATTTGAGTTCCTATTTAAATTTTTATATACTTAATAGTTTTGTTCTTCTAACGATTTTATGTATCACCTAAAACTAATCGAGATAGATAGGGTTATATGAATCTAGCGCCCCTTGGTAGCGCCATCTATATGTCGACTGGTACGTTAGAATCATGACATTTGATTGATTGGAAGTGAAGTTATTGCGTTTTAAGTGTCAGTATGTTTGTGTTATCGGTGCGAAAATGAGCTTCGAACAAAGAGCCAACATTAAATTTTGTTTTTAAATTGTTAAAACTTTTACCGAAACGTTTTAATTGATGAAACAAGTTTATGATGATGATTGCCTATTGGGTTCATTGTTTTCAAAGCGGTCGTGAGGACATAAATGACGATCATTCCCACGGCAGCCGGTTCTACGCACCGGAATTGACTCGGATTTTATCCGACCAAGGGCTGTCCTTTCGGCGATCTAACCCCGTTTGGATCGGTAAGCATTAATATGTGTTTGTCGTCATTAGAGCAACGCCTTGCAGCAGGGTTGCTCCGTATCCTCCTGACTCGCGCTGGCATTGAGTCCAACCCGGGCCCGGAGGAATTTTTCTGCTGCGTCTGCGCTAAAAGGCTCCATCCAAACTCCACCTCGGTCAGGTGCAATACATGCAATGGATGGAGCCATCTTAAGACCTGCTCAGGCCTTAAGACCCACAGGGAGTGGACCACGCGTTACGTGGCCCCGTGTTGTCTGCGCAATACTGCGACACAAGCCTCCACGGCTGTGCAACCTGCACACTGTTCGCGCGCCGCGCCGCCACTCAATCAGAGTGGCCAACAAAGGACCTCTACGGTCAGGAGCTCAAACAGGCAACACAGCTCCCACTCTGACTTGTCCCCCCCCCAACCTTCATCCCGCTCCAATCCTCGTGCGAGAACCAATCAGCAACTCTTGGTTCCTCGCACAGTCTGCTCCGTGTGTCAGGCTGTCATACGTCGGAACGTCGCATCAGTTAAGTGCAATTCCTGCACTGGCTGGTGCCACTTCCCGACGTGTTCCGGCCTGCGCACCACACGTGAGTGGAGTGTCACCTACGTTGCCCCATGCTGCAGGAGTCTGCCCCCGCAACTCACAACAGTGGCGTCGCCAACCAACACCCCAGTGCGACAACCGCCCCCGCGGGTTCTGCAGCTGCAACAAATACCACCAACACGTCACTCCCTCACCCCCAGGATCACCCACGGACACCCGCGACAAACCCGACTCCTTCAATTTAACTGCAACGGACTCCAGAGCAAGATCGAGGAGATAGTTGCACTTATGAATCGGGAACGTGTATCGATAGCTGCGGTCCAAGAAACCAAGCTAAACAGCCGCTCAGATCTTCTGAGTTGTGCAGGTTTCAACGTTTTACGTAAAGATCGCGAGCGAGATGGTGGTGGTGGCCTAGCCTTCATATTGCACAACACCGTGCAGTATCGTTTAATCGAAGAAGACATCGACCCCAGGGATACTACCCTAGAATGTCAGGGCATAGCTATCCGGTCAGGCGATGTCGAGCTCGAAATATTTAATATATACATCCCCCCAGTTACATGTTGCCCTACAGGATATCACCCGAATATAGGTGCGCTACTTCGTGGTGAAAACCGTATGGTACTAGGCGACTTTAACGCGCACCACGATCTTTGGCATTCCTGCCTGTCAAATGATCGTAGGGGGATGGAGCTGGCGGAACAGATTGACGATTCGACATTCTGCACAATGAATGACGAAGCCCCCACCAGAGTTATGGGCACCTGTAATAGCTCGCCGGATATTACCATTGCTAGCGGTGGCCTGATAAACAGCATAACCTGGCGACCTATGCTAACTCTTGCATCAGACCATCTGCCCATAATTATCTCGATCGAGAAGCCTCCCGATTTCGTTTCTGTGGACAACCGTACCTTCATTAACTTCAAAAAAGCTAATTGGGTCGGCTTCACAGAATTCACTGAGAGCACCTTCAACGCTCTACCCATTCCTACGGACGTATGCGTTGGCGAACGTCAATTCCGCAAGGTGATCGCAGCAGCTACTGCTCGCTTCATCCCGGCTGGAAGAATAGCGGAAATCCGCCCCAATTTCCCAGCCGAAGCAGCTGTCTTAGCTAATGAGCGCGACACCTTACGCCATGCCGATCCCGGGGATCCCCGAATAAGGGATCTCAATTTGGAGATTCGGCGAGTGGTAAATCAACATAAGCGGACGAAATGGATAGAGCACCTGAAGTCCTGCAACCTCTCCACCGGTGTGAGTAAGCTTTGGGCTACTGTCAAAGCTTTGTCTAATCCGAAGAGACACGACGACCGAGTTGAAGTTCAATTCAATGGTCGTGCCTCTTCGGACCCGAAGAAGTGCGCGAGCTATTTTAGCCGGCAGTTTACACTGCACCCTTCGGTAGACAAAGCTAAGAGATGTGTTAACCGGCGGCTGCGCAAAATGCCAAACAACTGCGCGCCACTTACTTTCACCGGCGAGGAGGTTCAGAGTGTCATCACAAAAGCTAAATCATCCAAATCCATTGGCCCTGATGGAATCAACATGCTAATGCTAAAGCATCTAGGCTCGGCGGGAGTAGGTTATCTCACCAGTGTCCTCAACTTGTCACTAACCACCCTTCAAATACCCGATGTGTGGAAAATCGGAAGGGTGGTGCCACTACTGAAACCTGGGAAACCCGCCAACAAAGGGGAATCTTATCGCCCGATAACTCTCCCCAATAGTGAAGACATTTGAGGCCTTACTACTCCTGACCTTCACGCACCACCTGAGCCTAATAAACCACCAGCTTGGCTTTCGAAAAGTGCGCAGCACCACCACAGCACTTAGCGTCATAAACACCCAGATAGTTCGTGGCCTCAACCAGAAGCCACCCTGTGAGAGAACGATCCTCGTAGCGTTGGACTTGTCAAAAGCCTTTGACACAGTCAACCACACAACGCTATTGCAGGACATAGAAAAAACAACGCTTCCTCCAGGGTTAAAGAGGTGGACCATGAACTACCTGAGTGGTCGCCAGTCATCCGTACTATTTCGAGGCGAAACATCTAAACTGAGAAGAATTAAACAGGGGGTTCCGCAGGGTGGTGTCCTCTCCCCACTACTGTTTAACTTCTATATCTCGAAACTCCCACAACCACCAGAGGGGGTCTCCATAACCTCATACGCTGATGACTGCACGATATTGACGTCGGGCAATGGAATCGATGGCATGTGTTCGAAAGTGAACAGCTACCTCTCCGACCTTTCTCGTTTCCTCACTGCACGGAATCTCCAACTTTCCCCCACCAAATCCACAGCGACTATATTTACAAACTGGACGAAGGAGTATAGACTTGAGCTTGATATTGCAGTCGATGGCGTCAAAATTCCGACTGTCAATAACCCTAAAATTTTAGGCGTAACCTTTGATAGTCTATGCTCCTTCACTCCCCATACGACCGCGATTATCGCCAAAGTACAGAGCCGCAACAAGATCCTCAAGTCGCTAGCCGGCAGCACATGGGGAAAAGACAAAGAAACGTTGTTGGCAACTTACAAGGCAATCGGCCGGCCGGTCCTCAACTACGCAGCACCGATATGGTCGCCTGGATGCAGTGGCACGCAGATGAGGAAACTACAGACCTGCCAGAACACAGCACTCCGGACTACGACGGGATGTCTCTTGATGTCTCCCATCGAACACCTCCATAGTGAGACGCGCATGCTTCCTGTAAAGGAGCATAATGAACTTCTCTCCAGGCAGTTCCTGCTGGGATGTTTCCGTAGGAATCACCCTTGCAGCCATCTGCTTGGAGCGGAGCCGCCTCCTAGGAGCATCAAGAGGTCATTCCTCGACTACGTCGACGACGTCGTACAGTACGCCGACCGAACTTCGGACGCTACAGACTTCAGACAGGTACTGACCGCCATTCACAGTGGAGCCATTAACACCTTCACCGACTCCCTTCCCGTGAATGGCGTTCTTGGAGTCAAAGCACCACCTATTGCAGATGAAGAGCTCCAGTTGCCGCGAGAAACGCGAGTGACCCTAGCGCAACTTCGTTCTGGGTATTGTAGCAGGTTAAACTCCTACTTATCCAGAATCGACCCCGACATATCCAATATATGTCCTGCATGCAACGAGTCTCCGCATGACACTGGCCACCTCTTTGCATGCCCCACAAACCCAACTCATCTAACACCTTCCTCCCTTTGGTCCGACCCCGTCGAAACAGCGCGTTTCCTGGGCCTACCGTTAGATGACCTCGACGACAACACAGATGACCCTTACCACCCTAACGGGGATTAGCATATCCGTTAAAACAACAACAACAACAACGTAAATGACGATCAAAATCCGAGATCACCAGAAAATCCATCGAAACTGTGCGTGAATTTATCAAAAATCCGCAGAAATTGTCATTGAAATTCATGGAAATGGAATTTAACATCTCCAAAACATCGATTTATCACATTTTGACCGAACATTTGGGCTTAAGGAACCGGTGTGCACGGTTTGTTCCACACAAATTGACTGACGACTAAAAATTGCTCAGAATCCAAGACCCTTGTGACCGATTATTTGACCACCGTGCGACTTCTTCCTTTTCGGAAAGGAAAGGAAAGTGTTATGCAGACATACGCTATTCAAAAGGCTTGCACCGGCATACTGGCGGCCATACCGGCCAACGAGCTAAAACACTCGTTCGACATGCTTTTGGACCGTGCAGAAAGCTGTATTGAAGCAGAAGGATACTATTTTTAATAAATTAAATTGATTTTGCCGAAAAAACTATTTGTTCTATTTTTTTAAGTCTTGTTTACTTTGGAACGCACCTTGTATATACATATGTATGTAAATGATCAGAATGCCGAGACGAGTGGTGGCTGCCTGTTCCTCCGTGCTAGCTGTAACTTGAGTAGAAGTTAAGAATATATGAAACTTGGTACACGTGTTCCTTGGCAAAAAAATAAAGACGAGTTGGTAGATGGGCGTAATCGGGCCACTGCCACGCCCACAAAATGTCATTAATCGAAAGCCTATAAATTATTAAAAGGTTGGCGTGGTCCCTCCCCTAATAGCTTTTAAGTATATATGTCCCAAAACATTCATGCTATATCACCCAAATTTTTTCAAGAAAAATATTTTTGACAGCTCGAATAGGTGAAATCGGATTATAACCACGCCACTAAAAGTGCGGCATATCAATAACTAAATAAGCCGGAGACATGAAATTCACACCCGGGATGATACAAGAGGGCTTTATAAGAGCCACTGCCAAAATTGGACAATGAACGTTGCACCGCCCACATTTAAGTGATCTACTAGGTCTCCTACTACTACTTTTTCAATTTCAACAGGATACGGGATTATTTTCATATTCCCATGTTACAGTGCAAATGTGGGCGAAATCGTATAAGACCCACGACTACTTTCTATATAGCAATTTAAAATTCCATCTGATTCATTCACTTTCTAGTATACAAATCAAGAACCAATCAATATACCCGGATAAAACTTTGTACGAATATTGTATTTGATGTGTGACACCGTATGATTAAAACTCGAACCATAACTATTCAAGCCCCTAGACTATTTGTCACAAATATCGGTCAGTTTGTAAGAATGTATAATTGAAATTAGGATATATTCTTTTTCTAATATTAGTCAATTTCAGAGATGAGCCTTGAGAACTTGTGCACTTGTGTCCCACTTTAATTTTCGTTAAATTTTTAAACGCGTTTTTCTCGTATCTGTGTTTTTGAAGTCGGTTGCCAAGATTTTTTGAGAACTACTCAACCGATCTTCATGAAATTTGACACAGATTTTTGAAATACAACTCTTAAAGACATGGACGAAGGATTTGATTACAACTACTTGAAAAAAATGTCGCGAAATTTTCACTGAAATTTTAATTTATTTTTATGAAAAGGTCTGTCTGCCAGAAATCCAATTTTCAGTTTTTTTTTAAGTTAAGTTTTTTTACTTTAGATACAGGAGTAGTCCTTTTTTCCGAGAGGTCACTGGAAATAGCGTTGCAATGGCCGAGTTTAAAATATTTTGTTCTAAAAATCTTAGAATTTCTTTGTCAATAGTGTACATACATTTGTAACAATACAAAATTGTAATAAAATATTTAATTTTTCATATGAGAAAAAATTGTTGAAAAAAGGCTGTTTTTAACCGAAGAAATACATGTAATCCCTTAACAATCTAGTGATTGAACTCACGAGTTGGTTACCAGGTAGAGAATTTATCGACAGAACCGTTAGTATAAATATTTACCGGCTAATACTATTCGAATAGTTGTAAAATTACGACTATTCATCGTTCTATTCGAATAGTTGTTTTGGTCCGAGTATTTGAATAAATGAAAATTGTTTGAATTCGAAGCAACATTTGATTTTTGCTTGTTTTAAATTTGTGAAAATGGCAATTGTGCGCATATATACTGCAAAGTTTTTATAAATTTATAAAAGTTGAAATTAGTAAAAGTTGAACGCTTATTATTCTAGCAGTCGACAACGAACGGTAAACCGGATAGTCGAAAATTACCAGATTCTGCAAACCGAATATTATTCGAATAATGCCCTAACCGGTTAATTAGGTTAGTCGAATATTAAGAGCTTAGACTGAATGTCAAAATCTGGATTGAATCGGGTCAATATTTCCCTTAGACCCAAATACCTAATAAAATATTTTTGAAGCTTCCGTCAAATTTATACTCCATATATCCACCAATATTTGAATTATGTATAATTATTAAATTGAGTAAGCGTGTTTTCTCTTAGTGCATCTTTGTGACTAAAATGAATCAAATCGCATTAGCTCCCATATAACTAATATCAGGATTTTCAGACATCCGGTTGACTTTACTCCTTATCCGTCGTTGATGGTATGTGAGATACCTTAATGAAACTCAGATGGCATCTATTTTTGTAAATAATATATAGTAAAAAATAGATAAAATCGAGTCAATGATTAACTTCGAAATATTATTTTATTATTTTTATTTTATTTTATTAAAGCTTACATAATAAACAAATTATTATATAAACTATAGTACGCAGCACTAGCATCATAGGCTTTCGGCTGACTGGTGGGATAATAGTTGGGTTCATTAAAAGCTGAGCAGGATCATCATTGTTGATAGAGATTATATAAGCTGTCTTCCATATTGTCTTTTTAAAAAGGCAGTCCAGATTCAGGCAATATGTTTTTTATCGGAGATGTTGGTAACAAATAGTATTTTTCTTACATATTGACAATGTTGCTTAAATGAATACTTAGAGTCCAATATTAAGCCTAGGAACTTAAAACTATCTGTACAGATTAAATTTATATTATTAACGGTAAGTGTGGGTGTATTACAATGATGTTTCTTACAAATATGTAATAACTTAGATTTAGAGGAAGAAATTGACGTGCCCGAAGAACCGAACCAATGGAATAAGAGGGATAAGATTTTAGAAAAGGAAGACGTAACAACGGACAGATCGGAGGAATTAGAAAATAATACTAAATCATCAGCATAGTTTTGGTGACTGATATTAGGGAAGTCAGATAAAATTGTACTGATTTTGAAGAGCAAATTCTAAGGCTATATCTTGCGGATGTAGTAGATTGCCACGAGGAGAATTGAGGAGAGAAATCGGAAAAAAGGAGGTTAAACTAGTGAACTTTTGAAATAACTTAAAGTGAAAGATTCATTAGGAGGGGAATAGGCACAAATAATGATGAGTTTATAAAAGTTAGAGTTCGATGTAATTATTTAAGTATCCGTTCATATTCCACTGAAGGATGGATAACATGGATAGAAAAATAAAGAAAAAATAATCACCCCTATCACGCATTTCGACTTGGATTGAAATTTTCTCCGTTTGGCGACTTTGGTATCATGCGTTCCGTTCCCGTTCAGTTCAACTTCGAAATTTACAATTCTGCCTATCATGCATTTCGATCGCAGCTCCGTTTTGCTAAGCTGCAATTTTGTTGGCGGAGAACTTTTTGTGTTTTTATTTTGCTGAGAAAATTTTATTATTTGCGTGATTTTTTTTGGAAAGAGGTAGCATCTAATTTACTTGCCGTCGTTTTTTCCGCAAACGTAAAAAAATGTCTACTTTCACGTGCAATTACTTACAGCCCGTCATTCATCTGGAAGGGATCGCACATATCTCGTAATCTTCTCCTTTCAATTCTCACCCCAGCATTCTGAGATGCGTTGCTCTCCTCCTCAACCAGTAATATCGCCGAGGATAAAGATTCCATAGTTACGTTTAATAAAAATAATAACAATATAAAAATTTTACTTTTATTTATTTTCTTTGAACAGCAGTAATTTGTGTATTTTTGCTTTGTTATGTTCCAGTTTCACATATTTCAAAGCAAACAGCGGATTTCGAAAGAGTTATAGCTCTTCCTCTTCTTCTTTCAATCCAATCGTAACGCATGATACCTAATTTCGACTCCGGCGGAGCGTAGAGCGGGAACGTAATCGAAATGCATGATAGGGGTGAATAATGTGAGGTTATGGGAATTTATTGTTCCATCAACGAGGGTGACGGAGATGAAAGGGAGGAGGAAGTTGGATGGGTGTTATGAGCAAGAGGGGAGATGGCAAAAGATGCCAGGGGAGATAAGGTGTGTGAGGAGGGCGATGAGATGTGGGAAAGAGGAGAGAAAGATGGGAAGGGGGAAGAATCCAAGGATGGAGGGTATAGAAGAGGGGAGTTCTTTGAAGTTTCTGGAAGTTCTATGTGATGCAATGGATTGTTGGTGGAGGATGAATCGTTGTTAGTTTTTGTTGTTGTTGCATTATTATTGAGGTTAGAGTTTTTTGATATTGAAGTATTATCTTTGTTATTAGGATTTTTTGAATTTGTATTTATATCACTGTTAGTTTGCATTTTTGCCACGTTGGCGAAGGAGAAGGGGGGTGGGGTGGAAGGAAGTTGATTTTTATACATGGTAATGGCGTCACGCATGGTGCATTTGTGTATAGTTTTAATTTTTAATATTTCTTTCGATTGAATAAATTTAGGGCAAGCATTTGAGGACAGGGGTGTTCACCTGCGCAGTAAACTCTGGTGCAATCAGAAGGAGGAGAGTGGTTAGGAGGAAGATTGCAAATGACACAGGAAGGAGTTTTTACGCAGTGTTTAGCGGTGTGTCCTAATAGCTGACAAGTTTTGCAGCGCATAGGATTAGGGTAGTACGGACGGACATCAAGGGTTCTCCAGGCTACATCAATTCTGTTAGGAAGTGTATATTTATTGAATGTTAATAATACGGCACCTGTAGGTACACGAACGCCTTTAACTATTTTGTTAAACTTGTTGACTGCAGAGACACCTTGTTCCTTGAGACCTTCAATTATTTCATCGTCGCTAAGTTGGCATATAAAGGGGGCATAAATTGTGCCCTTGACTGAGTTAAGGGTGCTGTGAAGAGCAACTTCAACAGCACCTGCACCGGGTAGATTCTTAGTAAAAAGGAATTTATCAGCAATTTTTTGATTTTTTACAAGGAGGAGTAGGCTGCCATCGCGAAGTGACGAGACGTTGTTAATATCTTTACTGATAGATTGAATACCTTTATAAGTCGCGAAGCAGGAGATGGAAGTGATAGGTTTACTGGCATCCCGCGACTTAATGACGAGGTATTTGGGGTCATCCTTCTTTGTTATGGGGAGTTCCGGAAATGGGTCCAACGTTGTTTGTTCAGGCTTTTTTCTTTTAGTCTTCTGGGCTGAGGATAATAGGGCAAACCTATTATCACCCAGATTGTTGGCCCCAGGGGGCATTGTGAAAATATTACTTCTTATGTATGCAAAAATGTATGAATGTAGCACAAGTTAATAATAAGAAATAAACACAACGAGAAATTAACAGTAAAAAAGTTATTTGTGCACAACTGTAAAGTAGCGTTATAACACAGACACAGCGAGAGAAAAAGAAAAATGCGACCGTACGGTTTGACAACTCGGTTGCGACTGCGAACAAAGTATAATGTTCTGTAACGCATCCGGAATATTTGTTACATTATATTATACGTATATTAAGCATAAACCTTGTAGTTGATGCGCAGTGACAGAGAAATCACAATTAAAGTTGATACTTTTACATTTACATATACATTTATACTACATTTTGGATTAAATTGAAATATTTACCATTTACTAAATATACAATATATTTTCATGAATATTTGAATGATGTTTGTACTTCCATTTTCGATGAAATTGAAGAAATTATTTTTAATGAATCTATTTGATTTTAATTTTAAACTAAATGACCCATAATATAACTTAAAAAAATAGAAAATTTGATGTAATTCATTCACGATTTCGTCGAATAATGTAAGTTGAATTCTTTTGAAATATTTTTTTAATATAAAGTTATGCCAACACCTGAAGGTATTTCCCCAGCTTAGATCCTTGCAATTTGCAAGAGTATGAAATGTTCGGTTACACCCGAATTTTGCTCTTCCGTACTTATGTTTGATATTAAATATAGAATATCGAATCTAGGTTAAAAGAAACGAAATAAATAATGGTTAAACTTTTCAGAGAAACCTTGAAATCGGTTGAATTGTTTTTCTATACAAAGAGTAATATAAAAAATACAAACATTCCAACGTTTTTGTATTTATATGTTGTTGTCGGAAATTGAATCACTTTTATTTTCAAAATACATATTTAATATCCTTTAATGAATAAAAAAATGAGGGTTAGAAAAAGTAGATAAAGTTCTAAGAAATCATATTTGTCGGTACCTTGTACGCAGACTTTTTCTGGTGAATGTTGCATCTTAATCGTTAATTTCGCGCGAACCTCGGCCGGTACTTTGTAAAATGTAATGCTTGCTGATTCAATGAAATATATCCGTAATTGGCTACAAACCGTTTTTGAATTTCTTGTATATACTTTTTGTCACATTTGAAATACATACTCGTATGTTAGATATATGTATAATTAAAGTCAAATATGATATTTTATTAATAACATGACTTTTATATAGGCCTTCACAATTAGATGGGTTCGCTGAAGTGCTAATGGAGCATCAAAAGCATGTGGTACAAAATCCAGATGAATTAATTTGTGAAATGAGAGAACAGTTGATGCAATCCCTGAAGAATTCTTTAGATCGATTTTGGGAGGAATATGATGTTACGGATCGAGTAGCTGAATTGGAAATGCTTAAAGAGCAATGCAACAAATTTAAGGGAAGCTCATGGTACATACTTACATTTAAATAATAATAAATTTGGTCAAGTATTTTTTTTATGATATTTGTACTATTGCCCATTTCAGGAATGGCAGCCTAATGAAACCTTTGCAGAGGACTTTGCCGTTACAAATGCATTTTAAGGAAATCAGATTGCGCTACCTTGAAAAACAACTGAGTTTTCAAAACGAACAATTGAAGGTATTGCTATAATCATACCATAATTAAAAAAAAAAAAAAATCCGGTATAAAGAGAGGAAATCAATGCCTGAACAAATGGCTTCAGAGTAAGAACATGGCTTATTCAAGACTTTTTATGTAACCATAACAAACTAGAAGTATACTATATATCAGAAAGATATTTCTTTTTAACTATTTAATACCCCAAGGACAAGTTTGACTAAACAGACTTACACAAGAATTAGTTCAGTTTTGTTTAACCCTTGTGTTGCCACCCAAAAAAAATCACACTGTCTGCCGCCCAGGGTACCCGGGTACCCGTACGCAAATTCGTGCGTATAAGTGCGTTATACGTAAAAATAATTGAGTGCATTCTATCACGATCTATGTATTGACATCTTAGAAAGGTATACCTACTTGAATTTACCATATAATATGTACAGACACCTTCATAGTCCTAAATCAGGAATAAAACGCGCTCTGCTCTAACGTAAATTTCTCGTTTCTCGAAAGGCAAATGCGTGGAATTCGAGTGCTAGGGAAACAGGTCGCTCTCTGAATTGCTTTCTACTTCAGGAACGTTCGAGAATCCCGTGAAACGAATATAATAAAAAATAAATAAATAAATAAATAGTTCAGTTTCCGTCGTTGACTCGAAGAAGCCAGGCGTATCGCTGCAGTCACTCCAGTCAATTTGGATAGTTCGTTATGGTATGTGCATTACATATCGATATTCGTAGTTATTTATTTATTGCAATACTATTGAAAAAAGTTTGTGAAGTGATAAGTAAAGATAATTGTATTTTATTTACATACCTCAGATAAATAAAAGGATGGAGGAGTTATCGAAAGCACAGTTTTTGAGGTAACGTATATACGTATACAATAAATACACGATTTATTTACCACGATAGGTTTTTAATTTTATCGAAAATTGAATGCGAAAAATATTAAAAAAATATTTTTTTCGATGATTATGGGGTATATATACAGCCATGGACACATAAATAGCACACTTGGTCATCGAATAAGAAAACAGTTATTTATTCCTTAGGTTTATCACTTACGGATTTAAAGAGGAATGCGTTTTATTTTAAAGATTATTCACTTTAATATAACTATAACACTGAAACAATAAATATTTTATTATCGCCAAAAAAAGACGAAAACTTCAATATCCTATGTGACAGCTTGGACACATAAATAGCACAATCTGAAAAGGGGTTTAAAAAAAGGTACAAAAATTTATAAAAATTATTAAAAAATTTCAAAAGATTGTTCATTTCGTTAGTATTTTGTACTATATCCATAATTTTTAAGCATCCGCTCACATCTTTTCTGCATGCTGTCCACCAGTTCTTGATATCGTCCCTTTGGGATTGAATACCAAGGCTCCTCAATTCCAGCCCATAAATTATCAAAATTTTTGAATTTTTTGCTTGCTATTTTGAACTTTATATCAATTCATAAATTTTTTATTGGTTTCAGGTTTGGGTTTTGCGCAGGCCACTCATAAATTTTAAATTTTTTATTGCCGAGACCATACTTTACTAACTTTGCGGTGTGTTTCGGATCATTGTCTTGCATAAATGTCCAGTTTATGGGCATGGATTGAAATACATTTTATTTTTCAGTATATCCAAATACTAAAACTCGTCCATTTTACCATTTATTCGAACAATTGGTACGATGCCATGCCATGAAAACACACTCCAGACCATGATACCTTCACCGCCGTGCTTAATGGTTTTTTTGGTATACCTAGGTTTAAGGGAGTGACCTTGTGGACGACGTAAAAATGATTTTTCAACTGGAACCTTCCTATTTATCTTGGGTTTGTCGTTCAAAAATACGTTCTTCCAAAATTGTGCTGAATTGTCTCCGTGGGCCTTTCCAAATGATAGTCGAATTTTGATGTGGCGTTTTGACAGGAGTGGTTTCTTGCTGGTAATTTGTCCAAAAAGTTGAGATAAGTTGAGTCGTCTTCCTACAAGCTTTCTGGACACGTCCAAACCATATTCATCATTAATTTCGACCATAATTTCTCTGGTTGACTTAAAAGGATCCTCTTTGCTCTTCCGTACTATGTATTTGTCCACACTAATATCGGATTTACGTGGTGCTGGTTTTCTTGGTATCTTTTTATTGACACAAGGTGGGTCTGTTTTGTTGCATAAAGAGCATTTCATAACATTTTTGGAGAGCAATATATTATTTTAGCAATTTTGACAGGATCTTTTCCTTTTTAGCTCATATTGGATATAAGGACTCCCTTTTCCGGCGTGGAATGTCTTTTTCTTTCTCATTTTAACGAAATATCGATGAAATAATTATATATTCGCAGAATTAAATAAAAAATATGCGAGAACCTCACACAAAATTAAAAAAAAAAAGCACGAACTTAAAAATGTGCTATTTATGTGTCCACCTCAAATCAACACTATACGCAATAAAATTGTCGCGTACAAAATTTAATAGAAAATAAACAGTATTTTTATGCAGGGAAATGATCCTCATAACAGTGACAAGTAGATACATACCAAATTTTTATTGTTCAGCTACTTTAGGATTAAAAAAAATTAGAATTAATATGGGATTCAGATGTGTGCTATTTATGTGTCCATGGCTGTAGTAATGTAAAACATATTTTCGTATACTCTCACATATACTTTTATATATTCCAAAGAAAAACAAAGCTCTAATACTTCTTAGTACGATGCACTATGATTATGAAATCTCTGATGCAGCTCACAAAAAACCAGAAATGATTTTGTTTTATAATCAAACAAAAGATGGCGTTGACACCATGGGTCAAATGTGTTCGAGGTACTCCACCCAACGGCGAACGTGTAGATGACCGCTGGCTTTCTTTTTCAGCATCCTCGACATTGCAGGTGTAGCTGCTTATGCAATCTAATATGAAAATAAGAGCATGCTTCGCAACAAAACAAACAGACTTTTCCTTCGACAATTGTCAGAAGAATTACAATGCCGATGATCGAAGAGCGAGCCCCGAACCAGCAAATAATGCGAAACCCCTCTACCAAAATCGCAGTCGAAAGTTTCTTTGAAAGGCCAATTTCTGGGTGGTACCCAGAAATGACCAACGTTGAGACGCCACTGCGAGAAGAGCTGTTGTTGGATCTTTTTATATTTGTAAGGAGCAGCCAATTCGCAAACGACGAAAAACACGGAAATCCTGCGTTGAGTGCGATAAGCCCATATGCGATCAGCATTCGGTGAACATTTCTAAATGTTTACATTGCAATGAGTAATTTTGAATTTTTCTTAATTTTTTAATTAATTCTTAAAATTTAGTTATTCAAATTATTACTTATATTTCACTGTGCAAAAAGCAAAAAATTCATTCATTTTTTTGTAACTTCATGTCGCAAAAAAAAATTATTATTATTATTATATACAATATATTTTATCAATAAATGTTTAAAAATGAACATAATTTGTTATAGTTATCATACAGATACTTATTTACTCCTTTTAGATATAAAATAAAATTATAATCATAATGTATTACACGAATTGCGCCGAATTTCTGTCGGGGTACCCGGGTGGCTGAGATGTGTTTCTATTTTCAACTGTAACATTTCTGAAGTTAGAAAAAAATTTGAGCAATGTATAATGCACAATTCGCTAGATAATCGGTTAAACCATGGGGATCCAAGAGGATTTTAGTCTATCCTTTTTAGAAAAAATATTCAACAAAATACACGCCGGTGGGTACCCGGGTGGCAACACAAGGGTTAATCAAACATTTCACCTCGATTCCTATCAAAGTTAACGACGAGGATTAGTAATTTGTCACATTTGAACTCGAGTATTCTAATTTTTTGTATACATATAAATTTTTTACTTTCTGATTTCAGAGTTTAATGGCGGTGAATTGTAGAGAACGGTCTCGGGTTCTCAACGTGGAACAACAAAGAAAATCAATGTTAGTGACTTTAGAACGATACAGTCAAGATATCGAAAAGAGAAAGTCGATTATGAAGCAAATAACAGCCGATTTAATTTTTAATACTGATTAAGATTTTGTTTTAAAATAAAAGTAATATTGAGTTATTTATATAGTTTTTGTTATTTAGCTGCCATATTGCTGAAGGCCAGTAGATTATCGTTGCCGTTATGCTTGCATTGAATAGTAACCATAATATCTTTATTTGCGAAAGTCGTCAGAAGCTAGCAAAAAATACTATTGTGTATTTACATATCTTTTAGTCATATTAATGCATCAACAGACAATGTAAATTCTTAAATAATACATGTCTCACAAAACCGTTTAGTAAACGAATATATAGAAAATTGTAAAATTTGGTTTGTCCGGAAAGTAACAGGACTGAGTCGATTAAAAAAATCTCCTCTGTCGTCTCAAAATGCTCGGAAGATTGCCTATTTATCTCGGGATCATATTCAAAGTGTCGTCACCTGTGATTCTTCTTCTTTAATGGCGTAGACACCGCTTACGCGATTATAGCCGAGTTAACAACAGCGCGCCAGTCGTTTCTTTTCGTAACCAATTGGAAATGTTTAGCGAAGCCAGGTCTTTCTCCACCTGGTCTTTCCAGCGGAGTGGAGGTTTTCCTTTTCCTCTGCTTCCCCCGGAAGGTATTGCGTCGAATACCTTCAGAGCTGGAGTGTTTTCGCCCATACGTACGACATGACCTAGCCAGCGGAGCTGCAGTCTCTTGATTCGCTGAACTATGTCAATGTCGTATATGTCATACAACTCAACGTGGCATCGAATGCAATGTTCGCCGTGGCCAACGCGCAAAGGACCATAAATCTTTCTCAGAACTTTTCTCTCGAAAATTCGTAAAGTCGACTAATCAGTTGTTGTCATCTTCCAAGCCTCTGCACCATATAGCAGGACGAGAATTATGAGTGACTTATAGAGTTTGGTTTTTGTTCGTCGAAAGAGGACTTTGCTTCTCAATTGCCTACTCAGTCCAAAGTAGCACCTGTTGGCAAGAGTTATCCTGCGTTGGATTTCCAGGCTGACATTGTTGGTGGCGTTTACGCTGGTTCCAAGAATTATTGAAATTATCTACGACTTCAAAGTTATGACTGTCAACAGTGACATGGGAGAGACACTTTCCACGCGAGTGGAAAAGTGCTAGGGTTGTTCCTCTCCTGAAGTCCCCTGATAAGGTCAGGAGCGATCCTCGACCTTATCGGGGCATCAGTCTCCTTCCAGTACTTGGAAAAGTGATGGAAAGAGTCATGGTGGAACGGCTTCAGGAGCTAACGCGGGGTATGTGGTCGGATAGGCAGTTTGGGTTCAGGAAAGGACGCAGTATAGAGAACGCGTGGTTTTTTGTTCAGAATGCTGTTAGGGAGAATGTCAACAAGTATGTTCTTGGTATATTTGTTGACTTCAAGGAGGCGTTTGATTACCTAAGCTGGGATCGAGTGGTGCAACGGCTGGAGGAGCTTGGCTGTCCGGAAATTACTCTTTCGCGGAGTTATTTTTCGGACAGAAAGGCCTCTCTAGTCGGCATGAATTGGAGTGTGGAGGTTGGAGTTGTTCGTGGCTGCCCGCAGGGTTCCATCTGTGGTCCATATATTCGGAA
The DNA here is from genome assembly GCF_023373825.1 of Bactrocera dorsalis. Classification (NCBI taxonomy): domain Eukaryota; kingdom Metazoa; phylum Arthropoda; class Insecta; order Diptera; family Tephritidae; genus Bactrocera; species Bactrocera dorsalis. The sequence continues at coordinate 51,763,063 of NC_064305.1, forward strand.
CCTTTTGATGGGCACTCTGCTTGGGCAGCTCGAGCCGCTCTGTAAGTGTTGTGCGTATCCGGACGACCTTCTTCTTATGGTTGAAGGTCGCTCCAGGTCTGAGTTAGAGCGGGCGGGAGGAGATCTCTTAGAGATCGTTAATTCTTGGGGTTTAGGTGTGGGGGTTGACATATCGGGCACAAAACGGTGGCAATGCTGCTGAAAGGTAGATTGTCGCCGGTTCGTCCACCGATTGTCCGTGTGAATGGGGCTGACCATGAGTGAAAGGATGTGTTTTACTCCACACTTGGCGAATGTGAAGGAGCGAATGCAGGCAGCCGCAGGCAAAATACGACATATTTTGAGGAGCGATTAGGGTCTCGGACGTCGTGCTGTCCGCACCATATATCGTGGCTTGTTTGTGGCCTGTGCCACATATGGAGCCCCTGGATGGTGGGAGGCAGCCACGACTGTCTTGGGGTCTCAAAAACTCCTCAATACATACGTTGTATGATGCTTGCTTGTATGTCGCACCGTCTCAAGGGATGCGATGCAGGTTTTATTAGGTGCACCCCCCCTGATTGTCATACAACGTGCTGTTGCGTTCAGTTTAAGAAGGGGTTTGAGTGTGTCATTGCTGCGGAACGATTGGATTTCCGATGATGATGTGGAGAGGGAGGGATATCTAGGGAGCAAGAGGCTTCTAGATGATAGGGTCAGGTGTAGGTGGCAAGAACGTTGGGACAATAGTCCCAACGGCCGAGTGACGTACGAGTACATTCGGGACGTTGGGTTCGTTGAGGATAACCCAGACTTCAGATTTTGTCTGCGTCTGGGTTTTCTGCTTACGGGGCATGGGCCTCTGAATGCATGTTTGCATCAGAGGCACCTATCGGATACGTCGGGATGTTTTTGTGGGGCGATTTCAGAAAATTGGTCGCATTTAATTGCGGAGTGCCCGATGTACTCGGACATTAGGGATCTGAGTGGTATGGGGATTAGCTGGACTGATGGACGGTTAGATGTTAGTGATGTGAGCTCCACTTGTCGGAATACCGAACAGTTAGGGTCGTTTGCGCGTGAATTATTTAAGCGGCGAAGGCGGTTAGCTGGGAATTAGGGTTAGTTTATGTATAATTGGTGTGTGTACGTGATGTATGTATGGGGTCCAACCCTTGGCCACCAGTCCAGAGCCGTATGGAAGCTCAACTGGTAGTAGTTTCGGCTACGAGGTCTGACCGGAGACTTAATTCTGGTACCACGGGGAGCAGGAGCCCTTGGAGTTCGCTCCAACCTGCACATGCGGACTGGCCCCTCGGGGAATATCGTTGTGGTTGTGGTTAAAACCCAAATGCAGGAAGAACTGACTTTGTCAGTCGAATGTGGAGATGCATTGCAACCGGGTGCCGGACCCAAAGCACAGTAGAGGTTTTAGATGGGCCTCGAACCTTACCAAGGTGGTAAGTATGTCCATTCCACACTGCCAATTGGTACTGAAAATGCTTAGCAGCTCTTATAGAAAATTGTACCTTCTCGATTAAGTTCTGCAGCTTGAATTATTTTCTCCAAGAGCAGATTGAGGAAGTCGCTCGAAAGGGAGTCGCCTTGTCTGAAACCTCTTGATATCGAACAACTCGGAGAGGTCCTTCCCGATCCTGACGGAGCTTTTGGTATTGCTCAACGTCAGTTTACACAGCGTATTAGTTTTGGGGGAATACCAAATTGAGACATCGCGGCATAAAGGCAGCTCCTTTCGTGCTGTGAGTCGATTTTCTTTTCACGGATGTTTTACAAAATTTTGGCGTATGGCGGATATCTGGTCGGTTGTTGATTTTCCAGGTCTACTGCCACACTGCTAAGGTCCAATCAGTTTGTTGACGGGGGGCTTTAATCTTTCACACAATGTGATGCCTAAAATCTTATATGCGATGTTGAGGAGACTTATCCCACGGTAGTTGGCGCAGATTGTGGAGTTTTTTTTTGTGGATTTGATGCATGCAATTCGAACTTCTTCATGGTCGGGCAATGGAACGTCTGCTCCATCGTCATCGATTGGGGAATCAGGTTCGCCTTCTCCTAGCTTTGTACGTTCACTGTCATCCAGCAGGCTGGAGAAGTGTTCCCTCCATAATTTTAGTATGCTCTGGGCATCGGTTACTAGATCACCTTCTTGGGTTCTACAAGATTATTCTCCGTTCTTGAAACCTTCTGTTAGTCGCCGCATCTTTTCATAGAATTTTCGAGCAATACCTCGTCGGCCAGCTTGTCAAGCTCTTCACTTCGGCTTCTCTCTTTTTCTGTCTGCAATTGCGTCTCGGTTCCCTTTTTAACTCTCGGTATCTGCACGTGTTGTTGCGTTTGTTGACGTGCGTTTTTTGCTGCACAGAGGCGGGTGCGATTCTTGGCTGCCACAAGATAGTGATCCGAGTCGATGTTAGGACCTAAACATTTTAGATTTATCTTCCGTCTATCACAACATGATCGATCGTTGGTGGTTTTTCGATCCGGAGACAGCCAGGTAGCTTGATGAATTTGCCTATGCTGGAATCTAGTACTACAGATAACCATATTTCGGGCCATGGCGAAGTCGAACAGCCTCATCCCATTTGGGGATGTTTCATCATGGAGGATGAATTTACCAACCGTTGTGCCAAAGATACCTTCTTTGTCCACCCAGGCGTTAAAGTCTCTAAGCACGATTCTGACATTGTGACGGAGGCAGCTCCCATAGCTGCGCTCCAAGCGTTCATAGAAGGCATCTTTGATCGCATCGTCCTCTTCTTCCGTCGGGCGTGGGCGCAAATCAGCGATATGTTGAAAAACTTCGTTTTGATGCAGATTGTGGCTAGACGTTCACCCACTGGGGTAAATGCCAGAACTTGGCGACGGAGTATCTCTCCCACCACGAATCCCACATCAAATTTACGCTCTTTTATATGGCCAATGTAGTAAATACCACAAAGACGTTGTCCCGTCCATCGCACGCCCTAGTCGTCATTAAAATGGGAGTCTCTCGTTTGAGGCTGTTGTTTAGCTTAAATTGGTTTTATTTACGTGGCGGGTCCCAAACCCATTACAAAGCCCTGGAGAGGGATGGTTCGCCTTCTCACTTTAGCTCGCCATCATACGGATGTTCTGTGGCTACCCAGAGGATACTTGGTCCAAGATCGGAAGTCGTGAGCTGCATGAGTCATATGTAAAAGAACCGTTTCTGGCAACTCGCAACTTGCGTGAACTTCTACACATGACTCTATCCTCCATGGACTTAGTAATATTATACTTAAATTCACAAATTGGTTCCAAATGTTTTCTGCAATACAACAATTAACTAAGTAAGATACAATGGCTTTATTGCGCATTGCCATACATTTTTAATTTTAATTTAAAATTTCGATAAATTTTCATTCGCGTTACGACATCGTAACAGATTTGTCAATGAATCCTCTACTTTGTAACTCACCCTTTAGTTCGATCACAGAATTGTTAAATAAAAGGGCGAATATAATAACTACACACTCATCTTTATTTCTAATTCAAACAACTTAACGCTTTACTACTCATTATCCGAATTAACAACTTCTTACTTACTATATGCATCATTTGATGCATATGAAGAACTCGGCAGCATTCGAGCAATGCGACAACTAAGAATATCGTTGTCTTGTTAATTCTGGCAATGTATCCTCGATTCCCGCAGTGAGAAGTAGACAAATAACGGGTGACCCAAGTACAAGTACTTTTTTCAATAGCCTTTTTTTGAAAGATCGCGCTTGAGTCGAGTCAAGCTGTCATGGTATTTTGTTCAGTATTGTTTGTTTCGACGATTGTCAGAAGAATTACAATGCCGATGATCGAAGAGCGAGCCCCGAACCAGCAAATAATGCGAAACCCCTCTACCAAAATCGCAGTCGAAAGTTTCTTTGAAAGGCCAATTTCTGGGTGGTACCCAGAAATGACCAACGTTGAGACGCCACTGCGAGAAGAGCTGTTGTTGGATCTTTTTATATTTGTAAGGAGCAGCCAATTCGCAAACGACGAAAAACACGGAAATCCTGCGTTGAGTGCGATAAGCCCATATGCGATCAGCATTCGGTGAACATTTCTAAATGTTTACATTGCAATGAGTAATTTTGAATTTTTCTTAATTTTTTAATTAATTATTAAAATTTAGTTATTCAAATTATTACTTATATTTCACTGTGCAAAAAGCAAAAAAATCATTCATTTTTTGTAACTTCATGTCGCAAAATAAAATTATTATTATTATTATATACAATATATTTTATCAATAAATGTTTAAAAATGAACATAATTTGTTATAGTTATCATACAGATACTTATTTACTCCTTTTAGATATAAAATAAAATTATAATCATAATGTATTACACGAACTGCGCCGAATTTCTGTCGGGGTACCCGGGTGGTTGAGATGTGTTTCTATTTTCAACTGTAACATTTCTGAAGTTAGAAAAAAATTTGAGCAATGTATAATGCACAATTCGCTAGATAATCGGTTAAACCATGGGGATCCAAGAGGATTTTAGTCTATCCTTTTTAGAAAAAATATTCAACAAAATACACGCCGGTGGGTACCCGGGTGGCAACACAAGGGTTAATCAAACATTTCACCTCGATTCCTATCAAAGTTAACGACGAGGATTAATAATTTGTCACATTTGAACTCGAGTATTCTAATTTTTTGTATACATATAAATTTTTTACTTTCTGAATTTCAGAGTTTAATGGCGGTGAATTGTAGAGAACGGTCTCGGGTTCTCAACATGGAACAACAAAGAAAATCAATGTTAGTGACTTTAGAACGATACAGTCAAGATATCGAAAAGAGAAAGTCGATTATGAAGCAAATAACAGACGATTTAATTTTTAATACTGATTAAGATTTTGTTTTAAAATAAAAGTAATATTGAGTTATTTATATAGTTTTTGTTATTTAGCTGCCATATTGCTGAAGGCCAGTAGATTATCGTTGCCGTTATGCTTGCATTGAATAGTAACCATAATATCTTTATTTGCGAAAGTCGTCAGAAGCTAGCAAAAAATACTATTGTGTATTTATCTTTTAGTCATATTAATGCATCAACAGACAATGTAAATTCTTAAATAATACATGTCTCACAAAACCGTTTAGTAAACGAAAATATAGAAAATTGTAAAATTTGGTTTGTCCGGAAAGTAACAGGACTGAGTCGATTAAAAAAATCTCTGTCGTCTCAAAATGCTCGGAAGATTGCCTATTTATCTCGGGATCATATTCAAAGTGTCGTCACCTGTGATTCTTCTTCTTTAATGGCGTAGACACCGCTTGCGCGATTATAGCCGAGTTAACAACAGCGCGCCAGTCGTTTCTTTTCGTAACCAATTGGAAATGTTTAGCGAAGCCAGGTCTTTCTCCACCTGGTCTTTCCAGCGGAGTGGAGGTCTTCCTTTTCCTCTGTTTCCCCCGGAAGGTATTGCGTCGAATACCTTCAGAGCTGGAGTGTTTTCGCCCATACGTACGACATGACCTAGCCAGCTGCAGTCTCTTGATTCGCTGAACTATGTCAATGTCGTATATGTCATACAACTCAACGTGGCATCGAATGCAATGTTCGCCGTGGCCAACGCGCAAAGGACCATAAATCTTTCTCAGAACTTTTCGCTCGAAAATTCGCAAAGTCGACTAATCAGTTGTTGTCATCTTCCAAGCCTCTGCACCATATAGCAGGACGGGAATTATGAGTGACTTATAGAGTTTGGTTTTTGTTTGTCGAAAGAGGACTTTGCTTCTCAATTGCCTACTCAGTCCAAAGTAGCACCTGTTGGCAAGAGTTATCCTGCGTTGGATTTCCAGGCTGACATTGTTGGTGGCGTTTACGCTGGTTCCAAGAATTATTGAAATTATCTACGACTTCAAAGTTATGACTGTCAACAGTGACATGGGAGAGACACTTTCCACGCGAGTGGAAAAGTGCTAGGGTTGTTCCTCTCCTGAAGTCCCCTGATAAGGTCAGGAGCGATCCTCGACCTTATCGGGGCATCAGTCTCCTTCCAGTACTTGGAAAAGTGATGGAAAGAGTCATGGTGGAACGGCTTCAGGAGCTAACGCGGGGTATGTGGTCGGATAGGCAGTTTGGGTTCAGGAAAGGACGCAGTATAGAGGACGCGTGGTTTTTTGTTCAGAATGCTGTTAGGGAGAATGTCAACAAGTATGTTCTTGGTATATTTGTTGACTTCAAGGAGGCGTTTGATTATCTAAGCTGGGATCGAGTGGTGCAACGGCTGGAGGAGCTTGGCTGTCCGGAAATTACTCTTTCGCGGAGTTATTTTTCGGACAGAAAGGCCTCTCTAGTCGGCATGAATTGGAGTGTGGAGATTGGAGTTGTTCGTGGCTGCCCGCAGGGTTCCATCTGTGGTCCATATATTCGGAACCTTTTGATGGGCACTCTGCTTGGGCAGCTCGAGCCGCTCTGTAATTGTTGTGCGTATCCGGACGACCTTCTTCTTATGGTTGAAGGTCGCTCCAGGTCTGAGTTAGAGCGGGCGGGAGGAGATCTCTTAGAGATCGTTAATTCTTGGGGTTTAGGTGTGGGGGTTGACATATCGGGCACAAAACGGTGGCAATGCTGCTGAAAGGTAGATTGTCGCCGGTTCGTCCACCGATTGTCCGTGTGAATAGGGTCAGCGTCAGATATGTGACGCAAGTCAAATATCTGGGGCTGACCATGAGTGAAAGGATGTGTTTTACTCCACACTTGGCGAATGTGAAGGAGCGAATGCAGGCAGCCGCAGGCAAAATACGACATATTTTGAGGAGCGATTAGGGTCTCGGACGTCGTGCTGTCCGCACCATATATCGTGGCTTGTTTGTGGCCTGTGCCACATATGGAGCCCCTGGATGGTGGGAGGCAGCCACGACTGTCTTGGGGTCTCAAAAACTCCTCAATACATACGTTGTATGACGCTTGCTTGTATGTCGCACCGTCTCAAGGGATACGATGCAGGTTTTATTAGGTGCACCCCCCCTGATTGTCATACAACGTGCTGTTGCGTTCAGTTTAAGAAGGGGTTTGAGTGTGTCATTGCTGCGAAACGATTGGATTTCCGATGATGATGTGGAGAGGGAGGGATATCTAGGGAGCAAGAGGCTTCTAGGTGATAGGGTCAGGTGTAGGTGGCAAGAACGTTGGGACAATAGTCCCAACGGCCGAGTGACGTACGAGTACATTCGGGACGTTGGGTTCGTTGAGGATAACTCAGACTTCAGATTTTGTCTGCGTCTGGGTTTTCTGCTTACGGGGCATGGGCCTCTGAATGCATGTTTGCATCAGAGGCACCTATCGGATACGTCGGGATGTTTTTGTGGGGCGATTTCAGAAAATTGGTCGCATTTAATGGCGGAGTGCCCGATGTACTCGGACATTAGGGATCTGAGTGGTATGGGGATTAGCTGGACTGATGGGCGGTTAGATGTTAGTGATGTGAGCTCCACTTGTCGGAATACCGAACAGTTAGGGTCGTTTGCGCGTGAATTATTTAAGCGGCGAAGGCGGTTAGCTGGGAATTAGGGTTAGTTTTTGTATAATTGGTGTGTGTACGTGATGTATGTATGGGGTCCAACCCTTGGCCACCAGTCCAGAGCCGTATGGAAGCTCAACTGGTAGTAGTTTCGGCTACGAGGTCTGACCGGAGACTTAATTCTGGTACCACGGGGAGCAGGAGCCCTTGGAGTTCGCTCCAACCTGCACATGCGGACTGGCCCCTCGGGGAATATCGTTGTGGTTGTGGTTAAAACCCAAATGCAGGAAGAACTGACTTTGTCAGTCGAATGTGGAGATGCATTGCAACCGGGTGCCGGACCCAAAGCACAGTAGAGTTTTTAGATGGGCCTCGAACCTTACCAAGGTGGTTAGTATGTCCATTCCACACTGCCAATTGGTACTGAAAATGCTTAGCAGCTCTTATAGAAAATTGTACCTTCTCGATTAAGTTCTGCAGCTTGAATTATTTTCTCCAAGAGCAGATTGAGGAAGTCGCTCGAAAGGGAGTCGCCTTGTCTGAAACCTCTTGATATCGAACAACTCGGAGAGGTCCTTCCCGATCCTGACGGAGCTTTTGGTATTGCTCAACGTCAGTTTACACAGCGTATTAGTTTTGGGGGAATACCAAATTGAGACATCGCGGCATAAAGGCAGCTCCTTTCGTGCTGTGAGTCGATTTTCTTTTCATGGATGTTTTACAAAATTTTGGCGTATGGCGGATATCTGGTCGGTTGTTGATTTTCCAGGTCTACTGCCACACTGCTAAGGTCCAATCAGTTTGTTGACGGGGGGCTTTAATCTTTCACACAATGTGATGCCTAAAATCTTATATGCGATGTTGAGGAGACTTATCCCACGGTAGTTGGCGCAGATTGTGGAGTTTTTTTTTGTGGATTTGATGCATGCAATTCGAACTTCTTCATGGTCGGGCAATGGAACGTCTGCTCCATCGTCATCGATTGGGGAATCAGGTTCGCCTTCTCCTAGCTTTGTACGTTCACTGTCATCCAGCAGGCTGGAGAAGTGTTCCCTCCATAATTTTAGTATGCTCTGGGCATCGGTTACTAGATCACCTTCTTGGGTTCTACAAGATTATTCTCCGTTCTTGAAACCTTCTGTTAGTCGCCGCATCTTTTCATAGAATTTTCGAGCAATACCTCGTCGGCCAGCTTGTCAAGCTCTTCATACTCGCGCATTTCGGCTTCTCTCTTTTTCTGTCTGCAACTGCGTCTCGGTTCCCTTTTTAACTCGGTATCTGCACGTGTTGTTGCGTTTGTTGACGTGCGTTTTTTGCTGCACAGAGGCGGGTGAGATTTTTGGCTGCAACAAGATAGTGATCCGAGTCGATGTTAGGACCTAAACATTTTAGATTTATCTTCCGTCTATCACAACATGATCGATCAGGTTGGTGGTTTTTCGATCCGGAGACAGCCAGGTAGCTTAATGAATTTGCCTATGCTGGAATCTAGTACTACAGATAACCATATTTCGGGCCATGGCGAAGTCGAACAGCCTCATCGCATTTGGGGATGTTTCATCATGGAGGATGAATTTACCAACCGTTGTGCCAAAGATACCTTCTTTGTCCACCCAGGCGTTAAAGTCTCTAAGCACGATTCTGACATTGTGACGGAGGCAGCTCCCATAGCTGCGCTCTAAGCGTTCATAGAAGGCATCTTTGATCGCATCGTCCTTTTCTTCCATCGGGCGTGGGCGCAAATCAGCGATATGTTGAAAAACTTCGTTTTGATGCAGATTGTGGCTAGACGTTCACCCACTGGGGTAAATGCCAGAACTTGGCGACGGAGTATCTCTCCCACCACGAATCCCACATCAAATTTACGCTCTTTTATATGGCCAATGTAGTAAATACCACAAAGACGTTGTCTCGTCCATCGCACGCCCTAGTCGTCATTAAAATGGGAGTCTCTCGTTTGAGGCTGTTGTTTAGCTTAAATTGGTTTTATTTACGTGGCGGGTCCCAAACCCATTGCATAGCCCTGGAGAGGGATGGTTCGCCTTCTCACTTTAGCTCGCCATCATACGGATGTTCTGTGGCTACCCAGAGGATACTTGGTCCAAGATCGGAAGTCGTGAGCTGCATGAGTCATATGTAAAAGAACCGTTTCTGGCAACTCGCAACTTGCGTGAACTTCTACGCATGACTCTATCCTCCATGGACTTAGTAATATTATACTTAAATTCACAAATTGGTTCCAAATGTTTTCTGCAATACAACAATTAACTAAGTAAGATACAATGGCTTTATTGCGCATTGCCATACATTTTTAATTTTAATTTAAAATTTCGATAAATTTTCATTCGCGTTACGACATCGTAACAGATTTGTCAATGAATCCTCTACTTTGTAACTCACCCTTTAGTTCGATCACAGAATTGTTAAATAAGAGGGCGAATATAATAACTAAACACTGATCTTTATTTCTAATTCAAACAACTTAACGCTTTACTACTCATTATCCGAATTAACAACTTCTTACTTACTATATGCATCATTTGATGCATATGAAGAACTCGGCAGCATTCGAGCAATGCGACAACTACGAATATCGTTGTCTTGTTAATTCTGGCAATGTATCCTCGATTCCCACAGTGAGGAGTAGACAAATAACGGGTGACCCAAGTACAAGTACTTTTTTCAATAGCCTTTTTTTGAAAGATCGCGCTTGAGTCGAATCAAGCTGTCATGGTATTTTGTTCAGTATTGTTTGGTAATCGTTCAACTTTATTGCGAAAATTCACATTCTGTAAAGAATGTGGTCGCGCGCCTCGGTCAACTAATGGTCAACATAATCGTAAAACCATCACCCATATTTAAACCCAGCGTTCACTAATGGAAAATATTCGACCGAGTAGATCATGTCCAGCACACAGGGAAGTAAATATAACAGCCGTAGTTGAGAGTCTACTCGAAGACCTTGGAGAGTCGATTCGGCGCCGTTCGCAGTAACTCGGACTGATGTATAGAACGATTTGGCGCTTAGCATTTTACGTCGAGACCTTCAATTGAAAGCTGAAACTGAAGTCGCGCGAACTCCCCATGTTCTAGGTTCTGACGCCGTTCTTGAAAAGTTCCAAGAAGATTCGAAATTTTGTTCACCGATCATGTCCTTTTCTGGCTCAATAGGTGTTTACATACCCAAATACATATCAAAATTACCGCATTTGGAACGAAGAGCCCCCTGAAGAGATTGAAGATCTGCCATTTCATCCAGAAAAACAACAGTTTAGTGTGATTTGTTGAACGAAGTAGAAAATTTCACGTTTTGGGCCGGTCGTTTTGGCACCAAAATCGTGTGATATCACACTGCTAGAATTTTTCCTGTGAGGATATGTAAAGTCTAAATTGTAAGCAGAAAGTTCTGCTTCGATTCAGACCTTGGATCAAAATATTATGGGTGTCATTCGTCAGATATCAGTTGAAATGCTCGAACGAGTTGTCGAAAATTGGACTGAACGGATGGACCATCTGAGACGTAGCCGCACCCAACGTTTGAAAAAGAAATTCTTCAAAAAATAAATGCTAAAGGATGTTCTTTCGAATGATAAAAACATTCCTCATTAAATTTGAAATTTCTGTGTTTTTTCTTTAAAAAAGTAAGGAACCTCGAAATGGATCACCCTCTATTTAAAAAAAATGCTATTTCGTTATGAGACTGTATAACGTCCGAAACATAGCGCAGAAAGACGTGTAAATTATGTTTTGCGCGAACGCGAGGGGTTTTTTTTTTAAAGACCACTAATGAAGTGAATCTAGTGAGTTTATTTGACAAACTAAACTGAAATATCTTTATTTAAATTTTTTTATACAATTGACTTTTTAAGCCTAGATACAAAGTTTAATTTTACATTGTAAGAAGTGCAGAGCTAAGGTGTTAGATGATGTGCTGTCTAACTCTACTTAAAGCGTAAGTTATAGCTGATGGCAGCTGCCTAATTAGCAATGTGTCAATAACATATTTGACACAATCGTATAATAATGAATTTATATGAAACTTGTAACTTGTACAGATATTCCTTTAGTCCTGTAAAAGGTCCTAACGCAGGCCTTTTTGCAAAATCACCGTCGATTTTATCTTGTTACCTGTTTGTGTTCAAAGTAAAAATAATACATACTATATATCGTCACCTGAAATGCAAAATAACGTATCATCAAAAAATTCGAAATTGAGTGTCTTATTGATTACGCTTCACTACTTCAAATTATATATATAATATTAAATATGTTCAACATTTTCTGGTTCTGCGGTCATATATAAACCAGTTTTAACCAATATTAATATTTTGTTTCACTCATGCTCCATTTTATTCCGTGTTTCATTCATGCCACAGTAAATTTCTGAAAATGTTGCTACGTCATTTTGCATTTCAGGTGACGATATGTATGTATATAAAAAAATTTATTTCAAATCATAAGCATGTGTTAAATATTCATGTAAGAATTATTGAATATATTGCTACGAATTTACTCTTGCTAGTTTACTTTGTTAGGTTCGTATCTCTGGATTGACAAATAAAATCAACACTGTTTAATTTAATTCAACAACTCTTTATTTCACAACTCGTCTACACTATAGCAGTTTACTCTTAGCACTGATTGATTACGTTGGCGCTGCCACGGCTTATATAGCCACGCACTTCTCGCTGATGCCGACGTGTCCTTCTAGAATATCGCGTCTGGAAATTACCAGAACATACGGCTATACGGCGCCAGACGCAAGCAGACAGTCGCGGCGCCAGACTCAGCAATTGTTTAACTAGACAAGCAGACAGTGCGGCGCCAGATGTCTATTGTTTCGACAAGCAGACAGCCGTGGCGCCAGATGTCTACAACAAGACAAATGCTATTCCATATACCCACAGCTATTGTTCATAATCAGGGATGCATATAGTAATACAAATACAACTTAATACTACTTTTTGTAACACTGCCCTCCACTAAAGCCTAATCGTCCCGATTAGGCACAAATCCTCTTGAACCAAATGGGGCGAGCCTCTCCAAATGTACTACTTTCATTTTACATCGTGCTTTTCCATTTCTTTGTATGCGGTATACCACGTCATTAAGTCGTTTCATCACCATATAGGGTCCTTCCCAGGCTGTCTGCAGTTTCGGGGACAAGCCTTTCTTTCGAAGTGGATTGTACAACAGGACCAGATCACCTTCTTCGAAACCTTTTGAATTTGCCGCTTGATCGAACCGGTCCTTCATCTTATTGCTCATCAGATGCGTATGCTGTCTTACCATTAGATGCAATTCATTCATTTCTTCCTTTAAGGCAGAACAATAATCTCCATCATTTCTTACAGCTGTAGGATTCGTTCCAAACTTAAGATCAGCAGGGAGTCGCAGATCAGATCCGAAAATAATCTTTGCTGGCGTGTAACCAGTTGTCTCGTGCTTCGCTGAACGATACGCCAGCAGGAACATCTGGATGCACTTGTCCCAATTCCGTTGATCTTTATCAACGATTTTCCGCAGATGTTCTTCGAGCGTTCGGTTGAATCTCTCCACCATTCCATCTGATTGTGGATGTAACGCTGTCGTCCGTGTCTTGTGGATGCCCAATAATGTACAGACTTCTTGGAAAATGGAAGATTCGAAATTCCTGCCTTGATCTGAGTGTAATTCGACGGGCACTCCGAACCTTGTTATCCAATTTTCTACAAACGCTTCGGCTACTGTCTTCGCTTCCTGGTTTGGTAAGGCGTATACTTCTGGCCATTTACTGAAATAGTCCATGACAACCAGTAGATATTTGTTTCCGGCCGTACTGGTTGGGAACGGACCTGCAACATCCATTGCGACTCGTTCAAATGGTGATCCCACGTTGTACTGTTGTAGCCTACCGCGACTTTTGGCTTTAGGACCTTTAGCTGCCATGCACTCTACGCAATTACTTATCCATTCTGCTATGGAATCTCGACAACCGATCCAGTAGAACCGTTGTTTAATCTTCTCTATAGTTTTTGTAATTCCAAGGTGCCCTCCACTAGGTCCATTGTGATATTCTTTCAACACTTTCGGGATCATGGACTTCGGTACTATGATCAGCAGACGAGACCGTTTGCCATCTTCACTTTCCCAGGTACGATGAAGGTATCCATTAACGAGGTTTATGCTGTTCCATTGGCCCCAATATGCTTTTGCAGTTGGACTCTCACTACTCATTTGTTCCTTTGGTGGTCGTACCCCATTTTCTTTGGCTATTATCAGCTTTGCAAGATCAGGGTCCTCCAGCTGATTGATTCTGATGCGGTGAGGAGTCCAATCATCTTCAGGTTCTATATTCAGTAATCGCACGTCGATTATACCTTCTTTTCCTTCTGATTTGGAGCAATGTTTACATTCCAGTGGACAAGGGCGACGTGATAATGCATCCGCATTTTTGTGGTGAATCCCCTTTCGATGTTCCGTTTCGAAGTCGTAATTCTGTAATCTTTCGATCCATCGTGCAATTTGGCCTTCCGGATTCTTAAACTGTAATAACCATTTTAATGCTGCATGATCAGTCCTCAGCAAGAACCATTGGCCATACAAATACTTGTGGAAATGTTTTACACATTCCACCACAGCTAGTAGTTCTTTTCGCGTCACACAGTAGTTTTTCTCTGGTTTCCCGAGCACTCTGCTGTAATACCCAATTACTCTCTCTTGCCCGTCGATGAGCTGAGACAGGACACCTCCAATTCCATAAGCGCTCGCATCTGTATCCAGGATGAATTTCTTTCCAGGTATTGGATAAGCCAACATCGGCGCCGTACAAAGTAGTTCTTTAAGCTGCTCAAACGCTTTTTCTTGTTCCAACTGCCATACAAACGGGCGATTCTTCTTTGTTAAATCATGTAAACTTCTAGCCACGTTCGCAAATCCATGTACAAAACGGCGGTAATACGTGCATAAGCCGAGGAAGCTGCGGAGTTCATGTATGTTGGTGGGTTGAGGCCAATCTTTAACTGCTTTTATTTTTCCCTCCTCGGTGTGAATCCCCTCAGTTGACACTTTATGTCCGAGATATGTGACCTGCTTCTTCCATAATGAACACTTTTTGGGATTCAAGCGTAATCCGGCTGATGCTATTCGCTGAAAGACTTCCTCTAGATTTTTCAGATGATCATCAAAACTTTTTCCCATGATGATAATGTCATCAAGATACACCAAACATGTCTTCCAGTTGAGTCCTTTTAACACATGTTCCATCAGTCGCTCGAACGTTGCAGGCGCATTACATAACCCAAATGGCATCACAGAGAATTCCCATAACCCGTCGCCCATACTGAAAGCGGTCTTTTCACGGTCACATTCATCAATCTCGACTTGCCAATATCCACTTTGTAGATCTAATGTAGAAAACCATTTCGCTCCAGACAAGGTGTCTAATGTATCGTCGATTCTCGGTAGAGGATAACTGTCTTTCTTTGTGACATCATTCAACTTCCTATAATCTACGCAGAAACGGGTGCTACCATCTTTCTTTTTAACTAAGACGATAGGTGAGCTCCATGGACTTATTGAAGGTTCGATTACACCGTTTTTGTGCATGTCTTCAATAATTTTATTAGCATCCTCACGTTTTGCTAGTGGAACCCTGCGCGGAGCTTGTCGGATTGGTTTAGCGTCTCCGGTATTTATGCGATGTTTGACAATGCTGGTTCTTCCTGTGTTTCCTTCGTTTGCAAATATGGATGCGTATTTTTCTAATAGTTTTTCTGCTTTTAATTTTTCATTTCCATGCAGTTCGTTCAGCAAATTATTTAGGAGTGTAGGACTTATCTGCTGTGGCTCAATAGTAGGCTTCTGTTGTGACCGTTCGCATCGTGCTATTGCACTTATATTCTGGCACTGTCCAATTACTGCTCCTTTCTTCAGACTTATAGGCGTGTTGAATTCATTCACTACTCTGACTGGAATGGTGGCGTCTTCTCTAGTTTTCACAAGCGTTCTTCCTACCAATATGGGTGTATCTATTTTTGTTGGTTCCACAATCCACAACTCTTCAGTCCCACCTCCTCCATTCACTTTAGCCCATACAATCGCCTCAGATTTTGGTGGAATACTCTGATTATCATCAACAATCACCCTCTTACTTTCAACGTTGGTCACATATCCGGTGTTTATAGGCATCTCCATGTTCTGGCAAAACAGCATTTGCTTGTTTAAATCCAAAGTAACCCCGTGATCAATCATGAAATCTACTCCCATTATAATTTCATCCGTGATTTCTGCTACGATGAAGGTGTGATTAACTTCCAGGGTTCCAATTATCACTTCGCAAAACACTTTTCCCGTGACAGCTGCTTCCTCCCCGGTGGCCGTTCGAAGCTTGCAACCGACTAATGGTTCAACCGTTCCTCTTACCACATCCGGTCGGATAATTGAATGTGTGGCACCAGTATCCAAAGTAAGCGTTGACAGTCGTCCATTTACGATGCCGTTGATAGTAAGATTGTTGTCATGGCGACCTATTTGTGATATCGAGATGGCGGGGCAAATAGTTGTGGGAACCAGCTCACGCCCCTTTGAACTGTTCCGTTTTAGTTTAACGACTTGTGAGATGTGGATGCTCCGTCCTCGTTATCTGTTGGTTGTTTCCGTTTTGATGGGTTTACTTTCCACAGTTGAAACATCTTCCTGTTGTATTTACTCGCGGTGCAGCAATTGTCTTCAGAGTCTTCAATATTTCTTCCATCAGCGCCGGTTGTTCCATTTCAACCCTTTGTACTTTGTGTGCTGGTTTACTTAGTAGGGAAGCTGTTTCCTGTGTGAGAGCGTGCGAAACCGTTTCAGCAAACGTTCTTTTTGGCAATGCATATGTGGCGCGTTTGGTGTCCACATCACGAATTCCATTTATGAAACATTGAATTTTTACCCTCTCAATGTAATCCACAGGTGCATCTGCATTTGCCAAATGAGCCAGTCGTTCTATTTCAGTTGCGAACTCTTGCAATGACTCGTTCATTTTCTGACCCCTATTTTGCAGTTCGATCTGGTATATTTGTTTCCGGTGCTCACTACCATATCGTCTTTCTATCGCACTCATCAATGCCTCATAGTTGTCCCGTTCACAGTCTGGAATAGTCTGAAGGATTTCTGCCGCAGGCCCTTTCAATGATACAAACAAGGACGCCACTTTGTCCGCTGCATTCCAGTTATTGGCCATTGCTGTCTTTTCAAACTGAAGTTTGAAAATTTGAAATGGAATACTTCCATCGAATGTGGGTGCCTTCAATCTTTGATTATTTGTTGATGGTGCAGGGCCATGTAGTTGCAGTTCTCGCACACGATTACTTAACTGAAGAACTTCTGATTTTAAATTTTCTTCGTCATTTTTAAAGTGCTTAATTCGTCTTCAAATTTTGAAAATTTCTCTTGCACTTGTGTATTATTTTCTGTAATCTGTTGTGCCAAACGCTTTTCTAACTGCGTATTATTTTCAGCCATTTGTTGTGTAAGGCGAGACTCTAACTGTGATGTATTTTCAGCTATTTGCGTTATTTGCTGTGCCAGACGATTTTCTGTTTGCACTGCATTTTCTGTTATTTGTGATATATTTTCAGCTATTATTTGCTTAAAAGCCACTAACAGCATGTTCATGTCTGCACTTGATGATGTTCGTTGTTCTTCTACTTTTTCTTCTACCTTTGTAGAAGTTTCTGGTCCATCAAATTCGAACTCGTCCACATTAATTCCATCCGCTTCTATTGCTTCACGTAATCGTGCCTGCAGATCCGCCTTTTGCCCGCTTATCGGCAATTTACGCTCCTCCAGTTCCTTTTTCAATTGCTGAATTCTCAATTCTCCGAATTTAACCATCTTGAATTTGGATTATTTGACAATCCCACTTCTGACACCAATTGTTACGAATTTACTCTTGCTAGTTTACTTTGTTAGGTTCGTATCTCTGGATTGACAAATAAAATCAACACTGTTTAATTTAATTCAACAACTCTTTATTTCACAACTCGTCTACACTATAGCAGTTTACTCTTAGCACTGATTGATTACGTTGGCGCTGCCACGGCTTATATAGCCACGCACTTCTCGCTGATGCCGACGTGTCCTTCTAGAATATCGCGTCTGGAAATTACCAGAACATACGGCTATACGGCGCCAGACGCAAGCAGACAGTCGCGGCGCCAGACTCAGCAATTGTTTAACTAGACAAGCAGACAGTGCGGCGCCAGATGTCTATTGTTTCGACAAGCAGACAGCCGTGGCGCCAGATGTCTACAACAAGACAAATGCTATTCCATATACCCACAGCTATTGTTCATAATCAGGGATGCATATAGTAATACAAATACAACTTAATACTACTTTTTGTAACAATATTTTTACTTCAAAAAACAAAATAACTTCCTACAGCTGCTGCGAGGTTACAGTAGTTCTGTTTACATACATGTATATGGATTATATTGATTGAAGTTAATGAACAAGGCGGTTTTTTTCGACACAAGTTTTGGAACCTGCAAGGTTTTTATATATTACAATAGAAAATCACCTTAGCAGATGCAGCTCCAGGTTTTGCGGCTACTTTGTTAGACATTACATTCATAACAGACCAAAAAAAAAACATATTACATAACAAAAAATAACGGAATAGCTAAACTGTTGAGAAAAAGTTCAATAATATGATATGAGTGATATCTGGGACAACAACGCAAAAAAGATATGATGCCAGTCCAAAATTCCACGCACGCGGAGGTTAGACCTAGTTTTAAATATACAGGGGTGTTGTGGACTCTAAGACAGAATTGCTTAGCTGTCGGAATTGCAAACCAATTCTGGTTTTCAATGGTGTCACAGAATCTGATTGGATTTTCGTTTTTTCGAACATACGCAAAACCAATAATCGAATCAGCTGTTTACTAATGCGACAAAACCTGCAAATGAATACATTTGGAAGCAGTCCCTTTAAAGTTTTTAATGAGTTCCGAATTAAAGAAAGATTTTAAGAGAAAACATTTATCGAATAAATAAAGACGCATTTGGCTGTTAAATTACGTTTTGTAAATCTTCTTTAAGGGGGAACCTGCTTTCAAAGCCTCAAAAAAATTGAATTTTTTTGCTTAAACCTCTTTAAAAATTATCTAAATATAAAACAGAATATTTCCGCAAAGTTGTAGATGGGAATTCGGAATATTGTAGAAGATAGAAGGGAAATATGAGCGCTTGGGCAGAAAGCGAAACCTTTGGCGCGCGATTTCTCGGTTTTTCAGTTCTACGATTTTTCTTAATTGGCGGGCAGGATAGAAAAAAATTAAACATCGTATGGAATTTGAGCAAATCTTTGGCATCCTCTATTTAAACTAAAAGAACTAAGAAAAGTTAAGTTTGAACATATGTTAAAGTAAACTTTTCTTTAGTCAAAAACCACATTTTTTCAAATTTTAAAATGTTCCCTTTTTTTAGTTTTATTAGTTTAACTTGAACATAAGTTATTAAAAACTATGAAACTCTTTGAATTTTTTGTTTCCGATAGAAATCGAGACCTGTATCTTGCCCGGCATATGTACATGCGAAAAGCATCTGGCAATTGCTTCCCAAAGCAAAGATATCGTATAAAAATAAATTGCGTATAAAAAAAAATTGCGGATGATGTTTAAATATATAACTATAAACCCTAGAAACTACTCTTTAATCAATTATTTCTTTCCTTCCCAAAAAAACTCCAAAGAAAATCGATTTTTTGTAAGCCTCTCAAGCAGGCTCCCCTCTTAAATATCCGCATTTTTTCCGAAACTTAATAATTAAGGCATTTCGTGTTTTATTTTTATGTTTTCTCTTATAGAAATAAAGATAAATTAATTCATAATAATAAAATAACTTGATTTCCTAACTTACATTTCAGTGTGCGACTATCTTCTTGATTTGTTTCTGACAACAAAACCGATAAAATTTGTTTCCGTGACACCCAAAACCTATACAAATTCTGTTTCGAATATCAAACCAATAATATCTGAATTCATGACATCTACTGCTTTTTTGATCGGTTTCAATTCTGATTCCGACAACTATCAGCCGAGTTTAAAACAACAATGAAAAAATTCTAATAAAATATTTAATTTTTCATATGAGAAAAAATTGTTGAAAAAAGGCTGCTTTTTACCCAAGGAAACCCATGTAACCCTTTAAACTAGAATTTATAATATATTTTAATTGTTATTTATTACTTAGTAGATTGGTTTGATTATTTTTATTGTTGAGCGTGATTGTACTTGATTTGATATACATACATACATATGTATTTATTTGTATATTATTCTTGAAAGTTTTTGTTAATATTTTTCATTAAAAATACCTTTTATTTACACCTCTGTGTCAAAAAAACAATGATTTCGATCAGGTGATCGGAGCTGTGTAAAATTGTTGGGATCCACGTAGGGCGTAATCTACTTAACCTCTATTATTGGCACACCTACTGTTTTTATAACTAAATGTTGCATTCGATCAAGGTAAATTTACTTAAACCTTTCTTGAAAATTCACAATTTCCAGGAATTTGTGACGGGAACAGACACAGAGTTAATACAAAATTTATGCTTTGTCACCATATCATTTCTTTCTTTGTTATGTCCGTATGTATGTAGGTACAGAAGACTTCTTTGAGTCTTGTATCAAATTTGGAATTGATTAACGAACGTTTCTTTTAATTATACATAAGTACATACGTTTTGTGACGAACACGAATGACAGAGTAAAATAGAATCAACGATAAATTGTTAGAAGCAACAGGCGGCGAAACTTGTAGTTGCCAGAATATTCGAGTGTCGATGTAATAATCCACAATTTAAGGATAGCCAGATTGTGCAGCAGCCTTTAAATTGGAACTTTTATTTAATATTTCAACTTCTAAGTAGTCAGCCAAGCAGCAATCAAGGCAGGAACCTTGTATCGCAAATGGGCCAGAAGTGTCTTGGGAATTAGGGTGCAGGTGACAAGTGTTGCTAAACAAGCAAGCAACTTCATTTTTACTGAGTGCCAGGCCACAAAGGCATCGGGGGCAATGAGATAGTGAACATTGAGAAACCCATGCATTGACTATATGACGATCTGAACAGAGGCATGGTAAAGAAAATCAAAACCCGATGGAACCAGCTACCTGCGTAAAAAATCTATAGTCATGTGTAAAAAGGTAGATGCACTCAAAATTCTTATTGGCACTCGATAGAAGAGACTGTAGGAAGATGACTCCAATACTAACTATTCACTGTCTGGTGGCGACATACGCCCGCTGAATGTGGTCGATAAATCGAGAATACTGCAGATATGTCTAGAAAAAGGCATCACAGGAACAAGAGGGTATCTCTTGTGCATTTGTTTCACGTTGGCAAGACTACGCTGTAAGCATCTGGGATCCCCACGGTATGATAAACTCGACAGTGAGGCCACAGTGTTTGTTGAAATTCGCGTTAAGCGCAGGCATCTTAAAAGATGACCACTCCTCATGGGCCGATCGTAAGAGTAAGTTACAAGGTTGACGTTACAAGGTAGACGATTATCGAGAAACAATTTTAGAAACCTTCGTTTTATTTAGGGTTTGATTTTGGAGGAATTGAAACATATTATTTGTGATTGCGTTTCTTAAAATAAATACCAGGTTGTTCAATAAGTTTTGTCGTTTGATAAGAAAAACACAACTCTATTATTCAGTATAATCTCCCGGAACATTAATACACTTGCTCCAATGATCCTCCTATCTGTGGATCTCATCCCTGAATGGAGAATCCGGAAGGTCTGCAAAATACGCTTCAACAGCCGTTATGACCTTTTCATTTGATGAAAAACGTTTGCCACTCATAAATTTTTTGAGTTCTGGAAACAAATGGAAGTCACTGGGGCCAAATCTGGTGAATACGATGGATTCTCCAACAATTCGAACTTTAGTTCATGGATTTTGGCCATTGTCATAATCTTGTGACACGGTGCGTTGTCCTGATGAAAAAGGATTTTTTTCTTCAGCAAACCGGGTATTTTTTCACGAATTTTTTCCATTAATTGGTCCAACAGGTTGCAATAATATTCATAATTATTTTTTTTTACCAGTTTGCAAGTTATACACAAACAGAATTCCTATCTCATCACAAAAAACTGATGCCATTACCTATTTGGCCGATTTCCGAACACGAACTCGTTTCGAAGCCGAACAACCAGGTTCACACTACTCTGTAGTCTCTTGTTTTGATTCAGGATCATGGTGATATACCCAAGTCTAATCCATAGTGATGAATCGACGCACAAAATCCACATTATCCTTTTTATAACGCCCCAAATGTTGCTGAGATAGTCGCATTCAAATGTGTTTTTGTTCCTTAGTTAGCGAATTCGGCACCCATTGTGCACACAGCTTTTTAAAATCCAAAATTTCAATTAAAGTATGGCTCACACTGGCTAATGAGATGTGTATAGCCTCTACTAAATCTCTCTCAGTCAATCGACTATCTTCCAAAACCATATCCTGTATTTGGCGCTTTTTGGGCGTCCTTCGCGTGGATCATTGTACGACCAAGTTTAAATTCAGCAACCCATCTTTCAACTGTTCTAATTGTAGGTGAGGTTTCCTAACATAAACCAGCGAAAGGTAAGTAGATTTCAAGGGCAGGGACTATCGATAGTATTTTTTAAACTATCGAGTGGTTAGAAGAAGCATTGCTTTGGAACCGAAATCCTCCATTCTCAAGCCTTTGAAAGAATAGACTTTCACAACGTTGTTAAACATATTATTTTCTTATAATAAAAGTAAATAGTTTAAGTAGATGATAAATCTGAAAATTTCCAAAATTGTCAAATCCATAACATAAAGTGCTGATTGGTATTTTGGTATAGACTTTCCTCTAGTCCTACATATATTCTCCATATACTCGTAGTTTAGAACTTTCGGTGGTATAAGCTATTTCAGTACAATTAAGTGAACACATTATAGCACCTATTAGAAGTAGTTTGGTGCCGAAAATGGGGAAATTCGTTCATGAATTGAAGCATGTTCGCGAATGACGTTGTAAGCGACATTTTTTTCAAAACCGTTTTTTTTTTTGCAGATTACTGTTATAATGGCTCTCTTTTATCAATCCAAATCAAAATTAGGCATATTATTGCACTTGTTCGTATTCAAATCGGATTTTAATACAAGCACTCAGTGGAATAACGTTTCAAGTGACTTATTTATTATGTGTACAATGGCAAAAAGTGAGTGTTCTCGTGTGCTTGATAAGTGTGTTAGAGGCTCAAAAAGGAAAATAAATTTAGAAAATTGGAAAGATTTCAATAATAAAAAGCTAAGAAATAGTGGGTAATCTTATATTAATAGAAAAAAAAAACAAGTTATACCAGCAAAAAAAGTCCCTAAGCAGGTATAGTGGAAAAACGTTTTAAGTACATAATTTTTATTTCATATACATACATTTTGAACTATTTTGTAATAGGTTTGTGATTGCCATTGTAATTTCCATTGCGCAAAACTTGATAATGAACAAATGAAGAACCTTTTTGATAACTTTTATAGTAAAAATTATAACGAGCAATGTTTATTTCTAAAAGAAGAAGAGTTGAAGAGGGAAGTTCTATACGAAATACAACAGTATTTTATTTTTTGGTGCTTTCAAGTGGAAAAAGAGAGAGAGTGTGCAAAAAAATGTTTTGTCACACATTTCAGGTAAATATTTTCTTGTTGTTGTTTTTCGTTGATTTTTACTTTACTTTTTATTTTAAAATATGAAGATAACGCAGCGCAGAGTTAAAATTTTGGTTGAAAGAGTAAAATATGGGAAAAACATTGATGATCAGCGAGGAAAACATGAAAATCGTCCCCACAAAATCATAGAACAGGAAAAACTGAGCGTTGATGAACACATAGTAAGCTTTCCCAGCCAAGAAAGTCACTATGGTCGTTCAACATCTCGAAAAAATTGTCTTAACCTTTAACTTATGAGGTCAAATTTCGAAACGTAGATTTAGAGGTAGTAGTAAATTTTACACCATTTTGATTGTTAAAATTTATTAGAGATTTTTTTATTATAATACTTACAAATTTCATCAAACTGATTTAAATTAATTCTAATTACAGTATTTGGAAAGAAAATTTTAAACTCTTTGTATTTTTTTGAAAAATGTGTCGTTTATTTTAGAAGCCTTTTTATGATTATGAGAAAATCAAAACACAAGGTGTAAAATTTACTACCACGTCATAAGTTAAAGGTTAACCCCAATTTAAATATAAAACAATGTACGAGTTATACAAAGCTAAATATCCGGATACCCAAATTTCGTACAACACATATAAGCACATTTTTCATACAGAACACAAACTACGATTTGGTTTCCCAAGAAGTGATACTTGCAAGGTTTGTGACAAGTATTTTATTGATATGATTGCCGCTGAAAATACGGAACGATTTGAAAATATTCAAAAACTGGCGACAGCTCATCACGAGCAAGCAGATAAAGCATATGCGCAACTTCGAGATGATTCCAACGCTGGCAAAAATTCACAAAATACTGTAGTCATATGTGTCGATATGCAGCAAGTGATTTTCACACCGAATCTCACACATTCTGATGCATTTTATCAGCGACAGTATTCCAATTATAATTTTGCTGTCCATAATATCTCAGAAAATACGGTCGATATGTACACATGGCACGAAACGATTGCTAAAATAGGAGCTGCTGAAATAGCTTCATGTATTTGGAAACACATTACATCAAAATTCAGTATTCTGGAAACTGATCAAATTAGAAAATTGATTATATGGTTCGATATATGCGTTGGACAAAATAACAACTGAACTATGATTGCTTTGTGCCACAGCCTTCTGACCAAATACTTTTCTGAAGTGAATCAAAAACTTCTTACTTCAGGGCACAGCTTTCTGCCATGCGACCGGGATTTTGCACTTATCGAAAATAAGAAAAAAACAGCTCAACTTTATACACCAGCAAATGTGTGTCATATGATTCATTTTGCAAGGCCTTCGAATCCATTCCAGATTCATGAAATGGCTCCATATGAATTTAAAAACTTCGAGATGCTAGTCAAAAATTTATATAGAAATCCTTTGTGCAAAATAACTGCTGCAAAGTGGATACAAATTTCTAGAGACGATCCAAACACACTTAGAATGCGTAAGCAGCATAATATAGCAGAAACATGGACTTCTTATAATTTGCGCTCAAAAAAACAGAAATTATGCGAATTATACTTTGCCAATGCTCAGGAATGATCCAATAAAAGTAAGTGATGAAAAGAAGAAGGACCTTCTGGCAATGGCGTCGTATTTACCAGAAAACTATGCACAGTTTTATAAACAGTTGCCATGAATCTTCTTTGTTTGTTTGTATTACTGAAATACATTTTTTTGGTTTTGAAACCTTTACTTTCCAAATACGTTGACGGAAAAACGTTTCAAACGCCATCCTACTATATGTTATGCATAGTGGAATAACGTGTTAACATCCATTTAATTTTGGATATAAAACGTTTTTCCATTTAAAGAGTTTAATTTCGTTTTTTTTTTATTAGTTTAACTATTTTATTAATTTTTTATTTCAATTTATTCATTCTAAATAGACAGATTACTATTGAAAAAAAAAATCCAAAATAGATAAAACATTAAGCTTTAAACGTTTATTTCATTTCCTGAACATTTCTAAAACTGTCGCTTACAACGTTATTCGCAAACATGCTTCAATTATCCATTCTAATGGACTTTATTTCGAATATGTCGGCCAACGTGTCTTAAAGAGGACATACACGGGCACACATGTGCGTTCGATCTGTGTGAATTCGTTTGCCCATACACGACACACAAATCCATTTTGCTTTCGTTCTTCACACAGTTAACATGTGCGACAGGCAAGCGGAACATTTCTTCGAATTTATTTCTAATGTAGCACTTTTATCTATTTCTTTGTATTTCGTTAATAAGTTATTCCAACTTTTATTTTTCTCAATTTTATTTTTATATTTATCACTTTTCGTTTGCCAAATTGCCAATTAATTTTTTATAAGATCAATAAATTCAGATACAAAATCTTTATTAAGGGGAGAGCCTGCTTTAGAAGCTTCAAACAATCGCTTAAATCTCTTTAAAAATTATCTAATAACAAACAAAGTTATAGATTGGAACTCCAAATATTGTCGAAGCTAGAAGGGAAATAGTGTCCGAGCGTCAGACAGATACATACAAGTATATGAGCGCTTGGGCAAAAAGCGAAAAGCGCGATTTCTCGGTTTTTTTACGATTATTTTAATTGGCGGGCAAAGTTGGAATTGGGCAAAGTTTATTATCTTTGGCATAAAATTATTTAAACTAAAAAAAAATTAAAAAAGTCAAGTTTGAACATATTTTTAAACAAAATAAAGTAAATTTTTTTTGGAATTTTCTGAGTTTAACTTAAAGATAAGTTATTAAAAAACATGAATCTCTTTGAATTTTTTGTTCTGATAAATGCATATGCGAGATGCATCGGGTAATTGCTTCCTAAAGGCAGAATATCAAAGATTTCGTATTCAAAAAATTTGTGAAAGATGTTCAAATATATGACTATAAAGCCTAGAAATTTCGCTTGAATCAATTATTTCTTTCCCTCGCAAAAAAATCCTCAAAAAAAAATCGATTTTTTGAAGCCTCTAAAGCAGTCTCCCTCCTTAACACTTGCAATTGTCCGCGATCTTCACTGCTCGGCAATACGAGAGAAATGAGATTTTGTGCGCTCACAACGCCATACACGATAAACATGTTCGCGCACCGATCGTAAAAAATCAAACATTTTCGCGAACATGGATCGGTACACGAACAAGCACATACACGAGTAAACTGCATGTTTACACATACCGATCGAACGCACATGTGTGCCCGTGTATGGCCGCTATTAATGAGCCTGTTAGTCTATTATTACACGCGGCAACAAAAGTTGCTAATTCTCGGCGATTCTCTTTTGCTGTCGCCGATTACCTTCACACGAGCAACTTGTGTTGCGCAACTCTGTTCGAGTTTTTTTCTCATTCTTTTTCACCTTACTTTAACCCATTGTCTACTCTTTACTTTAACCTATTGTCGTTTCTTTTTTCTTATAGATATTTGTTCCACACTATCACATACATTAATCAGTTCTGTCAATTAAGAAATACATTTTATTTATAATTCAAAATTAAAACAAAGATTATATAACAGTCCTTCACATACATATATCACCCTTTTCACTATCGTCTGAATCAACTTGTACGGCTTCCTCCATACATTTCACAATATCTTTAATTAATTCGATTTTTTCGTCATACTCCATTTTCTAAAATATTTGTATTATATTATATATATCTGTATACATATTTGCAAATTACTTACCAAAAGATGAAATTAAATTTTTTAAATATATTCAAAATATTAATTTCAAAAAATATACGCAAATGCAACTATGTACTACGAAAGAAAGAACACGAATGCCGAAAAACGTCGCAGCGAACTGTTACGAATAAGAACACAAAGCGAGTTGCTGAACACTAGAAACTCGGCGCGATTCTCCTCTCCTCGTCGCCCCCTCGCCTATAAACCAAGAGTTGCCGCAACTTTTGTTGCCGCGTGTAATAGGCGAGTTACTGGTTACTGGCACTTACATTTTCAACTATGGTACAGTCAATCCATATTCAACCAACAAACTTTGGTATATACGTACCAGAGAGCTGCAACGATCACAATTTTTTCAATCATACCCGATCATTGAATCAGATTTTTTGTGACGGAAAACTTTGCTTCAACAAAAATGAATGATCGTAAGCGAGCGTGCTCGAAGCGAACAATCAGTTTCAATCACTGTTGCTTGTTTCGTCATGATTTTTCTCGATCGAAAGCCTTGTGTGAGCAGCAAAGAATGTTCGAGAATGCTGCTTGCATTCCGATCGATCACAATCATACCGTTTGGTCATACCGGTTGGTTCCTGCCAGCAGCGCAGTCGCTGGGCGTTCTTTTTCTTTAGCTGGAAATATTATAACTTAAAAAAGAAATAGGCTCGGACCATGTTCAGTTTTTTTAAAGCTTTAGCGATTAAGAAACCAAGTTTATTACCTTCTTTTAATTTTAAGTTTTTGTTGATCTCAATGAAGAAGTGATAAAAATTTGAAATTTGTGTTCCCTAATATTTTAAGCATTACCTTTGTTTATTAATTTTAAGCATTAATTGAATTTTAGTTTTAAGCGTTAAAAATGAAGAAATATATGCAGTAATGTTTTGGTTAATTTTATGCATCGCAACTTGTTTCCGTTAAAACACACAAATATGTACATACAAACTATGTATGTATATACATATTCGCAGGGCAATTCTTGATCTGATTGGTCTAATCACAATCAATTCAAACGCAACTTGATCGATGTCTGAGTTTTCGTGCATCGTTGGACTTGATCGTCTTTTTCTGTACAATCATTTCCAATCATCATACCGGAACCAACCAATCAGTTTCAATCAGTAAGCAGAGCAATCCAATCAACTGATCGAACTCCTTCGTTTTGAGCACGAAACTCGATCGAACAATTTTGTTGCGAACCGATGTGCTGAGTTGCGACCGTTTTGAGCGTGGCTGATCAAACCGGATCGATCATACCCAATGCAGGTCTCTGATACGTACGTATGTACGTAAATTTGAAGGAGGTGTGAATATTTATGATTACGTATTTATGTACATATGTATGTATGTATATGTTGGGTAAGATCATAAAATTCACTCAATTAGTTGGTAAAATGTTTTAACCGCGAACAGTTAGTTACACCAATCTGTTCAATGGATTGAAATACCTGCATTCGTCTGCCTACATTTCCATAACAGACAGCGTCGAACCGTTAACAGTTTATTTCAGTTTAATACATGTACATACTTATGTTTGTATTTGCACTGATTATTCGCTCGCAGATGCCTTAACACATGTACATATGTATGTACACATGTACTTGTAAATACCTATGTATGTACTTATGTAAGCTTTGTATCCAAAAACGCAACCGTGGAGATTGCCTAGAAATGTGTGGTAAGTACTTCATTTGTTCGTGGATGAGTGAACACCATGTTACGTTTCCAGGCCACTGGCCGAACTGCTATTGTTTGCAATCTACTTGTGCGTTACCGTGATGATTTTACTAATGTGCACCACACAGTTTAACATACTTATGTACATGTATGTGTGTATATTTGTACATGTAAAATGCTTTAATTAATTTAGCAAATGTTCTCTTTCCATGCACTACCTGTTTGTATATGTGAATGTTTTTGAGTATCAAATTTAAAACGTGGCATGCTCGGATATGAACCTAGCTTCTCAGGATGTTCCACATCCTGTGCCATTATTCCTTCGAATTACTTTTTGTTTCATGTTTTAAAATTTACATAGTTTATGTAACTTGAAATATTTTGAAATGTTTCTTTTTTTCTAATTTAATTGAGTTTGTGTTGATCGAAACATTAACTAAGCATAATTTTTGCATCAACAGGGTATTATCTTCAAAGAAGTAAGGAAGGGCTAAGTTCGGGTGCAACCGAACATTTTATATACTTGCATCTTTCAGGAATCAAAGCAAGGGAAATACCTTAAGATATAAAACGTCAACCAGACGATCGAAATCCAAGCAATTTTATATACAGCAATATTATATACCCGGAAGTTCGATTATCTTTATATTAGATATATGGGGACTAAGGGAAGTATAGGTCCGATTAAACCCATTTTTGAAATACAGACAAACCACTGTCAGAGAAATATTATCCCTGAATTTCAATTATATATCTCGGCCGTTGGCCGATATTTTCTATCAAAAGTCAACTATAGGTACCAGGGTCTAAATATTCGGCCCTACCTTGATGGATTTGAACAATTTTTGGTCATAAGGTGGCATACACTAAGGGCATTATTCGTGCAAAGTTTAACCCCGTTATATTAATATCTTCTTGAATTGCGTACTGGAAACTGAACGAATTAAATGGAATTTAAAATTGTGCTACATATATGTGAAGTAAGCGTGGGTTTTGTCCGAGTTCGCTCATTTTCACAACGTGATATAAAGATATGAAAAAAATGCCACGTCCCAAATTTTGTCGAAATCGGTGAGCCGAGTCCCGAGATGTGGGATTTCACCAAAAAGTGGGCGATGCCACGCCGCCACGCCCATCATCCAAGTTTTATACCAGCTCCCATAACGCTTTCTTACACCATCCCAGCGGCATTTAGTTATTGATCTATATTGCTTTTAGTAGTTCTAAACAGTACCGTTCTATGGGGATTGAACGAGATTTTCATCCGATTTCAGCCATTTTTACACTATAGGTAAGAGTTTTTGTAGTATTTGTGCTGAGCGAATTTGAAATTTAGAAGATATGCACTTCAAACTTATCGCATTACTCACTATGCGACTATCCTGTTGATCGTCATCTCAAATTCAATTTTCACTGGAAAATCAAAAAAATCCATAGAATCTAGCATTCTGCCTCTAATATTTGACAGGTGCGTCACAATCAGATTGCGAAACATCTCTCCAAAGAGTTTAGAAATTCCACTGGATAATACACGGTGTCGTCTTGATTGTCAAGACGATTGATCGATTTGTATGACCGCAAGTCTCCCGGAATTTGACTTTGAATCTTCCAGTTTAAGTCAACAACATCGGTATTTGTGGTAGCTAACATTGCTCGTGCACTCAAAGAATCGTACTTACGAAAATTTGGCCAATGTTCGTATAAACATTCGTGATGAGTCCATCTTTCGTGAATTGATAAACGACAATTGATATCAAACCACCGGAAGTATCAACCGGTATTGGCCCATTTCCAATTCTTAGCGTATACGATGTAAAATGTCTTTGGCAATGTAATTTTTGATCGTATCCCATAATTGACGCGGATTTGAAGGCTGATTATCGCGAAAACTTCAGTGGCGAACTTCAGTGGCATTCGAAGTAGTTATCGCATCGTTTGATTCCAGTGATTATCATGTCCCAGCAATAATAATTGATGGCATGATTCTCAAAAAGTTGCACACACCGTACCATTCACAGTATGCAATGACTCAAATGAATTTGAACCGCGTACATTAATCAATAGCAAACGAAGGTAGAAGCAATCGTCGTTTTTCGAGTGGATTGTGTAAATTCGTCTTAATGCATTAGTTGAGAACACACCTAGATCTCAATCTACTGGGTGGCCTTGCTTTCTGCGTAAATATTTCTTCGATGATGCATTCTATGTAGTTGAAAAAACTCGTAAATGTTAATTTTGTTTCTGGTGGTGTTTCCACTGGCTGTACTGTATTCTCTGGGTTGAAATAGACTCTTTGGTCAGGTTCATG
Source organism: Bactrocera dorsalis (assembly GCF_023373825.1). Classification (NCBI taxonomy): domain Eukaryota; kingdom Metazoa; phylum Arthropoda; class Insecta; order Diptera; family Tephritidae; genus Bactrocera; species Bactrocera dorsalis. The sequence continues at coordinate 51,793,927 of NC_064305.1, forward strand.
AATGGCATAAGTAAATATCCTACAAAAGCGTTTTATTGCAGTTCACGTATCGACCGTATCGTTCACGACCAATAACCGCCATGTTGCTTCCTATGGTGACGTAATTACAAACGTATGTTATCGATTACACCAAACTGCAATACGCAACATTGACATGACTTTTGAATGTGAATTAGACAACAGTGGCGAATATGGTACGATCCATGTGTTGTCAACTTCAATATTCACGCCTCTAATTTGAATGCTAAATGTTCTGCCATTGTCGTCTGGTGAGCGACGCCGATCCAAATTTTCTAATTTGTGTTTCCGAAAGAAAAGCACGTGGATAGTGTTTCGTGCATTTATTGTCAGACATACAAACCGAAAAGGGATTGTGGTGTCTGCAAAGTCCATGAATCATATTGGTTTTCATCACTTCGTATAATACTGAATCTTTCTCTGCATCAGGAATTGCCGGAGAAATGAGTTCATCAATTTGATCTGGTGTAACAATCATTCGACAAACCTCTTTTTTGCCACTCAACAGAGTATATCTAGCATCTAACAGCACCACATAGACCTACATTACTCCAAGATAAATTCCATGAAACATCGTAACTGTTGTCTGAAAAGTCGTGCTGTGACATCGTGACGATCGCTTGCTGATTGACCGCGATCCACGTGTGTCATCGCATCCTGTGGGTACTTCTTGCCTTGCCTTGGGCTGCCATACTTTGATGGCAAAAAGAACACCGACCGATATTAGGGCGACCTCTTGATGGCTTCGTAACAAATTTCAATCTACAATTGACCTCTTTGTGTGAAACACAAGTAAAGTTTTCACTGAATAACTTTCAATAATTTTTCTTTTGAATAGCCGGAATAAAAAAGCAAGCGACCGAAATTGAACGATTCAAATAATTTACAAATCAAAATATTGAAAAACAAAACAAAGAAAAATTGAAAAAAAAAATTGTATGGAAAAAAATTACTTTTTGGAATTATCCAATTTTCCGACTTTTCATGAAAAGTAAAGATATTTTTATTTCTAAACCTTCCTTGATCCCCAACGGACAACCTCTGAAAATTTCATCAATATTAGTTCAGCCGTTCTCTTGGCGTTACTAACGAACAAACATTCATTCGTTTGTATGAGAATAAGAAAAGGGCTGTTTTTAGTGGTTTTTCGGCAATTATTTGAATGTTTCTCTCCGCAAAAACCATCCTTGAACCTCAACGAACATTTTAAAAAAAGAATTATCAAATTTGGTTCAGTCATATGAAAGTTATGAGCGTACATACAGTTTGGTCAACTTTTATATGGGAAAATTGAATTGTCGTCTTACTCTATCTTACTCGCAATTTTTCCTTATTTGCTCACCGGCTCAATCGGCACAGCCGTTCTCGAGTCTTAATCAGACTAACGAACAACAATTCATTATACCCTGAAAAGGGTATATTAAGTTTGTCACGATGTTTGTAACACCCAGAAGGAAGCATCGGAGACCCTATAAAGTATATATATAAATGATCAGTATGTTGAGCTGAGTCGATTTAGCCATGTCCGTCTGTCTGTCCGTCCGTCCGTCTGTATATATACGAACTAGTCCCTCAGTTTTTAAGATATCCTTTTTAAATTTTGCAAACGTCATTTTCACTTCAATAAGCTGCTCATTTGTCGGAACGGCCGATATCGGACCACTATAACATATAGCTGCCATATAAACTGAACGATCGGAATCAAGTTCTTGTATGGAAAACTTTGAGATTTTATAATGTATCACCAAATTTGGTATAGATTATTTTCTAGGGCAACAATTTAATCTCCGAAGAAATTGTTCAGATCGGTTAACTATAGCATATAGCTGCCATACAAACTGAACGATCGGAATCAATTTCTTGTATGGAAAACTTTCACATTTGACAAGATATATTCACGAAATTTGGTACAGATTATTTTCTAAGGCAACTATGTAATCTCCGAAGAAATTGTTTAGGTCGGTTAATTATAGCATATAGGTGCCATACAAACTGAACGATCGGAATCAATTTCTTGTATGGAAAACTTTCACATTTGACAAGATATATTCACGAAATTTGGTACAGATTATTTTCTAAGGCAACTATGTAATTTCCGAAGAAATTGTTCAGATCGGATTACTATAGCATATAGCTTCAATACAAACTGAACAGATAGTTACTAACAGAAATGCACCTGTGAAGGGTATTTAGCTTCGGTGCAACCGAAGTTAACGTTTTTTCTTGTTTTTATTTATGTACATACATACATAAGTGCTTAGTTATGGCACTTTATAGGTTTCGGTTAATGGCGATTTGTGGGCGTGGCAGTAGTCCGATTATTTTTATTTTATTATTTTTGCGCTAAGGAAGCTGTATAACAAGGCAAGATATCTCAATTTTTACTCAAGTTACAGCTTGCACGGATGAACGGACAGAGAGTCAGACAGTCGATCGGATTTCAACTTTTTTCGTCACCCTGATCATTTATATACATATATATAACCCTATATCTCTCTCGATTAGTTCTAGGTGATACGTACAACCGTTTGGCAAACAAAACTATAATTCTCTGTAGCAATTGGTTGCAAGAGTATAAAAATAAATACCATAGAATGTTCTTTCGAATGATAGTAAACATTATCCATGGGAATGGAAGTTTCTGTGTTTTTTCTTTAAAGAAGTAGGGAATCTCGAAATGGTTCACTCTTTGAAATGGCCGATAAGCAATGATTTCAATGATGAGTTCAAATTCAATTTAGTAGCAAATGATGCCGTGTGCTACGTTTGACGATAGTTACGGTCTGGAGATGATTTTCTGGTTTCGGTTTGGGGTTGCTTCATCGAATAAATGAAACCATGGATACGGTACGGTACGTCTATAGAGACATTATGGAATCCGTAATACTGCCAAATGTTGAATGGAAAATGAATACGGCAAAGATCCTAGAAACATTTATCCAGAGAAATAAAGTGAATGTAATGGAGTTCAAATTCCTTACATATAGCTGCAACCGAAACCATTGGTTTTCGGAAAATGCAAAAGAACAGTGTCACAGCGGAGAGAAAATAGACTACCTACATCGCAACGTTACGATCGAGCACAACACGTGTGGGATGGGATAGATACCGAGAGTTAAAGAGGGAAGGAAGACGCATTTGCTGACAGAAAAAGAAAGAGGCCGAAATGCGTGAGTATGAAGAGCTTGATAAGTTGGTCGACAGTGGCAATGCTCGAAAATTCTACGAAAAAATGTGGCGGCTTACAGAAGGTTTCAAGCCCGGAGCATACTCTTGTAGAACCCCCAAAAGTGATCTAGTCACCGATGCCCAGAACAAACTTAAATTATGGAGGGAACACTTCTTCAGCCTGCTGAATGGCAGTAAACGTACAACGCCACTAGAAGGCGAACTCGATTCCCCAATCGATGACGATGGAGCAGACGTTCCAATGCCCGACCATGAAGAACAACAAAGCGGCGGGAGCCGATGGATTGCTAGCCGAGCTATTCAAACACGTCGGTGAAGAATTGATAAGGAGCACACATCAGCTTCTTTGTAAAATATGGTCCGACGAGAGCATGCCCAACGATTGGAATTTAAGTGTGATATGCCCAATACACAAAAAGGGAGACTTTACAAATCTGTACCAACTTTCGTGGGATAAGCTTCCTCAACATCGCATATAAGATTTTAAGAGAGTATTGTGGCAAATCAACATCCGACCAGATATTCACCATGCACCAAATCTTGGAAAAGACCCGTGAAAGGAGAATCGACACACATCACCTCTTCGTCGATTTCAAAGCTGCTTTCGACAGCACGAAAAGGAGCTGCCTTTATGTCGCGATGTCTGAATTTGGTATCCCCGCAAAACTGATACGGCTGTGTAAACTGACGTTGAGCAACACCAAAAGCTCCGTCAGGATCGGGAAGGACCTCTCCGAGTCGTTCGATACCAAACGAGGTTTCAGATAAAGCGACTCCCTATCGGGCGACTTCTTCAATCTACTACTGGAGAAAGTAAATCTTTTATAAGAGTGTAAGCTGCTGGCGTATGCTGATGATATTGATATCATTAGTCTCAACACCCGTGCCGTTAGTTCTGCTTTCTCCAGACTGGACAAGGAAGCAAAGTAAATGGGTCTGGCAGTGAACGAGGGCAAGACGAAATATCTCCTGTCATCAAACAAACAGTCGTCGCACTCGCGACTTGGCTCTCACGTCACTGTTGACAGTCATAACTTTGAAGTTGTAGATAGTTTCGTATATTTGGGAACCAGTGTAAACACCACCAACAATGTCAGCCTAGAAATCCAATGCAGGATAACTCTCTCCAACAGGTGCTACTTCGGACTGAGTAGGTAATTGAGAAACAAAATCCTCTCTCGACGAACAAAAACCAAACTCCATAAATCACCCATAATTACCGTCACATAGTTCAGCGAATTAAAAAACAGCGGCTATGCTGGCTTGGTTATTTTGTCCGAATGGACGAAAACGTTCCAGCTCTGAAATTATTCGACGCAGTACACGCCGGGGGAGGCAGAGAGAGGAAGACCTCCACTCCGTTGGAAGGACCAAGTGGAATGGACCTGGCATCGCTAGGAATATCCAATTGGCGCCACGTAGCGAAAAGAAAAAACGGCGCGCTGTTGTTAACTGGGCTATAATCACGTAAGCGGTGTCTACGCCAGTAAAGAAGAAGAAGAATGGAGTGGCACCCACAATCCCCACTTTCAAAATAAGTTATAAAAAAGAAAATTGATCCCAGTAATGTGGCAAATGCTGATCAATTTTTCCAAAGAGTTTTGGAGGCATGGGAAAATATACGAGGTGTGTTCAAAAAGTATCGCGAATCGTAACTGACAGTTTTCTTCGATTGCAGGGGCGTGGTGCATCGTGAGTTCTTGCCACAGGGAAGAACGGTCAATAAGGAATATTACCTGCAAGTTATGCGCAATTTGCGCGAAGCAATCCGCCAGAAACGCCCGGATTTGTGGAAGAACAAAAATTGGCTTTTGCACCACTATAACGCCCCTGCGCACACATCGTTGCTTGTGCGCGACTTTTTGGCCAAAAACAACACACTAATGATGCCGGAGCCTCCGTATTCCCCAGATCTGGCCTCTGTGACTTTTTCTAGCTCCCTAAACTGAAGAGGCCCATGAAAGGACGACGTTACGCTTCTCTTGACGAGATAAAGACGGCATCGAAGGAGAAGCTGAAGAAGATAAAAAAATGATTTTTTGAAGTGCTTCGAAGTTTGGAAAAACCGTTGGCACAAGTGAATAATATCTCATGAGGATTACTTTGAAGGGGACAAAATAGATATTCATGAATAAATAAATAATTTTTGAAAAAACACAAAATTCGCGATACTTTTTGAACACACCTCGTACTAACGATTGTGGATAATCTTATAGCTTCAATACCGCGGATGTGCAATAATTAAACAATAGCCCTAATAATGACCCAAAATTTCATCATGCTGAAATACTAATTGTGACTGGAAAATCTACTAGTGCATTATTTGCAATTTTAAATAAGGGGTGTTGGGCTCGTAAGGGTTTGTTCATTAGTTTATTTGTCGAAGAGGTCCATAAAATAATTTAGTAATTTTTACTACTGCGATTAATGTGATTTAATAGACAGACTTCATATCTAATATTGTAATTTGGTATTTCCTCATAGGCATCAGAACTTTATTTCCCCTTCATTTATATATCGTATTCGTGTTTTATTTTTTGAGATATTATTTCTTTCAAATTTATATTCAGATTTTGTTAAAGTGTTGCAATCTTATTTTGAGAGCTAATAAAGAAGAATTGAAGAACTTTACTTTTTCTCCCTATATGAAACACACGTAGGTTATCCTACTGCTTCCAGTCAAGAAAGGGAAGAAATCTCAAGTAGCACAACTAGTGAGCTAAGTGTTACGACCTGATTACTGCCGAGGTCCTAAAACAGTTTCCTTAAATAACTATAGTAAAATTACCAACATTATTAACGCGGCTTTTCATCTTAAATACGTGCCAACTTATTGGAAGATTGCTGAAAGTATCATGATTCCAAAGCCAGAAAACCAGGATGCGATGTATCTTCTTACAGGCCCATATCACTTCTACCGCTAATTCGAAGCTTTTTGAGAAAATTCTTTTTTTTTTTTCATTTTTTATGAAAGTTCAGACAATTTATTCGACTGCTTTTAAGCTATAAGATTAAAGTAAGAAAGGCTAGGTTCGCAACATTGGAGATTTAGTTAGATTAGAATGGCAAATGAGTGGTGTCAAATGTAGGAACAATTAGAAAAAAATTTTGTAATAATAACAGTTGTCATACTATACAATAAATATATACTATAAGTAAGATTATTCTTTCTTTTTTATACTCTTGCAGTATGTTTCTACAGAGTATAACATTTTTGTCATTCTAAAGGTAGCTTGTAACATAATGTAATAAATGACCAGGATGATAGTCGAGTCGATCGGGTGACTATCTATCCGTCTATCCTATTCTATGTTTAATGTACATATTTCACTAAGTAAATGGATTGTACCGGCCAAACTTGCTAAAGATGTCTTCTTTTGACACAACATTATATACTTGTAGTTTAAAAATGGTTGAAATCGGATGATCACCAAACCATCTTCTCATATATTGGTTATATTGAAAACTGTTAAAAATGCATACAATTTTACAGCTAAAATGGCAGTGAAGAGTTTCAAGAGAAACAATTTAAAATTTGGACAATGCGCGTGCCACCCCCCAACTTCAGAGGAAGTCCCAATTCTTAACCAATTTCAATAAAATTTGGTGCATAACATTATATGTGTATCGTTATGTCAGAGTGTGAAATGGACGAAAACGAACAGGAACCACTCTCCGTTCTTATTGGATATTGAGGCATAGGCAATGCTAAACATATTTTCGGACGCAAGTTTTATGGAGGAAAGCGAGGTGGAAACATTCAGGCATTTTCTCCTCCAGGGTCCAGCATTAGCAAGACTTCGGCGAAGCAGAAGACATAAACGAAACTGACGTAATAGACAAATATATGTATGTATGTCGTATGTCGTTGAATATGTTATGTCCCACTAAACACAAAACGACGACAGTCGACAAACGACAAACGAGAGTACGAAAGTGAAATGAAAACAAAACAACACAGCTGTCCATTTTGCGTGTACACAACGTTGTGGCCATACTAATACCTTGCACTTCAATGAAATTTTAATATTTTGTTCAAAGTTAAATTTTTTATGCAAAAAATAAGTAAATAGGTATAGTATATTTTTGTTTTAAATTATCAATTGTTATTACAAATGATATAATAGAGCTATTTTATGCTTTTATTTGTAAAATAACGTCAAGTTTGTAAGAGCTGTGAATAATTTTACATTTTACATATTAGTGGCATCACCACTCTTCCTCACCTCTCTTCTTCATTCTACTGTCGTTAGCAAATAGGAATTAGCGAGAATGACAACTGTCGGCCTACAGTCGTGTTTTCGTGTCGTTGTCAAAATAAGTGTCCATAAGAACGTGTGTAATATTTGACAGATGTCGTTTGTCGACCTGTCGTCGTTTTGTGTTTACAGCTTGTATAGTATGTCGTTGAATATGTTAGATATCTTACAGTAGGGGGATTCTCTTGCTCTTGCAAGATTGCAGATAGCACAAATCCTATACCGAAATATACAAGGGCACGAGAGCACCCATTGCAGAATCAAGTGATATATGAACTGCTGATTCGGTCAATTTATTGTAAATGACTATTGTGCATGGCTATTGCGAATTGGCGCATCTTCTGCATTCATTCTCAACAAAAAGCTTTAACAAATCTTTATAATTTAAAAAGAAAATATAAAATCTATTTAAAATTTACCTTCCTCAACAATTTAACGTCAAAATATGTCTTTATGTAAAATGACAGCTAAAACAGGCTTGCAATTATATTTTTGCGTGTCATTTCACGAAAATAAACATAGGTTTTGGTCTGACATATTTTACAGCCCTTGCAAATATTTTTCTGCGTGTGTTTGTTGTTGTGCCGTTGCATTAGGTGGAAAAATCTGTAATTCGTGCACCGTGCAAAAGTTTTGCAAGAGCAAGAGGATACCCCTAGTGTATTCTGGTGACTTAAATTAATACATTTTTTTATCATACATATCTCATTAAGTTAATTAAAGTTATTTAAAAAAATATATTTTGGACACGAAGAAAAATTAAACTTACATAGTGAGTCTACGATTTATAATGTAAGATAATAGTATACCAAATTTGATTGCAATTCAATCAAGGTTTCGGCTAATAACGAATGTTGACTTCTTATGCAAAGTTTCTTTATGGTCAGCTGAGATCACTGGATCGAAATAGTTGATTTTTCGGCACATAGATTTAAATAAAATGACTTAAAAATAGTAAAGAGGTTGCAGTATAGGCGCGTTACCAATATATTTTGGGTGTTAGATTATTTTCACATATATAATATGTACAATACTAAACAAAACTATTTGTAATAATTTAAACAAAAATAGACATATTCTTCAAATATTTTTAATAAAATAGGAAAGATTTACCAATATTTTGATCCAATAAATACAATTTTAATCAAAACTAGGTAAATTTAATCTTTATGAATTTTAATAATCGAAATATATTTGAAAATTTAACAAAAACGTACTTAAAGTAATAAATGGGATAGCGTAACACGGCAACACACTCTTGCCTTTTCTAAGGCATTTGGCCGTTTTAGTATATAGTAGAATATTTAGGAAACCCTAATGAAGTGCCTGGACTTTTGCCCTGAGTCTCACTCATTCTATGGCATTCTGAATGTAATTTCTGTCATTCTATAAGCTTTCGTCTGTGAATGAATGGATGAAAATTATAGGATTTGTTATTTGTAGGTTTATACAATGGTATGAAATGTTCCGAGTGCAACCGAACAGTGCCGGCCCGTCCATACAGGCAAATTAGGTAATTGTCTGCGGCGCAAGAACTGTAGGCCGGCATTTTGGTAAATTTTCTTTACTCATTTTATTTATTTAACTAAAATATAAAACAATTTACGTAATTAATCCATTTATTTTTATATAATATCATATATGAAAGTCACAGTTTGATATTTAAATTATAAACAACAACGAGAGTATTATTAATTTTTTTTGTATAATAATTTTGTTGCTTGGCGTACATTGCTAAACGTTAATTATGAGTATCTCGTTGATTAGCACAAAAAATATCAAATATTTTTTTGAATGTACATTTATATTTATGAATTAGGGCGGTCCTGAATATAGAAAAAAATTTACTTACTTGTTAATTATAATTTTGGGATTAAAAATTAAATTTTCAGTTTTCCAATTCTAATTTTGAAATTAAATTTTTATGTAAGGAAAAAATTCGAACCTCGTAGTAGTATAGTATTATATTATATCGACCTGTATGCATAAGTGAACACGCATATATTATATTATTGAGTCTTGTGAAATGTTGAATTCTCATAAAATTTGCTGTTGTGTCGTTCTCTTGACATAAATATTATATTAAAGGGTGCTTTTTAGACAAAGGATTTTCAAAAAGAAATAAAACGCATAGAATTTGAAGTTACGCCCAACAATTTAGCTTTATTAAAAAAATAAACGTTTGCCATTATATTTTTTAAATGAGTTTAGGTAAATGATGGTCGCGGTTGGCTCGAATAAATTACAGACGAGAGCCTAATTTTCGAAAACTTTTCTCAGCAATTGGGGCTGTATGTCACTAATAACGTGCTGAATATTCTCATCCAAGGGGTCAAACTTCTGGAATTTACCTATGTTGACTTCACATAATTCCACAAAAATTAGACTAACGGTATTAATTCATTGGCTGTAGGGCCGTTTTGTTGGATGCAAAGTTTGTCCACACCAACATCCTCCTATTCCGGCACCAAAGTCATTAATCATGGCTCTATGACACTTCTCACTGACCTAACTGTCCGGTTTTATTTTTTTTAAGAAATATGAATCAATGATTCATTCTACTCTAAGAGCACACCAAACAGTGACAGGATGTAACGATGTCTCAATAACTTTCCTTTGCCAATTCGATCAAAAGTGATATTCATCGCTGAACAAAATTTTCTTGTGAAAATCGGGATCGATGGCCAAATTTTTCCATAAAATGGATGGGAATAGTCTCTGAGGATACGTATGTATTCTTCATTAGAATAATCGTGTTGCGAAACCATCCATGGTTATTTCTGGTCGATTATATCAACCGAATATTGAGCGTAGCGCATGAAGTGTCGCGCAACCCAAAGCATTATTTTGGTAACAAACGATGCACGTTTTGCAAATGTTGTTAGTAAGTCAGTTCATTATAAATTGAAAACCAAGCTGATAATAGCTATCAAAAAGACCAACTCCGAAGAAAGTATTGACTCATTTAAAACTAAACGTTCAAAATAACACCCTATATATATAACTACTTAAAAACACATATTTTCACAGCGATAAAGCGTTAATCATTGAATGACGAATTACATTATGGTCAAAGTGAATTGTCAATTCAACCGCCTGAAAAGAAGAATTTTTGCTTTGCCACTTTGTCATATTAGCCCAACGGAATCTTTTTGCCCCTTACTTAACTGAATTTAATTATTATTTAACATTTACAGTGGATGACGTGATTTGCATACCTGAAACGTATGAAATTGTTAGTTGCTTGAGATACTCGCACACAAACGTATGTACACAAATGAATTATATGTTTACAAATATACACTGTTGCTTGGTTATACGCACATGCATGCATACATACATATGTATTTGCGCATGTTTGTTTGGTAAAGATTGCGAATGTTTAAACAAATACATTCGCTAAATCAGAATTAAATTTGTATGTATGTATATGAAGAATACATATGCACATACGGATACATACTACAAGGTCTGTCGCAAAAGAAACAGAACTTTTTAACTATAACTGTTTCTGGTGGCGCCACCTATTGGTGGGTATATGAAATAAAAAGTTTGATCTCTTGTTGACATTTCGTAATAATTTTAAAACAATTGATAACTACAATCGATGTTATCGATCAAAAAGTGACAGCAGCTTTTGGTCATCGGTCGTAAAATGCATTTTGAACAAAGAGCAAATATTAAATTTTGTTTTAAACTTGGGAAAACGTTTACTGAAATATTTCAAATGATGAAAAAAGTTTATGGTGATCAGTGCCTATCCTGTAGTAATGTGCACGAGTGGTTTAAGCGATTCCAAGAAGGTCGTGAGAACCTCTGTGAAGATCAGAAGTCGGGCCGGCCAAAATCACTGATTACCCACTGAAGGAATTTATTAAGAATGAGCCGAAATCTTCTTTGCGTTACATGGAAATGGAGTTAAATATCACCAAAGACTCCATTCATCGCATTTTGATAGATAAATTGGGTCTACGGAAGGTGTGCTCCAAGTTTGTTCCGCACAAATTAACTGAAGAGCAAAAATTGCTACAAATCCAACATTGTAAGGAGTCGAGAAAGGACATAAACTACAAATATTCGATTTTGACTGGTGATGAAACGTGGTGCTTTCAATATGATCCCGAAACCAAACCACAAAGTGCCGATTGGAAGCATCCAGACGAGCCATCACCGAAAAAAAGTCGTCTTCAGAAGTCAAAAATAAAGACAATGCTGATTTGTTTTTACGATTCCGAGGGTATTGTACACCGAGAGTTCGTCCCACCTGACCAAACGATTACTGCTGTGTTTTACCTTGGTGTTAACCTTAAACACTCATTTGAAATGCTAATTGACCGGGCTAAACCTTGTATCGAAGCACAAGGAAACTACTTTGAATAAAAAAATATATCTTTTCAAAAATATTAATTTTTTGTTGTTTTTTTTTAAAGTCCTGTTTCTTTTGGGACAGACCTTGTATATTACTTCAGTAGACATTGACATCAAAATAAAACAGAACATATATTCTCCCTGATCAGCTGAAATTATCTTCAAATATTTGAAAATCGGTCTACATCTTTTTTAGATTTCATAAACTTATATTCTTCAATATCGGTTAATATGAGAGATATCTTGGACATTCAAGCGCATCATGTATACTTGTACATATGATTAATTATTATACACATTACTGCTCGACTTTTAGTATACATATACTTATCTGAAAAAATAAATAATATATCAGATTTTCAAAATTTCGAAACAAATCGAAATATTTCATAGGAGTGAATGAATGTCTTAGAAATTTTTAGGCTGTCAAATTTTTGGCTATGCCAGAAAGTGGTTCTTCCCTACAATTTACCTTTAAATTTAAATATTTGTTTTGTAAGTATGTATCCATATGGTGTTGCTGCATTCCATTTTATCACTCAGATATTAGTATGTCCGTGAATGATTATACCTTATGACATTACTTGACTAACTTACCATACTAATGTCAATCCATTAACCCTTAGTTCAACACTAAGGCAGCTATCTCACTGGCCTCGGCGGAGATACGGAGATACGGCCACTTAAACTATGGTAGCGAGATGAAATTATAATTGAAAACTACCGCTATATCTAAGAGAGACACTCGTCGACTTCATATATTCAACCTGTTTTCGTTAACTGTAAAATTTTGCATGCTTCTTCAGAATAATAAAAAATTTGCACTTGCTCATATTTTAGAAATGATTAAATAAAAGTAAAGATTTGTAGACATGCATTTTCTGCGTTTGTCAAAAGTTTTAGATTCGTTTTGAAAACATCGGAGTTCTAAAAAGTAATTTAATGACAAATGTACAAAGAGATGTGTTATACTCGTAATCTGTCTTTCTAATGGAATTAGGCGACGTTATGGATCGATAAAGGGAAAAATTTAATCCTCATTTGATCGTTATATCGGAGTAAAAGTTATGCTCGCTATATGGGAACTCAGGTATGGACCGTTTTCATAAATTATTGATGATGTTAAGATTAGTATTTTCACAAATTTACTTGCAAAATATTTCTGACATTTACATTCTAATTCTCCAGAAAATTTAACGTTCAATTTGAAAGAGATAACAGTGCTGTGGATAATATTTGTATACTAATGTATTTTGTAATAAAAATGTTGCAGCACAAATAAAATAACAAATTATCGAACTTCCAATTTTAATTAGCATTTATTTGGCGCATTCAATACATTTATAACCGTGCCAAGTATTTATGTATGTATACTATGAATGTATGTAAAAAGGTCCGACAGAATTCAGTCGAAAGTCAAAGTCAAAACCAACTGTCTAACCTAGTTTTCGTGCAAGTCAAGCCGTAGTATGGCGATCATTTCAAGCGTTTCATTAAGCGCCTGTGGTAAATAGAAAAATAGGCTACTAAAAACGTATCGAGTGCTTTTAACGGGTTTTAAACTTCAATTCATTATGCAAATTGTTAGTGCGAATGTCATCGCAGGCACGCAATATTTTGGTATAAGTATATACAAGTATGTATTGTTTGCACTTATTTTTATATAGGATTGGGCCACTGTTAGAACAGGTGATAGCTGCGTTATATCAGATTCGATTTTTCTTCTTGTAGTCACATCTTTTTTTGTTAAATTGTTGTACTTGATAATAATCAGTATTGTTCTTATAACGTAGAAATCAAGTTGTCATTTGCATTATATTTTCTTCGTGAAAACATACACATATACATCTCTTATAAACCAGTTAGAAAATATATAACATAAAAACTAATATTTTTTATTTTATTTTTTGTATTATATTACGTTTAGCGTGTTCAAAATTGATCGACTATGCTTTACTATTTACATAAGAAGAATTAATTATTATTGTATTGCTTGGGGGGGTATTTGAATATTTCTATAGTATTAGAACGTCCAGCGGTCGTGTGAAATTTACATTTTCATCAAAATGCGTTGCTCGTGATGTACCGTTGTGTGTGCGCGCAAAATGTACTGTATGAATGGCAAGGTGGTGAATCGCCGTTGTTCAGTAATGAGAGATCGGTGCTGCAACTTACCGGTGGACAATGTCTCATTACACAGTGATATATATGTATGTACATATGTGCATACATGGCTACTTATACGGGCGATCGGAGCGTATCGAAAGGGGCACGCTGTAATTGGTGATGCATTTTTTAACTGCCGATGTTGACAGTTCTGTGCAATTTAGCGGGAATACATACATGTGTACCTTCGATTCAACACCGTACTAAGCCTGCATAAGTATTCATATTCCCGTTGCTTCATCTCGTAATATCAAACGCTTAACTCACGGCCGAGCATTAAAATGCAATGATCACACATTAGTGTAATAATAAATCAGTTATAATTATTATTATTAATTATATTATTTATTTATTTCGTACTTGGGGTGTAGAAATGTTTTATATGCGCGAGGAATGTCTACTAATGAACATTTGATGATTGGATAATATATAAGGTATATTCTAAAGTAAAAAAGACTTTTTGAATCTAGCACTTCGAATGAGCTTTGAACAAATAGCCATCATTAAATTTTGTTTTAAAATTGGTAAAACTTTTACCGAATCGTTTCAATTGATGAAAAAAGTTTGAATAAAATAAATTGATTTTGTCGAAAAACCCATTTGTTTTGTTTTTTTTTAATGTCCTGTTTACTTTGGAACGCATCTTGTATGTTTGATTAACGTTAACGGCTCCAAAACATATGTATTATTTACCAATAATTACCTTATAATTAGAATTACGTATTTTATTGTCAAAACTACACAAGCTAAGTAAACAATTACTGGCCTTAGATACCCCTATGGAATCAGAATCGGCAGAAACGGAATTGTCAAGAAGAACTTCCATATATCGGTATGGTTCGAAACTCTAAGAGCAAGATAACTCTCATAGGAATCAGACCAGGATATGATACAAGTACATTCCACTTATCTAGGTGAAAGTCTATGCCCATTTTATGCTCAATTCAATATCTCACAAAATATTGGACTGATGTGAAACAAATGCTCTTCAAAACATTATAATGGTGCTCACCATATAATACAAGTATATACAAATTATGTGGACAGATTTTGCTTTTGTAAAACTGCAAGATGAAATATCGTTATTAGAAATTAAATAGAGATTAATAAAGGAACAAACAAATGTTGATTTTGAACGCATAGTTAACGGTAACGGTAACGGTCGTAATGTTCACCTAATGAAACTCGGAATGTATAAACTTATTCTATACTCGTATAAAACAGAGTGTTAGCAGCGCAACAGAATTCACCTCGGCTCTCAAGGCTATTCCAAAGAACGCTTTCGGTGCCGCTTTCAATGCTTGGAAATCGCGCTGGCAGCGCTGCACCGACGCAGCAGGAGCCTATTTTGAAAGTTTTTAAAGAATTGTATCGATTGGTTCAATAAATTTTTTTATATCGACTCAGTCCTTTTATTTTCCGTAATTGTAGTCTAAAATATTTTTTTTTTTAAAAGTCCTTCTTAATGAAGAACCTTATACATACACAAGGGAAAAGGTTTCTTATATGTAAATTAAGCCTTTCTAACAAATGTAAGTACCATATATTTTATTTAAAGAAAACGTCTAAGGATCAAATTGTCATAATGATTGAGTATATAATAGATGGTAATTGAAGATATTTTATTGCATATGATATTTAAAAGGAAGATTGATTTAATACAAATATTTACTTAAAATGTCATATACACATACGTTTATTATTTACCAAAAAGTTGAGCAAATTTGTTAATAACAGAGCGAGTTTTCTCACGGGGTATTTTCGAATGGTTATGTATGTGATCTGTGCTGAATATGTGTGGCTGTTGCATTTGTATGCCAACGTGTTTGCGATCTACAGACCGTACTTGATAGTGTTGGTAGCTAGGCCTGGTAGACTAGTGTGCGGCTAGGAAGGCGGCTTCGGTCAGTGAGCGCCGGTTCCGCGACTGAGTAGCTTGTGGCGCGAAACATTCAGTTTGCATTAAGCCAGAGAGCCGGTCGGACGCGTTTCTTAGTTTCTTCGAGCCTTCAGTGTACGTGTGTTAGCATTACTTTTGTTTTTATTTGGCTTTTCTATTCGGCTGTCTATTTAAGTGTTCGCATGTTTGTTAGCTCATCATCGTCATAGTTTTATATGTGTGTGATCTCCAGCTGTCTACTGGGCGGATTGTATGCCCGATTGTGTTCCTTGTATTTCTTATTCGGGCACAATTTAGTGGACGTACAAACGTCCAAACTTTGAACTGAAACATCAAATACAAAACTCAATTCGCCTAATATTTCGTAACATGCGCAGAGCCTTTGTTTCAAATTCTAATAGTCACGCAAAACTCACCTACATACTACTACTACTACTGCCATACGATCATCAAAAAGACTACTATACTGTTTGAATACATTATTCGCATATTTATATTAATATAAGTATGTATAGGTATGTGTATGTTCTTAATAAATATTGACGTAATTCGGCAAAGGCTGCGTGTATGTATGTTCGGTAGATTTGATGGATATCCAGTGAAGCGAAGAGTGGTGAATTCAAAGCGTAATTACAGTTTATTTCTAAAACTTGTGATCGTTTAAAGGTTTCAACACTACAATACAAAAAATAATGAAAACCCTGCGAATAATTAATGGCTGTGTGTGCAGTGAAAATAAAATATAATAAAATCCCCTCGCGAATATGCGGTTTCACTTAGCAAAGCTCTCGTTCAAATATTTGTAAACCACATTTTTATATTTTCTTCTTTAATACAAATAATTTCTTAATGATTAAAAAAATGGATTTCTGGTTGCAGCGTTTATAATTCCAACTATAAAATGATCGGCAATAGAGTATGGGGAGCTTTAGGTCTCGCCTGTTTCATTGGAGTAGCGATATCATCATGTGGACTGGCTCAAGCAAAAGGTGAGAAAACAAATTGACTCGAAGTAACTTTTTAAGTGTATTTAGTGTTCCCTGTTTTCGTTCTTTACTATTTCCTGTATTTAATTGTGGGACTGTATCATTATGCGTCGAACCCCAAGTGTTTAAATTTTCGTGATGTGAAAAAAGAGTAAAAACAAAGCATTAACGTAACATTCGAAAAAATGCAATTCTTATTTAAAATTTAAGAAATCTCTAATTGTACTATGTTAAATATTAAGTTTTATAAAATGAAATGTGTGGCATGGCTATAGATAACGCGACTGCTATGGATATCGATTCAAGTGAAATGCAACAAAATACCAGTCGTTAAAGTTCTTAATAAAGGAATCTGATTTGATCACTAATAGAAAATATTCCGGCGTGCGGAAGAAACACCTTTGTGAAAAAATAGATTTGGAATATTTTTTTTTACATATGTATATCCTGTTTTGGAAGTATTATTCAGATAAAATAGAAAGATACACAATCATGACATTATCAAAAATAAAATGCTTTTTTTTAATAAATTATCAAAACTTATTAAGAATATATGGGGAAAGGGATTTTGCAAATGCCTTTTGAAACTTTTCACCGGAGTAAGTTGTGCAATAAAAATTATGGCAATTGTTTGTTTTGCTATGACAATGAAATTATTGTTGTTTTTACTCAAGTTCACAGCAACAATTTTTTCTAACTGGTTACTCTTCGTCTTTTAACATTTTGTATGCGTTCAAACGCTCAGAAAGCAAATTTTAAAATAATTAGAAGGGAGGGAGTGGTAAAAATTTCGGAAATCCCTTATAATCACTCTCTTGCAGTACACCAAATTTAATTTCGTATTTCAGTTTCAAATACAGCCTGAATTTGCTCGCGAGAGCATGAGAAATATGCGACGTTGTCCGATTTGCAATGCCACTTCAACAACTTCATATATTCACATAAGATTTAAGGTGGAGTTGGCAGACGTAAAACTTGTTTCGCAGTCTACACACTGCACAAAGCCTCGTTACTTTAAAATTACTCGCTGGAAACTCGTAGATCTACTAATACGCTTACCGCACATTCAAATCCATATATAGAAACGCTTATTAATAATGTGCATATGCACACCATATACTCGCACACACTTACACACACATACGAATATATATATGTAAAGTGCATATCTGCGATATCTGTATGCATTAGTATATTTTTGCTATTGTTGTTGTGCGCACTCCAACGCCACATGATGTCATAATTCACGCGAAAAGCAAAAACAGAAGAAGTGAAAAGCATTAAAGTAGTCTAAAAAAGCTGACCTCGTTATTTTTCTGGCTCTCTGCTGTCGCTGGCCTTATCGTTTAGTGGAATTGATTTGCCACACTCAGGCGGAAAATGTATTGTACTTGCTTAAGTGGTGTATCATTATGTAAATAGCTTTCTCCGTTCACAAGTGTGGCCATACAGACAACAACAAGTAACGCAATTTGGGTTGACATCGACGCGCGTAAGAACATTGACGAGCAGAAAATTTTCTTGTGGGCACAGCAAATCGGTAACATTACACTCCATTCAATTACACAAAATATTCACGCATACATACATACATACACATATTTATATATTCTCTAGTATGTGGTTATAAGTTTGGTTTATGTTATGTCTGGCATTCAAGTTGGCGGCGAGCAAGGCAAAGTAAACAAAAGACTTAGGCGACGAACTTGACTGAAAAAGAACACCAACTAAACATACAGCGTGACAAGGCCTTGAGAGTGCCATATTTATACATATTCACTTAAATGCGCTGAGCAGCTCATTATGTCATAATTTCTATATACACAAATAATTATTGCCTTTGTTGTGTTTACAAGTGCATATACTTGTATCATGTCGACAACATTTACAGATTAGAATGATTCAGCGTTGGACATCATAAACGAATAAAAGAAATCATCAATGTGAAATGAAGTTGCTTATTGACACGTACCTACGCCAATTCATAAAGTTATATGTACAAAAGTGTATTTATAATAAGAACGTTAGTGGAAGAGATCTCGTGAATTAATTAAAATCGCAAAGTTTGGTCTTTGCATGTGTGAGCGGTTGACAAAGCCCCGCAACGGATTATTTTGCCAAAGTATCTTAGAAATTACTTGCACGAGCACGCTTAAGCTACAACTACCTACTTATGTAGACTACTCATCGACAGGTTGTGTGGGCGAACTTGTGCTGGCAAAGGTTGTTGTCTAAAGATAAATGCGGATAAAGCGAATTGAATTGCTTGAAAGTTATAATGACAACCGTGCTGAATGTGTGTTGGCGAAACCAGTCACAGCCAAGTCTGGAGCGAATGACTACAAGCTACGAGCCACCTTCATGTCCAATAATGATGATGACTTTGGGAAGTCGCAATGTGTGGGGAATTGTTTCTGATTGCGAAAGTAAATGGCCAGTACGTGCACAGTGGACAAGTTGTGGAGGGACCCATGAAAAAGTATCAATTAGCCGAATATGTTTACCCTCAGTTCGAATTTCCAACGTGACGAAATATGGTATTAATTCGCAAGCAGATGATGTTGTCCGCTAGTAGTAAAATATTGATGAGCATTTTGCAAATTAAGAGAGAAACTAAGTTGTACAAGGTGATTAGACTGTTCTTATGACAACAAGTATGATGCTTCTTTCTGTCGTATGAAAAATAAATTTTGTTCTTTCGAGATTAAATTCCTTACAATTTCCTATGTTTTGTTAGTATATTTTTTTAATGATTATCGCATCCATTGGAAACAGATTTTTTAATGAAATCAGAAATGAAAGCCGTCTTAGCTGTAATCCATTATATTCAAGGACATCTAAAGAATGTTTATACGAAGTATGATGGATTTTGAAAATGACATTTCACATGGAATCTTACGAGTTATACTTGTATGTCTTAAAGTTTTATGACATGTCATATATCACAAACGGATGAAAGACCAATCACATTTCTCAAGGCCCAGAAAGACAAAAATCGGATAGTTAGTTTAATTGGTATTTTTTTGGGACTCGCGTGAAATTTCTTCCATTGGCTAATGCGAACGTGATAAATACAACCCAGACACTTGAATAGTATTTCTCTGAACTTAATAACAAAGTAGAAAATATTTATAAAAAAAATTCGAGTATTATTTGTAGTTATTAAGACTAGTTTGGTAGAAGGCAATGACGTCAATTATAGGGAATCTTGAAGTTGGGGGTTGCTGGTTTCCTAAGTAAATGATGTGCTGTCACAAACAAAAAGTTGCCAGCTCATTCACAATAGTTACGAAATCAAGGCTTTGAATTAAGTCGGATATTCTTACAACCACTCACGCTTGGTTGAAGATGAGGTGTTATATTATATAATATCATATGCAACATAAAAGTACACTATAATTACGAGTATAAAGTAATAATGAAATTGGCGAGACTGTGAACACTAGAGGTCAATTAAAATTTTAGCGTCTAAGCAATATATGTTTTGATATATGAAAATAGTTTGTCTACAGCTGTTAATTTCCTTGATATAATATATAAATTTTATTGCGATTTATTTAAGACTGGCTTTTCCCGCGGCTTCACTCGCATTGAATCCCTTGAATACTACACCGCGATGATAATCTTCGCGTGGTCGTGGTTAACCCAATTTTGTCCGATTAACGATTTTGACGCATTTTTGTTTTGCTAGATTTTGAAACTCTCGACAAACAGTCATATCTGCCGAAATAAATTTTACAAGAAGAAAGTGAATTTCAATTTCATGAATTGAAATTTATTTCATCGAATGCAATTGCAACATCGACGGATATTTTTCCAAAACGGCTTTCACGGCCTTAGGTTAAGGTTTCATTCAAACACATTCTAATCAGAAGTACTCTATATACTTGTATAGTCTCAATACTTCCGAAAGCTAAACATTCTGCAACACAAACTTCAAAGAAACCATATTTTCTGAAAAACCTTGTGTTCAGAAATACAATTTGTATTGGCATATTTTTCGTGCAATAAGTCGATCGACGCCCATACCGAAATAAGCATTAATTTGTTAGCTTTTGCATGGTGTAGAGCAATCCCATAGCAGCCGATTTAATTAACGCTAAGCAAATCAACTTGAAGCATTCTATCGTACTCATGTGAGAATATCCAGTTGGTTCTAAACCTGATCAATCACCTAAAGCTTTCACTGGAAATAGAGTGACTGCGCCGTTATCGTGCTTCTTACAGCTGAACATTGGGCAGCTTTTCAACCCATCGCTGACACTGCTCAAGTGGTTTTGAGTGGTATCGTCTAATGTTTTTATTTTTTGATGCTTCGCTTAATTTTACTTTAGTTGCCAGAAGGCATGTGTAATTGAGAGGCGGTGATGTGATTATCTCAAAGAACTTAACGCGTACTTATGTGAGAATGCATGTACGTACCTGACTTAAGGAGTGCTTGGGTCGTGCTAATCAAATTAAAAAAAGGCAATAAGAACGAAAAACTACACCGAAGAAATTTTTGAATCCGCACTTTCTACAGGGCAATCAACATACCTAACCGTGTCTAGCCGCAGGCAAGACATCTTATATCTTTCCCACTTTCTTCACACCGAGTAAATCGATCAAAATAACTGCATATACATACTCGTATGAACATACATGGTAAATGTTGGAGTATTTGAGACTTTAACTTAACCGAGCCATTCGGCACAGCACTCGCGTTTAGTTTTTAGCTCACCATTTTCATCACCATTTTTTCCGACATAAATACGGTACAAGGCGTACAATATATTTCTGTATCTAACATGCTGCTGTTAGCTACACGGTAACTTTGGGCTTGGGAAATATTTTATGACTCGCTCTTAGCTGGTAAAAACTCTTTATCTTAGAAAACTATAAAAACGCTGACGATATTTAGAGAACTTTTTAAACAAAAATGTATGAAAATAGCCGTCACTAAATTATAAGATAATTAATTAAATAGGTACACTTAGCATTAACGCTCCAGCTTAACAAAGTTTGCTTAATCGTATACTAAAATAACGGCAGTGTATATACATATTTTACTATGCACAAAACAATATTTCAAAAAAAAAAAAAATTACGGTATTTTTAGCGATTACTTGCTGCTTTCATCATAACTTTTGTGAATGTAATTACAAATTGCTTTATTTTCTACTCATTAGGTAGGTAAAATTGTGCTCTTTGCGCAGTGAAGATGCCCGGTTATTTATTTAGTTTGTAGGAAAACTCTTTTCAGCTTTGTCTTTATCATTTTCGAATAAGTAAGGTTTCCGTAGCTGTCTGGAAACACAACAAAAAAGTTGAACCACATAGAATATTACTGACAGATCTTTATTACTTCAGAAGGAGAACTGAATTATATTTCGACCCATGATACTTTCGAATAATGTAGGGAACTGAAATATTGATTTCACAAAGATCAGACTGATGTTTAAAATCTTTTCTAATGTCTAGCATGCATGATCATGCTCCGTGAAATAAAATAGAAATAGCAAAATATAAATTTAAGTATGAAAAGAGCCTAAAACCTGCGGACGAATGTACATAATTAGCGAATAGTTAAATTTATTTGGGAAGACCCAAGTTGATGTTTGTTCTTCTACGTATTTTACTACTCTTCTCCTCTGAATTTACCTAATAATTGTATAACAATTGTATAATATATACACACATATACATACATACCATGCAATGTTAATGCAGGAATGTATTTCAAAAACGAATTCGTTTTCTTTTTTTACCATTAAACAATCTTTCAACCCCCACACATACAATATATGTATGTATACATATATAGTACATACATATATAGTATGTGGCTTGTCTTTTATACTTCGGGATTGCGATTCTAGTGTTGTAATCTGACAACTCGCAACTTGTAAAGCTTGACATTTTTGATTTATACTTGGGGTACTCACAACCCGAGGAAAATCATTTTATCATTTACACATTTACAATTCTCAATGCTGTGTTTTCGAATCGTTATAACTTATAATTTTGTGAGACTTTGAAAATCCTAACTATATATTCAGAACGTTTTTTTGTGTGGTATCGGTAATTTAAAATACTAAAGGCCTCGACAATTGGTTTAACCGCATGCAATGTAAGATGTACATATATACTTTTAAGGGAGAATATTTTGAAAAACAATAAAGCGATTTTCGATGATTAATATTTATTTATGTTCTCTAACCCTGAAATATAAAAAAGCTGAATACTTATTACCGCTATGATCGTCTTCGTGGTGGTAGTGTTAACTCAAATTTAGTCTAATAAACGCCTTTAATGAATTTTTGTTTCTTAGATTTTGGAACTTTTTGACAAACACCCACATCGTCCAAAAGAAATCTTGAAATTAATTTTACAAACAGGAAATGAATTATTTGAAAAATCGATGGTGATTTTGCCAAACAGGCTTCCGTTAGGACCATCTGCGCCAATTTCAATGCTCTTCTGTGCGATGGTTGGGACGTTCTACGGACACATAACGAAAAAGTGTTTCATTTTTAAATATATGTATAAAATTATTATTTTTTTTTTGAAGGGAGAATCTTCCAAGATATCGTCATTTTTTCGAACGAAATGCTATATTCGAATTGTCCGCTAAAGGTGGACCTCATTCGGAACCACAGTCATCCATACTTGCGGAAAAATGTGCATACGGGCTAAAGCCTTAACTCCATGATAAGTGATTGTGTACGGCTCACATAACTGCCGTTAGGCGTGACATCGTGAGACCTAGCTTAGCCATTAGGCTCGTCAGTCACGCCTTTCAGGCCTATCTCTCGTTCATCCTTCTGCTATTGTTGCGTTGGCACTCTTTCCATCTAAGTTCTTCCAGAACTATCGCAGACCTAATCTTCACTCGATCCCGCACCCGCACACCAAGTTATCTGGCATCACTCCCTGCGTTCTTAGCTTCTCCAAATTTTCTCTCTAATGTGCAGGTTATGAGTTTTCTCCGATATTGTCGCATAAGCAACAATTTGTTCGATCATAATGGGCGTATTTGTTGTTATATTCTCTTATGCAACCGTGCCCTGAAAAAAATTATGTCAAGTTGAAGTCCGTTTTCCCATGTTTCCTCTTTACCCACGCTTGCACGCTTTCAATAAGCCTTTGGGTCAATCTTTCCTTCGTTGCTGTGTCCTATCGTTTCTGCCCTTCGGTTAAGCATTTTGCCTTTCGTCTTTCCGCTCTCCAACTGTTAGTCGCCTCCTTTTTCTTTTGAATCTGTCGTAAACTCTTTTGATTTCCATTACCAACTGCTATGATCCCACCGCAAGTAACTCTAATGGCTCTGAATCTAATTACCGATTTCACTTTCGCTTGTATGTCTGCTTCAGTTTTTTGTACAGCAAGCTGAAGCTTATTTCTTGATCATCGATTTCGTCTGATTATATAGGTTCTGAATTTGATCCAGTTCTTTTGCTACCAGTGTTACCTCGGTAGTGAAAGGCATAACACACCGTCGTAAAATACATTTCAGAAGAGTGGACTAAGCGTAGAACCCTGTGGTACTCCACCCGTAACATATTTTCTGGGTCCATTATCAGTATTTTACAGTAACAGCTGTTCTGGCAGGTAGCTGAATAAAATCTTCAGTATGTGAGCCGGTTTTACCTTACGATTCATGGCGCTTATTATAAAAGATACTTTCCAAAGTAAACAGGACTTTTTGAATCTAGCGCCCCCTGGTGGAGCCATCTATAAGCCGACTGGTGCCGTGCTAAATGCATTTTAAACATCGAATGCTATTACTGCGCAGTACTCCGCTGGGCCACACATCCGACTGCTTCCTTTGATTACCTTATTAACAATATCCAAAATCCAAATTTTCGGGAACATACTTTTTCTAAGGCGTACACAATTCTGTGAATGGCCTCGCATTGTGATTGATGGCAATCTTTAAGACATTATTTCTAATGTCATCTAGGCCTGATGTTATAGCATTTCCAGATCTCTGTGCCGCTCGAATCACATTCACGTCGTTGACTCCTGTAGTTTTTCTGGTGGCTGCCCTAAGAGTTTCCTGTACCTTAGGATAGGTCGAATGTTCCACAGAGTTCTTTGAAGCAACAGCATTTACTCTTTTAAATCTCCTTTTTGAGGTTATTGCGTTTCATTTTATAGCATTCACGCAGTTCTATATGATCCGTTGGTTCCCGATTCCATTGGCAGCTTCTCCTCGCATTGGGGCATTCACTTCTTAAGGTATTGATTTCATTATTCAACTAGTATACGGCTTTTTTGTAGACTCACTTGTTTCTTCTCCTCATAGAAGCGTCACATGCTTTGCTTATGTGTCTTACCAGTATCTCCACTTGCCGATCTCCATCTTCCACACAACTCATATTACCGTCTATCAAGAGTTTGAATAGTTCTTCGTCTAATTTTTCGACCTTCGACTTTCGTTCTCCTTCGATTATTGGTGGATGGGTGCCTATTTCAAGTATAATAACCTGATGGTCAACATCACTGAAGACGTCACAAATCTGCCACATCTATTTTCTGTTCGTTATCGTCTTGTGAAGGAGCTCTTTTACAGTGTCACAGTGCTTAAAATTTAGTAGCATAACTCTATATTTTTCACGTTTACCATATTGTTACAAAGGACATTTCGTACTACCTATTTAATGGTCGACGTTATCCCTGGCCTTTACCCTTACATACGCTACATGACGGTTTCTTTATCGCACAGCACTGGCTTCTATCGTCGGGGTTAATGCATGCTTTCGCAAGGTGTTCGTAACCGAGACACCTGAAACACCACCACCTTAGGTTTTTTTCGCCCTTAGGGTAGTGTGCAGAACCCAACCTATTTTGATTTACGTGCTTCGAGAAACGTCCTTGCCTCCACCACCTTCGGTATGCTTCTACTTGAGTATGTATCAAACTGGTTCAGCTCCTTTATTTGAGTGCTTATAATCTCGGTCATGTCCTCTTTACTAGAGATTTCATCACGATCTCCAATTTGTACCATTGTTTCATGGTTTAATGTTTTGCTTGCGTTTGATCGATTGTACCGCTTTCCTCAAAGGCGTGCTATCGCTCAGCGCTGACGACCTCGATCTCACTGGTTTTTCAATATTGAGTGTCTTCCGTTAGGACCTGCCCAAATTTAGTGCGCGTTTAAAAGGGTATATTTCCGTAATTGGCGACCGCTGGGTAGGGATTGTCTCTTGCATCCTGCTATTAACATCACTCAGTGTTCTGGTTTTTTTTTATTTTGATCATCATGCTCAGGCTTGATGAGGAAGATACGTATTTCCATGGGGTGCTGTCGATTCGCCACATTCACAGCAGCTTCAGTAGATCTGCTAGCTTTTATACCGTACCCTCTACTCCTGCCGCTAATCGTCGGGGATTGCTTATTCGTTCTTACTTATTTCGAAACTGACCTGCTACTACTAGCCGTTCGGCTATCCACGTATTTCGCAAATCCACATTACATTCAAAAATATCATACATACTTACTATTTTAGTATAATATATTGTTATACGGTTTCCTATAAAACCTTAAAGGACTATGAAAGGGTTGACATATTAGTTGAGCAGCATCGGACGTTACGTGGCATTTAATATAAAACTCTATAGCTATTTGCTGTGGTGGGTTACAAGGGCAAAGGCCTCTTTTCTTTTACTTTAGAAAACAATAATGATGATGCTTAATTAATGGTTTGAAGGCTAACTTAGACAAATTGTCCCTATCTCATACGGTAATCTTTGTCTAGAAATGGTGACACCGAATGTGATGAACTCTGCGACTCACCTGAAACAAGATTTAGATGACTTCACGACCTTCAATCTTTTGTGGCACTCAGAAATTGGAAAGAAAAAAGTTCCATAAAACTCGTTGATCAATTTATATTTGCATGGTAAAAATCGCCAGAAAAAATTGTCGCGTTGTGAACAAACGAACAGCTATCAAAATAAATTGTACCAATATAAAAAAAATATTTTTAGGGATTCGGTTTGCGCGCGCGGATCAGTCCAAGTTAAATCTGCCAAACGAGTTGGGTGGATGAGTTCATTATGTACTAAGCAAAAAAGGATCTTCACACGGCGGAGCTCCAAATACTATATAGTTGCAATGGACACAGAAATCACATTTTTATGTTGTCACTCCAATGCTTTGGAGGTTTGGGTGTTGACCCAAAGTGTAGTCATACATATAATGATGCGCACATACTCACTTTCGCTGCCTCGCTGCTGGTACGCATAAGACCATTCGGTGCAATGATTGTGTTAAAGAACAAACAACCGCTAATTAAATAAGACATGTATGCACCATTTTTGCACGTGTGTACGTAGTATGCTTCTTCATAGCGGTACATATTTCCAACATGAAACGCCGCGGTAGTCATTTTACTATACATTACATAATTCTGAGGAATGGCAAGAAAATGCAAAGTGTAATAAGCGATTTGCGGAAAACAGAGTGAACGCGTGTGCCGGCAGATTTCCCGAGTGAAGATACGAGTTATCTCATTTATTTGTTTGTATACAATTTCCATTCTAAGGTCTTACGAGCACCGGCAACATGATACGGTACACAATGTTTGGATGTATGGTACACAAGTGCATGGGCAAACGATATTAATGGAGATGGCAAGTAATGAAGAAGTGATGTAAGTCTATTTGTACATAAATATATGCATATGTATATATGTATGTACATGCATATGTGTAATCAAAAGATGGGGAACTTAAGTTTCGCAGTAAGGCACTAATTTTTATATTTATATACATGTACATACTTACATACACATGTATTTATATGAATATAATAATAGTATATTAACAAAAATGATTGCTCGTATGTCATGATTGTACCAGGCAACCTGAAAAATTCGGATAGTTTTAAATATTTTTGGCCAAAATTTGATTTCATTTTTCAATCGCATCAGGCCTCATCGAGGACTGTAGGTTTACCGATTTTGATTTGACGATTTTTTTCCTTGGACTATTCGCGGGAGGTCAGTACAAATTGATATGATCAGATCCGTAAAATATGAAGTATAATTCATTTGGATAATTCATTTAGATTTCCGTTAAAATTTAAAGGAATCTATATTTTCAAATTTCCCCACGTTCTTCTCTGGGTATTCTCATATAGATTAACGACGGTTTTTATTTTTACCAAGACGACAATTGTGAATGCCTTGCTGCTGTGCTTAAAAAGACGACCAAAGACACATCACATGCTTTGTTTATTATAGTCAACAAAATTAACCGAAAAATAATAATAATAAAAATAATAATACTGTAAGCAAATGATTATATCACGACAAAAATTAATGAATCTGCACATGATTCTATATCCGCTATGGTGGTCACACCCCTCAAGGTAGTCTAAAAAAAGTACTCAAAAACATAGACGTTGTAACATACCTGTAGACTGGATCTAAGATTAATATATTTAAAATTTTTCTATAAACTTTTCTAGTCGTATATCTGAGAGATTCATATTGTTATTAATTTTTATACTCTTGCAACGAGTTGCTACAGAGTAGTATAGTTTTGTTCACCTAACGGTTGTACGTATCACCTAAAACTAATCAAGACAGATATAGGGTTATATGTATATATAGTACATATATAAATGATCAGGATGACGAGACAAGTTGAAACCCGGGTGATTGTCTGTCTGTCCGTCCGTCCGTCGGTCCGTTCGCGCAAGCTGTAGCTCGAGTAAACTTGCATGGTACAAAAAAATATGAGTTCGTAGATGGGCGTCACATCCCATATAACCCCGGCCACTCCCCATATAACGGTAGAGACATTAAATTTTACCTTCAACTAAATATAATACGTGGCATTTTTCTCTTATTCCTATACTACAACCGTGCCTACTTCCCATATAACGAAAAGTTTTCCACTTGATTCTTTCAATTTTTAGTACACAAATCAAGAAGTAGTTATTAGAACGGGATGTAATTTTGCTGTAATAATTCCTTTAAAATATGCCAAAATGTGCAAATCCTGAGTCCCCATATACATGTACCTAATATTAAGATTTTCGAACTTCCAGGTGACTTTATGCTGGATATGTCGACCAATATTTGAATTAACACAATGAAAATCACAGAACATATTTACTCATAACAGTATATTGTTGTTCTTAAAAGAGAAAACTTAACCTAGCTCCCATATAACTATTACCAGGATTTTCGAATACTCACTTGAATTTTTTCGAGGGAACATTTTTTGAGTAGTGGTATATTAATAACATTTGGGATGAGCAAAAATAGATAATATCGGGTCAATGCTAACCCCCATTTCCATATTCTACATATACAATAATTTCGTTTTTCTAAAAAATCTTGTGCCGAATATGTCGGTCAGTGTATGAGTTATATATAGAATATGTATAAAATTGCTTGGATTCCTATCCTCTGGTTGACATTTTACACCTCAAGATGTTGTCATGGCCTAGATTCCTCTAAGTTGCATGAGTATAAAATGTTCGGTTGTACCCGAACTTAGCCCTTCTTTACTTATTTACACATATTTTCAAGATTTTAAATTTACAAAAATTCCTTGGATCGGGATAACATGTTTGCATTCATCCCGAAAAATATTAAAAAAGCACTTTCTTTGTAAGCAAGTAATGCCCTGCAAAAAATGCTACAGGGGATGGAGTTTTTGTAGAATCTTTTTTTTTTTACTGAGTTATAAAATTCAAAAGAAAAAACGTAAACAGTTAGGTTTACGAAAATATAACAATTGTTCTTTTACGATATTGTTTCAAGTACGAAGCCTCTTTTTCTCTTTAAGGATTACTCGCACAATATTTAGAAGTGTGTGAACGGCAAATCTAAGTAAAGTAAATGTTTTAATTCGCGAAAAGTTCTCTATTCTCTTATGAGTCGCATTCGATTTAGATCACTAGCTCACTATCTTATTCTTGGAACTTTTAAAGAGTCCATAGAGCGAAGCGATGTCGCTTGGGAAGGTGGAGTAACTTCAGTTCAGTCAGTCTGAGTTCTTACGAACGGCGTCGAAACGATCGCCACGGTCTTCGTGTACACTCTCAGCTATGGCTGCTATATTTTCTTCACTTCGTGCTGGTCATGGTCTATTTGTTCGAATATTATTCAATAATAAATGCTGGGTCTCAAGATGAGTGATGGTGTTGCGATAATGTTGAGGGAAGTGCAAGAACGTGAATTCTCTTAATAAAGTTGAATGATTTGTAAACGTTGTTCAGGCATTAGTCTTTCCATGACAAAATGAAAAAAACTATACTGAACAAAAATAACATGACTGCTTGACACTACTCACCAGTGATCTGTCAAAAAAGGCTATTAAAAAAAGTACCTCTACTTGGATCACCAGTTATTTTAAAAACTCTCGTAATACTAATTGTCCCTCTATGTACATATGTAAAAAATGTATGTATGTTTGTATGAATGGAATGGAAATGCACAAGCACATGCTTCGAATAAAATTGCACTTTCTCATACACAGTGAAACCTCCAAGTAAAAAGTCATTCAAAGATTGGTTCTTAACTATTATAATACGACCTATCTTCACACATACATACCATATTATATTACATATTCATATGTATGTTCACATAGATGGTGTGGTAAGTACGAACGTGGATACAGCTATTATATGCATGCAATGCTAGGCGAACCTAATCCGTAATAAGTCAAGAATATGATGTAACAGTAAAAGCTCTGTTAGCCGGGTAACTGCATTTCTGCTTCCGAATTTTATGCTGAGATATAATATGATTTGTGTTTGTTTCATATTGTGACTTCAAATACGATATGCATCGCTTGAGCGAGAGTGTGTGCAGCTAACTTTAAGCCGGTGATTAATGATGCAGTCTACAAGTATGATTTATGACGATCGAGAAAATATGAGCACTAACATTGATGTTTGAATAGGTAGGTATAAGTACATATGTACATATACAGATTTCGAGCAATGCGTAACCATACGCAAAACTTCACACATGAGATTTGTTTTTCAAAAGTAAACGTACAGTAGCCGTATAAAGTTCGGAAGTAATGATATACCCGACATACATACATACTGTATTGTGTGAAGAATAACAGACCACCCAAGGAAAACAAAATAATTAATAATCACAAAACTTTCAGTCCGACATAAGTATTTTATTGGGCGGCATGATTTTTTTTTCTTTACAACAACCAAACTATTTCAATTTTTATATTTATATTCTAATCATTCAGTTTGTATGTCAGCTATATGCTATATTTGTCCGTTGTTGGCGATTCCGACAAATGAGCACTTTTTTTTGCAGAGAAAAGGATGCCGAGCCATATCTAAAAAACTGTGACACTAGTTCGCGTATATACAGACGGATAGACGGGCATGGCTAAATCGACTCTGCTACATATGTATATTTGTTTATAGGGTTTCTTTTTTCTTTTCCTACTTTTCTTATAAAATCACTTTTATAAACACTATTATACTTATTTTGCATTTTGTTTTCTAGTTGCTCACAAAATACACTGCACAGAGAACCAGATGCAAGTCGAAATACAAATACCTGAAGCGAACAAAGAGAATTCCGACAAACAACCGCAAATATATTTGGAGGGCCTGAAAGATTACCCAAATGAACGTTGTCAGCCCCAAATTAGTGAGTCGCACGCTGTGTTTCGGCTTTCCCTTACCGACTTTTACGAATGTGGAGTCACCCGGATGGTTAATCAATTGACGGTAATAAAAATTAATGTATATGTATGCATTATATATAAATACCTTAGGGGGGTTAGAATTCATGGATATGCATTTTGATATATGGTACGTCGAAATTCTCATTACTAAATTAGATTAACCATGTTCAATCATTTTCGAAATTCTGTGGATTAGTAAATAAGTGGCAATCGGAATGGTTGAGCTTTCTACAAAAGTTTGTCTGTGTTGTGTTGTAATTGTAATTGTGTTATTTATAACACTGGCCTACAAAAAATATTTTTTTGTTTGGTGCAGCTCTGTCCGTATCTGTAGTCGGTAAAGTAGGTAGTATCAACTGTATTGCTGCTACTAGATGTCAGCTGACAGCTCTGGTTTACCTATAAGTCTTATTTTTTTCCGGTTTTATTCAAAGTCTGTCAATCTGATTATCACTTTTATGAGATTAATAGTACAAATTTATTACAGAAAGTAAGTCGAATAGTTGCAGTAATGATCCTGACAAGTTTTGTTATATATGCGGCGAGTATACTTAATGAAAAATCAACGGAAACCGATTAATGACATTGTAATTCGCTTGTATTCTGCTTACTTTGGTACATATTGAAATTGGCAATCAAGATAAAGCGTGAACGAGAACTGAAATGAAAATTTGGCTGATATTTTCGTATTAGCTCACAAAATATACTCAAAATCAGGTCTAGAATCTTAGGCACCAAAATGAGTGTAGGCCAGTGTAATGCATAAACGTATCTATGAATGTCACATTTTGTATATTTCATAGGGCAAGAAAGTATACTATCACAAGATACTGATAGAATCCGCAGAGGGCAAAGAAGTAGTAAGTGTGAAATGCATCACAACAGAGCCATTTTACAACGTGCTTATGCTGAATGCTACCAAACATCATGGCGTTGTGAGACGCGACGTTCTACCGGCTGGGTTCCAAGAGCCAGAGTAAGTTTTCTTTTTCGAACGATCCGTAGATATGTATGTCACTCAATTTCAATTCTGTTTCTTTTTTTTTCAACCAAAAGGGACTTGGAGATCACAACATCTCTTACCGAGCGCGCTCCAGAACCGCGACTATCAATAGGCGTTAATCAGAATGGCAAAAAGGTCACCGGTGATCTTACCGTTACGCCTGGCACCCCATTGACGATGGAAATAAATTTGGACCGCGACTCAGCGCAGGTTTATGGCTTGGGTGTGAATTATCTGGAAGTGACCGATACGCGACAACTCTCTGAAACAATTGTATTTAAAGGGTAACATATATTTTACTGCTATATTGAAGCCCTGTATGGAAGTAATAAGAAAACATATATTGAACTTTTAGTTGCACGGTTGATCCATATCTATTCGAAAACTTTAATACCATCGATGGGGACACTTTGTCAGCAAAATTCAAAGCGTTTAAGTTCCCAGACTCATCGTATGTTCAGTTCCGGGCCACAGTCAATGTATGTCTTGACAAATGCCTTGGTACTCAGTGCTCAAACGGACAAATCGGTTATGGACGCAGAAGGCGCGATACAACTGAGGTTTTAGCTCAGGGCTTGATGGATACAAACAAGGTCTACGAAATATCACTGGCTATGTTCATAAAAATAAATGATATTGAAGGCGTCAATCGAAGTGAGTTTATAGCAGGATAGCAGAGAGAAGCGGGTAACCTTCGAATAATGCATTCTTTCTATTTTCAGATGAAGTATTGCAATTAGAGGAGAAGCTGAGGGAATTAAAATTGGCCAATCAGAGATTAGCGCGTAATAGCCGTGTTAACTTCGGCGAGTCGCTAAAGGCCTTCGATCAGCCCCTATTGTCCGTGCCTGCCTTTGTGGTCGATGAGAGGGAGCTTAGTCAAGCTCAACGCAGCGTCAGTAATGATGCTTCTAGCAGATCATTGGGTTGGGCCTCTCTTCTCTTTGGACTTTGGGTACTTGTTTGTAAATGTATGTAAAGGAGATTGCGCCACCCAACCCAACCACAATTACTTGTTTATTAAAAATGCGATAGCTTTGAAAAACTCTATCCTTAATAAAATAATAAGTAGTGCATACATGTGAACTTAATATAAACAGAAAAGAAAGTCGGAGCGGAAACATAGTGAGATATCTGATGAATGTATGCAACAGGAATAAAAAAGAAATCAGGTACATCAGAATAGAGAAGTGTACATACATATGTATGTATGTGTATGTGTATGTAGGTGTGTATAATACCATATGGTTTACATACATATCCATATATGTACATGTATGCAGGCGTGTGTAATTATTACAGTTAGAAATTACATATAAACTGCCATCATTTACAGTTATTTACCACGAATATTAAGAAAGTATATTAATAAAAGCAATGAATTATAATTATAAAATATAAATGAAAGCGAATACTTTCTTGCAACTGAAAACACACATACATATGTATGTATATCGGTTGAAATTTTAGAATTCTAATTCTAAGCTCCAAGTAAAATTTAATTGCACGTCTCGTAGAAATCATTTTCTCGTCCATAAGAAAGTGGCAGCAGTTTTTACTGCTCAAATATTATCTTCTAATGAGGCATCCCTAAATAGAGCGGCCACTTTATGTCCAATTCTCATCTAAACGCTAAATATATAATAATAAATAGTACTTTCATTCATTTGTACAAGCATTAAACATCGCGCGTCAAGAAATATCGAATTTTTAACCCTCAGCTTTGCCGCCGCGTTTATCTAATTTTTGAGAGTAATTTTTCGCTGCCGCTTTTATTTAGGGACGGCAGTAAGTCACTACTAGTCTACTAAGATAAAAGTTGTATGTAAGTTAATTGAATATTAATATTAATATGTAATAATAAAGAAATATAAATACTAACAACCCACTTGAAGTTAATCAGTATTCATTATCTGTGGATCCAGGTTTTTTGCATTATAAATCATCTTCCACGTTATGTCTATGATAAACTATATTGGATTGTCGACATTGATCAATAATTTTCGGCTTACAACATGTTCATCAACAACAAAATGTCCAAACGCAAAATAACTGTTTAAGTACTACAAATTACCTCAATTGTTTTAGTGCTTAATGGAAGGAAGAACTTACTTGTTTCAATTAGATGACAGTGTTTGAATTAGTATTGGCAGGTATTAGCTGTTTGGATGTATTGCAGAACGCCATTCAAAAACATTAAAAATAAGGCTTTGCTTTTCCGATTTGACTTTTTTCCTGTGTACATGTAGACAGAATGTTTTCATTGACTAATTACTGTTTGAATATAAAAAAAATTAGAATTCACATATTATATCTATGGATTTTACTATAACAAGACTCTGCATCTTAGTTTTACGAAGCATGTATGCTTCTGTTAAAGTTTCTTAAGACCCAATTGGCAATTCTAATCGAAATTCTTGTGTTAGTGTGAGCTTTCATCCTTTCATGATTTAGTTTCAGCGCTAGTTATTTCAATGTATTGGAATTTCGCTAGCCACTGCATAAAATATGTGCATATGCACCTATTTCTGTTTTTACACGGTAGATCGGTTCCAGAAAAAAACGTGTAAAAAAAGACCTGGATCGTATGCAAAAATAAGTGATTGGTTCTTATCTATAAACTAGTGAAAAACAAATAATTTGTAATAAAAGCTATGTTGTTAACAAAAATATTAGGTTAATAGAATGAGGTGTACATAAGTCAGTAGCATGAAATTTCAATTACGAAATTAAGGAAGCAGTGTTAAAATTGGACTATATGACATCGCCCACCTATAGGTAAAATCCCATTCTTCAGGAATGACTACCCATTTCACCCAAATTCTGTTCATAACATAACACTGATTACATCTGACTGTAATCACGCCAACTTCCCATATAGCACAAATTAATTCAATTGAATTTATTCTCTCCTTTAGCAGAATATATGAGAATATCATTTCACGTCAAAAATTGTAAGAATTGGACCATAACTTCACTACGTCCCAGATACTAAACATGTGAAGCCCAGTGTTATCGATGGTTGATGGTGCTTAATCTTGATTGATGATTGTCGATGTCAAAAAGAGTGTCTACGAATTTGCCACTGGCTAAAATTGAATTAGTTGATCTGCCTGCTCTGCATACATGCTGGTTCGCACGTAGCGGTGCAGTTCTCAGTGTCTTGGATTTTATTTCATAATCCATGATCTTTTCCATACTGTTTAGTAAGAAGGAAGTTAGACTAATTATCCTGAAGGATTTCGCCAAAGAATAGTCTTTGGTATGAAGATCACCTTTGCAGTGCGCCACGGTTTCGGAATTTACGTCAGTTCGAGGCAATATCTCATCAGCCGAAGAAGGTGGGGCAGTCAGTCTACTCAGGAGGCGTTAATTGCGCAAATGAGGCCATCGCTCACGCAATCGAGTCCGCAGTAAATCAGAGCGAGATGGCTTCTATATGACGACGGGTTGACACATGTCTACCGGAATTGTCTTTGCTTGACCAACAAGGACGGTTGCGTCTGTTGGGGTCTTCTTTAGAGGGCAGCTGTAGTGATGTGCGTCTATGAAGGACTAGTTCAGCGCAAACAGTCTTCTTTGCAGTCCTGAAGCTGCAGCACTTCTTTCAGAGCGTTATGACTTTTATTCGACAATCGGTTGACACAAATCTACCGGAATTATTTCCGAGAAATACGTAAGCAGAAGTGCAGTAGTTATTTATTCCCCACTGGTCGTATATGTTCCGTCACATCTTTTAATTTCGAATGCTGTGTCAGTCTTGCCTCTGGCCAGAGCCCTGTGCAGCCTAGCTTCTCCCGATGCAGAGGGAACGTTTTCAGAGAAGTTCCTAAAGCTTTTCTGCTTTGCAGACCTAATCTCCTTGTTATAGGAGGTAAGATTACATTTGTATTCCTCCCAGTTCCCCGTACGTTTGGGCTTGTTGAAGAGCCTTCGTATCTTTTTCCTAAGATCTGAGATTTTGCTTAGCCACCAAGAACAGTTGCGTCTGTTGGTGATCGTCTTTAGGGCAGCTGTAGTGATACGCGTTTGCGATGGTCTGGTTCAGCGCAAACAATCTGCTTTCCAGTCTTGAAGCTGTAGCACTTCTATCTGGCTTCATGACTACGAGCTGAACCTTTAGTTCAGACGGAAGCTTTCTTTCCATGTGAATTTGAATGATTCCAGCTGTACAGAAGTTAAACATCTTTCCTCGACCTTGCTATTGACCACTCTTCAGGCCGAGATACTGAGGCCCTCGTTTCGGTTCTTAAAAAGCGCGAGAGTAAAATCATGCTTGCTTGTGCATATTGTTATATCCACTTTTTGTGCAAAGGGCGGAGCCTTTCCAGCCTACCAGCTAGGGATCGATCTTTCTCACCCAGTCAGCGGACCTATAGTCCTTGCAGTTTTGTGACGTTGTTTGCCCATTTTTGCGTTTCGCGGTTTGGGTGGTCGAAG
This sequence comes from Bactrocera dorsalis, assembly GCF_023373825.1. NCBI lineage: Eukaryota > Metazoa > Arthropoda > Insecta > Diptera > Tephritidae > Bactrocera > Bactrocera dorsalis. The sequence goes on from NC_064305.1 coordinate 51,830,923, forward strand.
ACGCTGCCTATCAACTACCTCGCCTGACAGTCGAGGTTTCGTTAACCGGGAAAAGGCTTCGAGTTTCAGTACTTTGTTTGCCAACGAACGATTTGCCTCCTTTACGTCCCTTCCATGCAGGGAAGACACTACTGCCCCTAAACCCTCAATTCTTCGATCTTACTTCCTCTCTCCTGTACTCCTTATACTATAGCAACGCACGGCCAGACTCTTCTGGTACCTAGTATAAGAATTTCAAACTTCTGGTTGTGTTTATATGAACGGTAAAAGTAAATTGGCCAATATGTAAAATGTTGTAATTGGTTTATGTCAAACAGTTAAATGTTAGCAATTCGAACATAATCACATGAAAAATTCTAATAAATATTCAAAGAAAATCTTTAGAACTACAAATATTCTTTTCCACTGACTTATAACGGGATTCTTTAACGAATCTCTTGTCTCTATTTGAGACAGTTTGAGGTAAAGTCTCAATTTGAGACTAGTTACTATTCACTAAACAGTCTCTAGCGTTAGTCTCAAATTATTGCCTCAAATTTGAGACCTGATAGCAAGTCACAAAACTAAAAAGAACTCTTGTCTGCCAATTTGAATATACTGAATAGAGATCATCATAGATATTAATCGATTGTCGTTGTTTTATATTTTGTAAGCAACTCAAACACGAAAAGATTAAAATTAAATAAATTTTACACAAATTTCGTAAATATTATGAACAAAAGTCAATATATATATTTATTTTTATTGATAGCAATGTTTTTTGACTATGTTAAAGAAAATTTAATATTTGTTATCGGCGTATTTATTTTCATTCAAGTGTAAAAACATCTCTAAATAATGAAATGTAACAGATTTTGTGACTGTCACTTACAGAATAGCAAAATCGTCTCAAGTCTCAAAAATTGACTCTAACTCAAAATCTCAAATTTAGAGACTTGAAATTGACTCTAACTTAAAATCTCAAATTTAGAGACTTGAAACTGTATTGCACGGTTATTCTAGGTAGATTTGCCTTTGATTTTGAACAAATTAACTTCCGCTGCAACAAGCAACTATTGTGAATTTTGGGTTGCTATGATTTCTCAACAGTGTTACCATATGATAAATGAACGGGTTTTCAAGAAAACTAAAATAAAATGAAAAAAATACATAATAATACAATATAATTTTGGAATGTTGTATTTGTGAAATATCAAGCTATATATAATGAAATAACAGCACTATTTCCATGGGCTCACAACATATCTTACAATTAAGTTTTGAAGATTTCTCAGAATTGGGTTGTAACATTCATCACCTCAAAATAACATCACTTTCAAATTGGGAATTGAATTTTGTAAAAAGTATTATTGGTGCATATAATGTGTGTATGTTATAGAAAAATTCTACTTCAAATGATAGAAATTTCCGTTGCTTATATATACATACACCCCATTTATCAAATTGCGGAGAAAGCTGAACTTATAATTTTTCTTAATATATTTTAATTAATGTTCAACTTGTAAGCCCATCTTTATCAACATTCAGTCATAAATAAGATTATACATATTTGAAACTTGCACCCTTTTGTCTTCTCAATGGTATACAAAAATATTTGCATTTCTAATGCACAATTCACAATAGCTTTGTTGACACAACTGTCAACGGCATTTGGGTACAAAACAGCTGTTGATGAATACATAGTTCTGACATTTCTTTTGCTAATTTACAAGTAAAGGCGAAAATAAAATTTTAAATTTTTACCCAAATGATAATATTTAATAGAAGTATGACATCAAAAATTATGTGATACAAATGCTGCATCAGGAGGACGTGGTGTTTTGCGAGGTTTTAGACAAGCATTAAGGATCAAATCTAAATGGCAAAGAGTTAATCTAATTATTAGCGGTCGGCGCATATGTGGCAAAAACTATAAATAAGTAGCATACCTCTGCTAGGTATACTATCACACAATTAGTTTTAATTTATTGAGAATTCGTTTTTCGGAGTAGAGGGATCGTTAACATCATCAACAAATACATTATTAACGGTTATTAGATACTTTTACTGATAAGAACTAATGTAAAGTAACGGTACGGGTGATGTACTATTTCCAGAGAGCGGTGTGTTACCCGCTCGCATTGCATGTACATAAACTAATCAGTGAAGCATATAATTTTGAAGCTACCGAAGTATATAGCCCACTTAATAGGAGTATTGTCAGAATACACAAAGCCGGGAGAAGTTAAGGGAGATTTTGGAACACAAATCACAAAAATATATTGCTGATTTCTAGGAGGTTATATGTAATATAATTCAACAAAACGTACTGGAGGAGGTACAGTACAGGTGAGTATTTAAATTATGAAATTATGTTATTACTGTCAGAATCAGAATCAAGCAGCCTATTTAATAATTATAATGCAAATATACCAAATATACTGTTTTTAATTTATTTTTTGTTGCTCTTAGTCGGAAAATATTGCCAAGAATTTAACTTAAAAACAATTTACTAACTAAAATTCCTTAAATGTGGTCTCGATGTGCTATTGTATTTGAGTTTCTTTTTCATCAACACCCATACGTTAGAAAACTGTATTAATGTATTGTAATATGTGAAACAATAAATATATGTATATGTATATGTACGTATAATTTATGACATACTTATTTTTCATTTCAGCAAAAAAGTTATAACTAATCGAGCAGCTTAATTATTTATCAAGTAATCCTTTATTGAAGTAACTAAGCTCTAACGAAGAAATGTGCAAAACTTCAGTAAACTATTGACCAAAAAATAAATGAAGTGGAAATACTGAACGAAATTTAAATTTGAATTTTATGCATTGCCAACTGACTCAGAAAAAATTCCCACCTATTTCGCATAAAAATGCGTTCACGCAAGATCCTGATTATAGCTGGTTTTCTAACAACCTGGACTTTTATAACATATTATTTTTTAATACGAAATAGTACCATATACCCCTTAAAGGATCATTTGCTCATCCAAAAATTAAGTAAACTGGAACGTGAATCTCGAATAGAAAACATAGAAAACAGTAAACTAGTAGGGCAGCTAATAGGAATTTTAAAGAAAAAAATGACTATAGATGATGTAGAGGAACCACAGCCATACAAGGAGAAAAAGGAACGTCCTATAGACATAGTTCCTTTGCGACCGGATCATGCCTTGAGCCTAGAAGAAACTCAGCGAATAAAAACTGATGCCGAAACAATACCTGAAGATGATGTAGGAGTTAGCGGAAAAGGTCCTCCCATAGCAATACCCACAATGACCCATATGGCTAATGGCGAACCAGTTATACCAATATTGGTGATAGCTTGTAATCGTGTTTCCATACGAAAATGTCTTGACAATTTAGTACAATATCGACCAAATGCTGATCAGTTTCCAATTATAGTATCACAGGTAATTTCACTGGATAAAAAAAATTTGCAATTTTAGTAAAGTGTACGATTCTGAAATATATTTGCAGGATTGTAGTGACCAGCAAACAAAGAAAGCAATTCTAAGTTATGGGTCACAGGTCACATTGATTGAACAACCCGACCAATCTGATATTTTAACGCCACCACGTGAAAAGAAATTTAAAGGGTATTACAAAATAGCCCGTCATTATGGTTGGGCATTGAACACAACATTCCAAAGAGGCTACGAATATGTCGTTATTGTAGAGGACGATTTAAATGTGGCTCCTGATTTTTATGAATACTTTTTGGGTACACATGTTTTACTTAAACAAGATTCGTCACTCTGGTAAAAAAAAAAACTATTTCTATAGAGATAAACAACTCAGTAAGCTTTTCTTATCAATATTGGCAGGTGTGTGTCAGCATGGAACGACAATGGTAAAGATAAATTTGTAGACAACACCAAGCCTGAGTTGTTATATAGAACCGATTTTTTCCCGGGACTTGGATGGATGCTTACTAAAAATCTATGGCAAGAATTATCTGTTAAATGGCCAAAATCGTAAGTTTGTTCCTTTAGGACTTATTGTTGTTTTATGTTTTATCACTTTTATTCACTGAACCAAAACTTTTTTTTCATAGCTTTTGGGATGATTGGATTAGGCATCCAGAGCAGCGAAAAGAAAGAGCTTGCATCAGACCAGAAATATCGCGAACAAGAACGTTCGGAAAAATCGGTGTTTCGAAGTAAGTACTTATCTTCATTAAATTTTAAAGTATAAAGATCTGAAACTGAATCTTAAAAATATTTTTCTTTCAGTGGTTTATTTTTCGACAAATACCTTAAGTATATTAAACTTAGTGAACATTTTGTAAATTTTTCTAAAATGAATCTCACCTATTTATTAAGAGTAAGTATTACTTTTAAGTCGTTAATCAACGCTATTCTAATAGAGACGTTGCATATGTATATTTTAGGAAAACTACGATCGTGTATTTCTGAATGACGTTTATTCTTACCCTATCGTAACATATGACGAATTACGCAGAAGTCTCATTAAAACTGATGGACCAGTTCGAATACAATATACAACTAGAGAGCAATATAAACATATAACGTCGATTTTAGGACTGATGGGCGACTTCAAGGTAAGTCATATACCTATATGTATTTAGTTTGTATGTGGACTAATTTCTTCCAATTTAATGTATGTGCGTTTTCTACGCAGAGTGGTGTTCCGAGAACGGCTTATCACGGTATTGTTTCGTTCTTTTACCAAAAACGTCGTGTATACTTGGCACCAAGCGCTAATTGGAAGGGCTACGATCTCTCATGGAGCTAACAGAATATTGTACATATTTCGAACTTGGGCTAAGTAGCAACATTTGGTTATTTGAGAGCCAATATTTTTAGTATATAATACCATGATTGGCAAAAAGAAGTACTACACATTATATTGAAGGAAAATTTGTTTGCGTACAAATTTTTATGGGCTTAACTTCTATAATTGAAAGTTTATTGTAAATTTATTACTAATAACCGCAACCAAAAACTAAATTAAGTTAGCTGTGTGACTGTAAATTTAGAAGTTGTTGTATTTATTTATATATTAATGAAGCTAGAACTATACACATGAAGATAATGAAGATATGTAATATAAACACTCTAATTACACACTATGACTTTTGTAAGCGTAAGCAAAACGCTGTAAATTCCTGTGGGAAATATTTTCTATCATTCGGTTACATAAGTTAATTCTATTTTATGTGCTCTCTATCAAATAGCTAATGTAAACATTGCTATTTGTTCAAATTTTGTGTGATTGACCTTTATGATATACATACATACATATATACTTATGTACATAGATGATAAGTTTGCCAATATAAAAAATAAGATTTTCTGTTAAATACGTGCGCATTTGTATCGTTTCCTATTTACCAAGTAAAGAACTGTTGTGATTTGTGTATGAACGATTTATATTTAGTTGATAGTTGACATATTTTTTATACAAACCTAGTGATGCTTCAATTTACCCAAGCTCGCAACTCGTTGCGCTCCGCGTTTCAAGTTCCGAGTCCACTTAACCTTTTAATAGGGATAAATATTTTTCAATTTAAATCTATGGAGAGTTGAATAGTTGTATAAATGTTGCATATTGATTATATTTTAACATAAATATCACGAATAAATACGCTAACATTGCTCTTCTCTCATTTGATAATGTAATGAATTAATTTATTGTGCCACAGTACGAATATGTTCTTATAAAGCTAACTGTAGTATTCCATAAGATATTCAATAAAACAATTGTCCTCTATTATTAAGTATAAACAACTATAAGTATGTACATTTTGTAAGAAAGGTTAAACGTCGTCATTTTCGTCGATTTGTTCACAGTCGATATCGCTGCAGTCCGAGTCCGAAATTGAGGGCATCAAGTGGTTTCTTGGATTGCGTGACGAGCCCAATTTCTCAAAATTGACGCCATTGATTCTCTTCTGCAAGAAGTTAGCGTTCGTATCTCCAAAGACTCGTTCAAGCTCGGCCAAGCCGTTCGAGGTCGTTGTATCGCCTTCTGGTGGTATTGCACCATATTTTAACGCTAAGTAAGTGTCATGTGTAGAGTTATTTGTTAATGAATTTTCGTTGCGGCAGTATGAGTTAACATTGACCAAAGCTGTAGCCATTGGAAGGGTGTTATACTCCAAGAAGCGATCTACAAACTCACCCGGCGCTCTGTAGTGCTTTGCTGGGGACGCCAACTGCGGTGGTCTGCTCATGTTATTATCTGTGTTGTTAGCACTTGCAGCGGCTGCGGTTGCGGTTGCTAAACTGTAGGGTAAGGCGAAATTCAGCGGTTGCCCTCGCGCTAATATAGCGTTTCGCGCACTCTCAATCACTGGCAATGGCGGCATTAGAGCCGGAGTTACGGAACCACTGGCTGTGGATGTTGTAGATGGTAAATTCGTGCTGTAAGGACGCATAGTGGCTGACATCAGAGTCGATGGTACACCGCTGTTTAACATGATCGACTGAAACGGTGTGGGACCAGAGGGTGATTGGCTAAAGAGCCAGAGGCGGTCACCGACCACCATTGGGCGAGCTAGACCACCAATGCCTAATTGTGCGTAGTAATGGGAGGCGAGCGATTCAACATCGGCTGTGTATTTCCGTTTCCATTTGGTGCGTCGATTTTGGAACCAAATTTTGATCTACAATAAAACAGTAGAGGGTAAAAGAGTTGAGAATAAAGGATGAAATATTCGAATATACCTGGGTTTCCGTTAAATGTAACTGTTTCGCGAGGGCGGTTCTCTTGGCGACCGATAGGTATTTACCTCGCTCGAATTCTGTCTCTAAGGCTTTAATCTGAGAGGCAGAGAAAGCGGTTCGTGGCCGCTTTTTACGATCGTCATTAATGTCTGAAACAAAAATATAATCACGACAAATTGTAATAGGTATAGAATAATGAACAGCTAAGGAATGCTATTAAAGAAATTAGTAATATTAAAAGGAAGAATGGAAAGATATTTTTTAAAAATATTTGTACTATTTAGTCTCCAAATACATACTATAATTAAAAAAAGAATACTTTGATTGACTTCAAAGTTGTGGCTCAGGGAATAAAGACGTGGTTTTAATTCAATAACTTACTACAGTTGTGAGCCAGCAACACTGGTAGGATCTTTCTTCAATATTTTAAACTTTTATTTAAGTTATCACTTGGGCGGATCGACATACAGGACTGCAAAAAATCCATTCCCACGACAGCCGGTTCTACGCACCGGAAATGACCCGGATTTTCTCCGGCCAAGTGCTCTTTTTTTGGCGATCTATCCCGAAGCAGGTTGCTCCGTATCCTCCTGACTCATGCTGGCATTGACCCGGACCCGGAGGAATTTTTTTGCTGCGTTTGCGCCAAGAGGCTCCCCCAAACTCCACCTCGGTCAGGTGTAATACATGCAATAGATGGAGCAATCTTAAGACCTGCTCAGACTTTAAGACACATAGGAAGTGAACCACAAGTTATGTCGTCCCATGTTGCCAACGCACTACTGCGACCTTAGCCTCTATGGCCGTGTAATCTGCACTCATTTCGCGCACTGCGCCGTCACTCACCCCGAGTGGTCAACAGATGACCTCTACGGTCCACAGGAGCTCAAATAGGCAACTTAACTTATATTCTGACTGATAAAGAGCATAACCTCACAATCTATGCTAACTCTCGCATCAGACCACCTGCCCATAATTATCTCGATCGAGAAACCTCTTTTACTTTTAGCTGCCAATTTATACGGCACCTTTCGGTAGACAAAACAAAGTTCTGGGATCAACTTGCTGATGCTAAAGCATCCAGGCTCGATGGTCTCACCAAGGTCCTCAATCTATCGCTGACCAAAATACCCGTTGTGTGGAAAGTCGAGAGAGTGATCCCACTACTGAAACCTGGGAAGGCCGTCAAGAAAGGGGAGTCCTATCGTCCAATAACTCTCCTCTCCCCAATAGTGAAGACCTTGCTACTCTCCACCTTCACTTATCACCTGAGCCTAGCTGACCACCAGCATGACTTCCGAAAAGTGCACAAAACCATTACAGCATTTAGCGTCATTAAAGCTCGGATAGTTCGTGATCTTAACCAGAAACCACCCTGTGAGAGAACAATCCTCACAAATTAGTACTCACCGATCTAAGAGGGGTTAGATCGCAAAAAAACAGCCCTTGGTCGGATGAAATCCGAGTCAGTACTGGTGCGTAGAACCGGCTGTCGTGGGAATTGCTCTGGCCTCCCGTTAGATGACGTCGACGACAACGCAAATGACCCTTACCATCCTAACGGGGATTAGATAACCGTTAAAACAACAATAACAGAACGATCGTCAGAGTGTTGGACTTGTCAAGAGCTTTTGACACAGTCAATCATACAACGCTACTGCACATCAAAAAAACTGCGCTCTCTCCAGGGTTGAAGAGATGGACCATGAACCACCTGAGCGGTCGTCAATCATCCGTACTGTTACTGAGAAGAATTAAACAGGTGGGTGGTGTCCCCTCCCCGCTACTGTTTAACTTCTACAACCCGAAACTCCCACAGCCACCAGAATGAGTTTCCATAACCTCGTACGCTGATAATTGCACAACATTGACGCCGGGCAATGGAATTGACGGCATGTGTTTAAAGATAAACATCTATCTTTTTGACCTTACTCGCTTCTTCTCTGCACAAAACTGAACACTCTTCCCCAATAAACCCCCAGCGACCATATTTACAAACTGGACAAAGTAGTACAGACTAGACCTTAATACCACCACAGAAATCACCTCTGCAGCCACCTGCTTGTAGCGAAATCGCCCCGCAGGAACATTAAGAGGTCTTTCCTCAATTACGTCGACGACATCGAACAATGCCCAGGAAGGTGTTAATGGCTCCAATGTAAATTGCGGTCAGTGCATGTCTGAAGTTTGCTTCATCCGAAGTCTGATCGGCGTGGTAGCTAAGGAGTTGATGGTTGGTTGGTAATATCAAGAGGCATCCTGTTATATTCCAGAGTGTTCTGGTATGTCTGAAGTTTCTTCAAGCGACCATATTGGTTCGGCGTAGTTAAGTATCGGCCGACCTATTGCCTAGTATGTTGCCAACAACATATCTTTGACAATTCTCCATGTGCAGCCGGGTAGCAACTTGAGGCTAGAAACCGGACGGTCTTATGCGAGAGTTACAATAATGGTAAAATCGAGCCAGATATTACAGGTGCCCACAATTCTGGATTGTGATGCGCGTTAAAGTCGCCTAATACCAAACGCTTTTATACCAGCAAGGGGCTATGTAACTTATGGTCTACCCACGTTGTGTGTTAAGGCCTGAGCAGTTCGATATATACAATATAATCGGATAATAATCTATGCCGAATTTCGCCATGATACTTTGTCAAATAAAAAGTTTCCCAAACAAGAACTTGAAATTGATTGGTCAGATTCTATGGGTCTATGCTATGGTGACCCGATATGCGATTCCGATAATTTCACAAATGAAGTGTTCAAATCTCAAATCCAAGACACTCGTGTATTAGCAAAGGTTTCAACGTGTATGTCTTGTCATTATAATCAAACAAATTTGTAGTATCCTTCAAGAGTTTCTTATAATTTCGGTTAGACACCAATTTTATTGGTCAGAAAATCAGTAAAGAAGGCTGTGATATGCTAAACATATTCCTGGCCTTTTTTCCTTGCTATAAATACGAGTAAGTTCCGGCAGGGCTTGAAGCCGATGTGCCCATAATAAAGTCGACCGTTCACAAGCACACGAAATGTCTCGAATTAATTTGGAAGCTTGACAAATGAGTTGCTTCGTTGTATTGATGACTGTGATTTGCTTACCAAACGTCAAAGAAAATATCCATTTTTGAAGTGCATTATTACTGGCGACTAAAAGTAGGTTGTTTGCAAGAGGAATAAAATATGTAGCTCAAACCACTTCGAAGGCTGCTACCAAAAAAAGGTTATGTTGTGTATTTGGTGGGATTTCTTTGGAATCCTTTGTTTTTAACTTTTGCCCAACAATACCACGATTAATTTTGAAGTGTATTGTGATCAGTTGAACAAACTGAGTGACAGTATACATACATATGTCACATGGAATCAATCTCTTCCCCGAAAGATGGCTAACGACATTGGACCAAAATGAAGAATACTTGATTTCAGAAAAAAGTAAAATCGTGTTTAAAATGCACTATGCAAATGAAATTACTTAGTCAACGACCCAATGGCAACGATGACTTACAGAGAATTTTAGTTTTTTGCAAACTTTTTTACACTACTTTTGCGATTGATTTTAGAAAGGCATTATATTCAAAGGCTTCAAGTTATTTGATCACATTCTCGATTTTACGGGTCAAATAATTTTGCAATATCAACACTTAGCCTCATTAATTAACTTTCCTTTGTTATAAAAGAAATTGGTATTTAAATATATTAGTAGCTTGTTTATTTATTTATAATATGCATATACCTATTTTCGCATTTTTAATAAAGGGCCCTAAGTTGATGTCATTATTTTTACTAATTACACAGGGACGAAAGCCATTTAAACAATTATTTTTGGCTCGACAGTTGATTAGAAGAGGGTAAAATTGTACTAATATACATACATACATACAATTGCATGTATACATTTAAGCACCTTTGTGACACTTTGAAGATATTCTCGTTGACAAAAGAATAAGTCTAATTGACTATTGCAATGTGCTCAACACTTGTGAAGAACAAATGATTTTACAAATTTCGTTAAATATCTTCCTAAGAGCCAAAATCACTTGGCGTTGACATTTTATTCATTAAAAACAAGCACTTACAAATACATATATCTGTACATATATGTATGTATATATGTACAAATAACATACATACAGTGGCGCTCAAATAAATAGCAGTACTTTCTTAGAATTCGGAACAAAATAAATATACTATTTTGATTAGATTTTATGATACAGTTATTCATGTTATCATGTTTGAGTCATTCGTAATACATTGTATGTATATGTTACATATATTTAATATTGGAATTCAGAACGTTGGTATAGTTACAAGACTCTAAGCTCTCTCTTATGCAAATACGGAATACCAAATTGTACTTTATGATTGAGCATCGTCTAGCTAGTGCAGACAATTGTAGGTAGAACTGTCAAAGTCGCGTATTTCTCAAATTTTGCAATCATTATCAGAAAAAAATGTGTGTACTTTATTTTTTATTTATTCAGTTAGAAGATTAATTTATGAAGATCAACTTCAAAAAATGCTTCCTCTTTAAAAACCTTTCAATATTAATAATAATAATTATTGTTATGATTATAATTGTAGTGAGTAAAAGATAAAGTAGAAACGTTAACAATTGAATATTTTGTTATTTCTATTTACTATTTCGATATAATTAATAATATTGTTCTTACAAAATTTTGGACTACTAAATAATATGAACTGGCATTGACCCAAAACGGCCATGAAGGATAATTAAATCCCTTGAATGATCCACAGAGCTCCAATGCCAATAAATGGAGCTAAATTTCCTTATGAACACATATAGATTTACATATATACATAAATGTATGAATACATTAGATACGTGTATTTTTAGTTCGGATTTAATCGAACATTTTATACTTTTGCAACTTGCAAGGATCAAAGCCGGCTAAATACCGTCAGGTGTTCAATGTTAAAAAATGTAAAACGAAAAGATTCAACTTCATTGTTCAACGAAAATGTGAATGGATTACAAACAAGTTTGATATCATATGAACTTATTTTAAAGGTCGTAGACTCCATAAATTTTACTATCTACTATATTAAAAATGAGATACTACTATGAGCAAAAAATAGTAAGACTTTGTGCATAATCTTAACATTCTTAATTTAATCTTCAAAATCTAAGTCCTCCCCCTCAAAGTAATCGTCCTTGGCCTCATACATGTGTTCCAACTTTTTTTACAACCTTCGAAACAGATGTTAAAGTAAATTTCCGGAATAGCTTCCAATGCGCCCACATTCACACTAAATGTTTTCAATTAACTCGAAACGGCTTCCCCGGAGCGTTCGTTTGAATTTAATGAATAGTCAGAAATCACACGGAGCTAAGTAGGTGGTAGGCGAATACGGTGGTTGCGGCACGATATTGGTTGAAAATTTCACGAAGAATCAATGCAGTGTGCGACGGTGCAGCCAAGAATTGTCGGCCCATAATTCCGACCTATTTTACGAATAGTTTCACACAAACGACGCCAAACACCAACATAGTATTCTTTGTTAACAGTTTGGCCTGTAGGAAGGATTTCGGGGTGCACCACACCCCTATAATCGAAGAAAAATGTCAAAATAACTTTGATTTTGACTTGCTTTGATTTTTTTCGGCTTCGGCTCACCTTTGCTACGATATTCGGCCGATTTCCAGGTCATAAGCATAGATCGAAGACTTATCGCCAGTAATAATACGTTTCATGACATCCTGGTAGTCGGAAAGCATTGTTTCACAGACGTTAATGCGATGCTGTTTTTCGAAAAAAATTAAATGATTTTGGAACCAATGCTCTCACTTGTCTTAAGCTCAATTGATCTTTCAAAATGGTTTTCACCGATCCGTTCGATATTCCAACGATGTGGGTAAGATCTCTGACTGTTAATCGTCGATTCCCAAGCACCAATTTCCTTATTTTATTGACGTGTTGTCATCAGTTGAAGTTGATGGCCGTCGTGGCACCAGAATTTATATTTTGCACACAAAATTTAATGGAATTTCTTTGTTGACTAAATTCACTTGTCGTAAAATCGCCAAATGCACTTTATGTTATTCAGAAAGACAAACGTTCTTCATGATTTGAAGACTGAAAAGTTCTTTCTCATCAGATAGAACTTACTTGTATTATATGATAAGTAATTGTGGCTTTTGTTTGTTTTCTTGGATTTTCAGGATAATATTATTTTCCGTATTTGGTTGAAATCAGTGGAATAGGTTAGTTATTGATGTTATATGGAGAGAGGAAGGGGTTACAATTACATTTTATCCATTTTCGCACCGACGACCACGAATTACTCTAGCTACCATATGTATTATTTAATTGAGTTTATATCACATATACATACATACAAGTATGTATCTCATTTGAGTTAATTACGTGGTTTTAGTACAAATGTCGCAGACTGGAAGCAAAATGTAGTAATGATACTAAACGAGTCTATATAAGTTAATAAAATATCAAATTTGATATTTAAAGGATAATTATAAATTTGTGTTAAAAGGATAATTATTTAGAGTTACTGCCCGATGGCGCCAGTTTTACACTGAGAACTACATATACGAGTATTACCATGCCTGAGGAACTGTCAAAATAGTGAAACTCATCCGGAAAACATGTCCTCGAAGGTGAAAATCGGAACCGAGTTTTCAATCTATTGTTTTTAGAAATAAATAGTAATTTTCCGAAATATTAATTTTTTGAAGAGTAAATATTTATTTATTCTCTCTTATATGCCTTTATAAATTACATACAGACGTTATTTATGTCGCTTTTATAGATATGGACGTTTACACCCAGCATGATAGAGATGACGTAATCTTATTTCTAACATTCCTTACATTATCTATCAGACATTTATTGGTACGATTGAACATTCCTCTTTTAAAGTAATATATTATTATCAAAATGTTTCAGAGGAATAAAGTAACTCGATATAGACATATGTACAAATGTATGTTCAATTACATATCATACGGTCATATAACGGGTGACCTGGATGATCCCGCGCTCCAACTGACCGTAATTAAAAAAATACCAATTTAGATGGAGCGTAAAATATCCTTGCATGCTTCAAAAGCCAAGCGCTGAGGCTATGCTTCACTTCCACCTGAAAATCTAAAACTTGATTTCGTCACGTTAATTAATAGTCCAATTTGACGCTTTTATGGCTAAACATATTCAAAGTCATGCTAATAAAGGAAAGGGACATACGTCATATTTATCAAAAACAACCTGTGAAGATTTTATTCATCTAATTGCATCAAGCACACAGGATCAAATTATTTGCGAAATTAAGAGATTCAAATACTATTCAGTTTCAATGGATTCTACTCTAGATACATATATGTAGACCAACTAACTCTGATAGTACGCTATGTTCTGCCATCTGGACCAGTGGAAAGATTTGTTAAGTTCTTGGACATGGAAGGTCATACTGCTGAACAACTCTTACAAGCCCGAATTGAGAAAATAAATAAGTATGCAGAAAACAGTCCCTGCGCATTCATTAAATTTGGTTGCTACATACATAAGTGCGCTGCAGACTGCTGTACAGAAGCATTACTTTTCTTCGATTTCATTGAAAACCTCTATACATATATTTTTTTCGCTTCTACCTATCCTCTACTTCAAAAATTCCGATTTTGAAACGGTTATCGGACACTAGGTGGTCAGCACGAGGTGATGCTACGAAAGCACTTTTATGCGGTTTTGTCACTAGTAAGCAAGTTTTGGAAGAAATTTTCAATACCGTGGATCAAAAAGCGGAGTGCCGTAATAAAGTTTACGGACTACTTTCAACGATGAATAAGTTAGGAACGGGAATAATGACAATTACGTGGAATGAAATCCTAGAACTCTTGCAAGCTACTAGTGCCTTGCTGCCAGCAACCATACCAGCAACAGACATCACGACGAATCAAGCGAAATACAAAGTACGACCATTTCAGCGGCTCTACTACACTCGACGACTTTGTTGAAAATCAAACACCTGGACAACGTTTCGAATTTGAGGTGTTTATTGTCATTATTGATAACGTACTGTCTGCTTTAACTAAACGTTTGAAATCATATCATAAAATTACTAGTGTTCTTGAAGTATTTCGACTGCTAAAATCACTTACAACAGAAGAGATTTTGCAAAAACCCTCTTGTATGGTCAGTGCTTATGAAGATGATTTGGAGAACAGCCTAGGCGGCGAATTAGTGCAGTTCGCAGAGCTGCTCAAAACAGATGTGGTCACTGTTATTGACAGCAAGAAACAGGAAACTTTGGAACAGCAATATTATAATCTTTTATTAAATAATTCTTTAGAATCGTGTTTCCCAAACTTAGAAATTTGCGAATTTACTTATCTCTCATGATCACTAACTGCAGTGGTGAACATTCTTTTTCAACATTAAAACATATTAAAAATGAATTCAGGGGGTATTCTGGTTTAGAAATTCGAAAAAATCGATTTTTTTTGTATATTTTTATAGTATAACCCTTCAAGAAAATGTCCCTAAGAGGGTTTTTCAAAATTCAAATTATTTTCCTGAGTTACAGCTCATTTTGTGACGCGCCGACAAAACGGTTTCGCAGCCGGGTTGGAGCTTTAAACTCGTTTTTCTCATAACTACTTTTCTAGAAACGGCGTGCATGATATCTCAAGTTCTACTCAACCGATTCACATGAAATCTTACACAGAGCTTTCTTATACATTATAGTATCGCACTACGAAGAGCTTTCGACGGAATTTTTTTTTATTTTTAAAAAATTAGGAACCACAAAAAACGGGAAATACGAAACTTTTTTTCGAACTTCCACCATTTTGTAAATTTGTTCCAAAAACGTTTCGTAGTACGATAACTACACTTTTACTCTTCACGGATATAGCATAAATTTTCATTTTAGGTCACGGAAAGGATTTATATCCTGCACAGTCTTTTTAAATTTAATTTTTTTTCTTATATTATTTATGTTTTGTATTCTTAGAATATCATTAAAAAGCATGTAAAAAAATGGATAGTCAGAATAATTTTTGATTTTTTTTATCGCGTCAAAAAATACCTAAAATTCGGGCTTCTAAACTAGAATACCCCCTTAAGGAACGCGATGGGCAAAGAACGTCTTAATCATCTCACTTTGTTGAATATAGAGCATGACTTGCTTAAAGAAGCCGATTTTGGAAGTATTATCTCTAAGTTTGCCCATAACAAAGCCAGAAAACTTTATTTGTAACAATTTTATTTTATTTAATATCCTAAACTTGAGAACCTATAGCAAACCAAGGGTCCCTTGACAGAACTTGCTACAGGCCCGCGCTAGTTTAATCCGGCACTGGCCTGTTTTTGACAGAACCGCGTGCGTCGTGTCAAGCTGTCATGTTATTTTTGTTCAGTCTTGTGTGGCATTTCATCATAGAAAGACTTACGCCTGAACAAAAGTAAATTTTTACAAAATATCTTCGATATTAAGTATATAAAATTTAGGAACTAGAAGCCACGCGAATTCTGGAGTTCCAAAATTCTTACAATACGGTTTTTGAGGAAATTGATAGTAAATTTACGAGAGATCTTATTAAAAGCCATAGAAAAAACCCATTTTCGCCCTATATCTTGTACACTTTTGACACAATTTGCAGGAATTTTTGGCGGATTGGAGTTTTTAAATACCACTTTTGAAAATTTGGAAAAATAAAAGTATTTGTTACATTCAAAGCATAGGGTAACTGTGAGAGTGACACGTCGCGACGACAGAGTAAAAATAAAGATACTGTTGCGATTAAAGCTAGAAAAGTGCATCTTTAAGTTCTATCTCTATTTTTAAGAAAGATATAAGACAAATATAAAGACTGAATAGTATTCGAGTAAAAATTAATATTTTTCACAGTTATTCAGATTATTACATTGTGAGTGTACAACTCTTTATCTTTTGTAATAAATTTTGTAAAAAAATTTGTTGAAGTATTTTTCTGAATATTAAAAAACAGCGAAGATCGTTTTGCCGCCCCCAAGACTTTGCGCCCGGGGCGACGGCCCCCCCTAGCTACGCCACTGCATAATTGACCTACTGAGAGTGCTATTCGCAACACCAAAACCCCTCTTGAGGCCCAGCATTTACTATTGGATAATATTCGACCAAATAATATGGCAGCCGTAGCTGAAAGTGTACACGAAGACCGTGGTGATCGTTTCGGCCTCGTTCATAGGAACTCAGACTGACGTATGGCGCATTTTACGTCGAGGTCTTAAATTGAAAGCGGGCAAAATACAACTTGTCTAAGAATTGTAGCCGCTCGAACGTTCAAAGCGACATCGCTTCGCTCTATGGGCTCCTGAAGAGTTGTTAGAACGACCAACGTTTTCGAGCCAAATTTTGTTCAGCGATGAGGCTAATTTCTGGCTCAATGCAAAATATCACGCGTGTCATTCGCCAGTTACTAATCGAAATTCTCGAACGAGTCATCGAAAATTGAACTCGACAGAAGGACCATCTGAAACAAAGACGCGGCCACCATTTGAAAGAGGTAATCTTCAAAAAATATATGCCAAAGAATGTCCTTTCGAATCATAATCAACATTAAATTTGAAGATCGTTTGTTTTTTCTTTAAAAAAAGTAAGGGAACTCGAAATTAATCACTCCTCTTTATAAGCTACTAGCTCTAGATCTATCATCCTCAACCTTTAAAGTCTGAGTAAATCATTCATGTAAATATGGATGAACAAACAGTGCCTGACAGAATTCAACAAAGAATATGTGTGTTAAATAATATTTATCCTACTGTTCTAAGCAAAACTTAAGGATGCGCGATTTGATTAGAGAAATTTCGATTGGGCGTTGTTCGAAGCACCAAGAGACGTGGTTCAATAAGCCATTCTGGATAATATTTAAGGTTGTATGTTGCTACCAACCTTTATTAAAAGATAATTAAGCAAATTTGACTACCACGCAACATCAATCACTTTCAATGAAAAAATAGATAACAAAAACTTTTTGTTCAACTTTTTTACTAACGTATAATATAATATAATTGAAGACCAGCTTTACTAGAATACTTCAGATTCTGCAGTCTGTTGTAACGAAGATACGCAAAAATGGCCATCTTCGAAATTTCATTGGTAATTACGAGTATAAAATATCTAATTCCCGTTCACATAAATAATCGGTGAATGGGAATTAGATATTTTATACTCGTTTTACTACATTTATAGGAGGAAGGTTATAGTCGGTAGACAATATTTCAAAAATAGTATGTTTAAGAGCAAAATATAGATATAATAATTTTAATCTTCCGCCACTTCCTTTAATCTTCGAATCTTGTCAAATATCGTTTAAAAAGCAATGTTAATAATTACTTGAAAATCTGATAACGCTGTGGTATCACTTACTACTGCCATCTTCGGATGCAACATCACTTTTCGAATCTTCTACGCCGTCTGCTGTGCAGCTAGATACCGGGCTTGATGCTAATAATTCTACCCTTGATTGCACTTCAATATTGCTCTCACTTTCAACTTCTAAAAGTTCAACTTTCTTACATTGATTCACAGGTTCTGAAGCATTTTTAGTCGGATCACTTATTGCCGAAAAGTATTCACTACATTTGCTTGCATTTGGTTTCGATAATATATTATCAATTGAAAAATTATTCTGAAAACAACGCACGGCGGAACGCGTATCCATTTTCTTATAAATACTGGAACTTTCCAAAGATTATTATAATTGAGAACGCCGGAATACCCACAACCGATCAAGCGAAAAGCGCTATGCACATCCTTCACGGATTGATGCTGTACGTCTAATATTAAAGATCACTTAGTCAACCGGCTCAAGTGATCTTCAACGAATGAATATCGCACCATCGAAGCAAAAGAGCAGGATGGCAAATAATAAATCTCAAGTGGCCTAGTGTGTTTGAATGTGTCAACGTGTTAGAGTGAAAAAATTATCAAACTGAACTGCCTCCATGTGACGCTTCGTTTTCACAGGCAGTGGTGGGCGTGACGACGACTTTTCATTTGTGCACGCATACTTGAATCTCTGGAAGACAAATACCTCTGAAGCGCTTCTCTAGTTAGCGATAATTAGCCATATATTTAAGCAAATGAGCTACAAAAGGCGCAATTAAGAAATGCTCATGAGTTGCAAATATACGAGTATATGTACATATGTATATTTGTATTTTACTTATTTGCTAATATTAATTTAATTTTTAATATTAATAATTAACAACTTTGCGTCTTAAGAGATCAGTGATATAAAGAAGAATGATCGATTAAGGTCTCTTAAAAATTACCAATCTTATATTTGGTTGAGCACATACATACATAGGTCTTGGTTGAATATATGTACATATTTACACAAAGCAAACCTTATTGATCGTAATATTCAAATTAAACATAACTGCAAATAGGATACGAATATGGAACGTATATAACCTATAAGAAGAGCATTTTAAAGTAAATACCTGATTAAAAATTATAGTATTTAAAATGTCAAAATATTAAATGTAGATATAATAGCTTCACACTTTTAATTGACGATTGTGATTATCAATAGAACTTTTCCTTTGACACATTTGATATTAGAGTCGTTCGGGGCGACTGTGTGTGCTGAGGAATTTAAATTCGTGTCAAAACTAATCCATAAAGAATAATAACAAAAAAATCCATGTCTATGATAAAGTACTTATTGAACTAAGAGTTAAATTAGTAATATAAAGAGCTTTTACATTAAAGGGAAAAATGGTTAATGCGAAAAATTACTTGACCAGCTTTACGTTATAAACTTTTTAGTAACGAATGAAAATTTATTAATTAAGATTAGAGACCGACTTATCATTATAAAATGGCATAATGACGGATAACTAAATCGAACTTAAAAGAATTGTGGGAGAAAAATCTGCAACGCAATTTTGCAGACTACCAGGCCACTCCAGAGAACTTTTGGCCCGAGAGAAATCGTCCCCGTTCTCTCCCTCTCTTCTTCATTGCACACACGCATATATATGTATGTATTTTATACCCTGAACATGATGTATTAAGTTTGCCACAAAATGTATTAGAACCTTGCAGAAAATGTCGGAGACCCTATAAAACATATATCTATACAAGATATCAGCATGACGAGCAGAGTCGATTAGCTACGTCCGTATGTCTGACTGGATATAGGCGAACTAGTCCCTCAGTTTTTTAGATATCGATAGGAAATTTGGCACATGTCGTTTTGTCACAAAGAGGCTATTAATTTTAGAAACCGCCCATATCAGACCACTATAGGCCTATGCCATGCAGTACCAAATGCTTCCATTGAACATTTTTCATACTCTTGCAACCAGTTTACAGCTACAGAGTATTATAGTTTTGTTCACCTAACGGTTGTACGTATCACCTAAAACTAATCGAGATAGGCATAGAGTTATATATGTATAAGAAGAGAAAAGTTGAAATCCGGTTGACTGCTTCGGAATCCGCAAGGCCAGACTAAAGATCTTCCAAGGCGACAAAGCGGCTAACGAAGACGACACGGAAGAGGTCGACGACGCCAGCCAGTTGCTAAGGAATGTGGGCATCATGTGGGCCCAATAACATAAGATGCATACAGATAAACCTGCAGCACTCGAAGAGTGCTACAGCGAATCTGACAACACTCGTGAACAAGGGGGCATCGACATCAGCCTAGTACAGGAGCCCTGGGTCAATGAAGATACCATTAAAGAGCTAAACTGCAGAAACTATAACCTGTTTTACACACGGAACAGAGGTAAACCTTGGGCATGTTTTCTTATCAATAAAAGTATAAATGCATTTCTTTGTCCTAATTACAGCACAGCAGATACGTATCACAGAAGGAAAAGTCCTTCTTCTTGGTCTCGGCCTACTAGGCCCATGGCGAAGACATACCACCGGCCCCGCTCACCAGACCAGTAGAGGAGAACAGGAAGGATGATGTCCTAATAGGGTGTGATGCAAACGTAAGGCACAGCGTATGGGGTAGCTCCAGAGGTGAGTCACTTTTGCAGTATATTCTGAATAGAAATCTAAGTATATGCAACAAGGGCGATAAGCCAACTTTTATTTTCCCAAGCTCGGATAGGTTTCCGGGGTGGGAGGAAGTGCTTGACCTCACGCTATCAACAGACACAGGCAGTCTCGTTGTGGATAACTGGAGGGTATGGGGTAGCTCCAGAGGTCAGTCACTTTTGCAGTATATTCTGAATAGAAATCTAAGTATATGCAACAAGGGCGATAAGCCAACTTTCATTTTCCCAAGCTCGGATAGGTTTCCGGGGTGGGAGGAAGTGCTTGACCTCACGCTATCAACAGACACAGACAGTCTCTTTGTGGATAACTGGAGGGTATCCGATGAGCCTTACATGTCGGATTACTCCTGGATACTCTTCAGCATCCGCGAGAGGTACAGTGCGCCTCTCACATACCGGAAGCCTAGAAGAACGGCATGGGAAAAATTTTCCAGTATAGCAACAAAATGCCTCGAAAAGGGAGGCAATAAAAGTATCAGAAATCCAGAGGAACTAGATTCAGAAGTAGAGAAATTGGAAAAAATCCTAATCACAACTTTTAATAAATCTACTCCGCTAACAGTTTTGAAAAAGAGAAAGTCTGTTCCTTGGTGGAACAGTGAATTCATGAATTTGAGAACACAACTAAGGAAAGCTTTCAATGAGAGTTTTAGAACCAAAATCTGGCAGCCATATAAAGATATTATGAAAGAATACAAAAAAGCAGTCAGGAAAGCTAAAAACGACTCATGGCGATCCCTCTGCACATCGATAGAAAGTTGCAGAGATGCCGCTAGGCTGGGTAAAATGCTATCCAAAGATCATATTAATACTGCCTACATTAGGGCGGAGGGAAGTGATTGGACCTCCTCGGCAAAAGAGTCTCTGTAGGTACTAATTACAACGCACTTCCCCGGGAGTCAGCAACCTTCAACGAGGGTTCAACCAGAACCACCGTTGAATGCAGCTGACTATTGAAGCCAAATAGTAGACAAAAGAAAAATCAAATATGCCATAAATATGTAGTTTTGCACCATTGAAAGCGGCAGGTCCTGACGGGATTATGCCCATAATGCTTCAAAAACTGGTAAATACTTGGGGGTGGAGATTGACGCCAAACTGTCCTGGAAAATAAATATAGAAAAAAGATAAAACAAAGCATACTTGGCCCACTATACTTGTATCGTCAACAAGAATTGGGGCCTCAAACCAAGTATAATCATGTGGATGTATACGGCTGTCATAAGACCTATACTTACATATGGAGCTCTGGTATGGTGGACAGCGCTAAAAAAACAATACAGCATTAGAAAATTAAATGGAATACAAAGAGCAGCATGTGCGGGTGTTACGGGTGCAATCAGGTCATGTCCGACTGATGCGCTCAATGTGATCCTGCATCAACTACCAATGGACATTTTTATTCACAAAACAGCAGCTATTACGGCGATAAGAATAAAAGAATAGCTGGTGTGATGGGTACGATGGGCGGGGCAGCAGCCACTTTTTGGTGAAATCCCATATCTCAGGAATGAACCAACCGATTTCGGCAAAATTTTGTATGTACGTATCAATCTTTTTACATTTTTATATCATAATGCAAAAATGGACGAAATCGAACAACAACCACGTCTACTTCCCACATAACACAATTTTAAACGAATCCAGTGCGTTCAGTTTCCACAAATTAAGAAGCAATTAATATAACGGGATACAACTTTGTACGAGTAATGCATTTAGTGTGTACCACCTTACGAACAAAAATTATTTGAATTAAGGGGTCAGTAGCGTAATCTTTAAACAATTTTTTTTGGCATTTTCTGTTCCCTTATAATTAATATAGAAAACCTCTTTACCATTGGAAGGTTTCGAAAAAGGCCCAAAAATAATAATACGGCTAGAAGTTCGGAGCGCTCGGAGTGCACACCTCAAACTTGAAAAGCGTTTTTCTCAAAACAAAATTGTTTAAGCTGATTCCGGTCGAACTATTAAGCCGATTTGCTTAATTTTTTTTTTAAATGTTCACAAAACGCCAGGCCATCGTCCGTACTAGATTCATAATTTTTTATTATTTATTGACAATGTTATGACAAAACTTATGTAAAAAGCATGGGGAAAATTTAAAAAAAAACGTTAATTACTTTTTTATTTATCAACATTTTTTCAAGATTCTAGTAGGGACGGTAACCAATCACGTACTTTTGAAGAATATATTGGGTTTTTGTGTTTCAGATGATCCAAACTTGAGAAATCGTGTCCACCAGAGCAAAGGCATCTCATTCACCCAGCCATTTCTTCGACAGACGTTATCGAAAAATTCCGAAAAAACTTGTTTACACACTCCACGATGTACCTCATGACATGGGAAAAAAGTTGTATTTTTTAATTTTTTATTTTGAAAAAAAAGTCCAGATGACCCTACTGACCCCTTAAATAAAAACTGTTCGAACCCCTAAGTACCGAATATTTAGACCCCGGTACCTATAGTTGACTTTTGATCGGGAATGTCGGTCAATGAGGGATATACATATGTATATGTATAACTGAAATTGAGGGATGGTACTTCTCATATAATAGTATGTCTGTATGTCAAATACAAAACTTCCCTTAGCCATGTACCTAATATAAAAATTTTCGAACTTCGGGATGACTTTGTACTGCATTTATCGGCCAATATGTGAGTTATCCCAATGAAAATAAGAGAGCGTGTTTTATTTATAACAGTATATCCTTGTGCCTAAAATAGATAAATTTGAGCTTAAACTTGACCTACGCCCAATATACATAGCTAATAAAGTATTTCCCTTGCTTTGATTCTTGTAAGTTGCAATAGTATAAAATGTTCGGTTGCACCCGAAATTAGCCTTTCCTTACTTTATCGCCCTCCTCACAATAATGAAATCGCACGTTTAACGATTCTCGTTTACAGGTTCAACTTTATTGGTATGCGTCTGCTTTGACGTCACAAAAAGTGAGTAAAAATGGCGATACTTCATGCTAATTGGTGCAACAAAAGTTCTTCTTCAATCTTCCAACGAATCAGGCCTACTTCTACTCGTTTCGCAAATTTATAACAAAAATATGAAGAAAATGAAGTTCGTACGCAAGTGTATTGAAGTGCGTACAACCGACTGTACGGGACACCAGCCCATTACGCCATAAAATTTATAATCATATTTAAGGCGAAAATGTTAAATATGTCGAGCCATACACAGAGATTCATTATTTGCAATTAGGAAAATTAAGATGTCATTTTCGTTTGCGAAACATTTTGTCAGTGCGGCAAATTTAATCGTAAAACTAAATCAACTTGACATATTCAGGGATGGACGCGAATACTGATGCTGAACGAGTGTGGCAGGCGAGTGCTGACTCGCACGGTGGTCAAAAGTTTATTTTCAGCAGTCAGATTAAAAAGTCATTTTGCTAATAGCGATGTATTGGCTCAAAAGCGAAATTAATTGAAATCAGAAACAGAGAAATGTAAGTATGTTGTTGATTGTCGACAAATTTTCATATTTTTCTTTTGGTGGATACTTTGATTTTGTTGCCAATTATCAATAAATGGTAATTAAAAGTGTAAGCATATTTTTATATTTGCTCTTGAGCAACATTGAACAAAGTATTAATACCATTTAATAATGTGAAATTTATAAATTAAATGTTAAACGGTAAATTAGCAAACACATTTAACCGGCAAATGATTTTGAAAGTTTTCCATAAACAATCACAATAAGGAGGTAAGTTAAATGCTGCGTTGGTCATTCGGGTTTAGTTATCGTTTTACCATTTATTTTAGTTTTATGTAATAAGAGAAGGTGATGCTCAAACTTTCTCATTTATTCTTCGATATTGAATCAAAAAAATAATAACTTACCGTGGTTGTGAGAACGTTTAAGAGCCCTGAACAAGGCAAAAATCCCTCATTGTATTCTTTGCGACAGTAAAATTGAGAAGAATGATACTAAAATCAAACTAAATTGCTCGAAAAAAGTATAATTGAACATATACAAGTATATACATATATATATATATAAATATATACATACATATATTCCCATAGTGCCAAGGTGCCTAGCTGGAAGGAACAAAGGGTCCCAAATAAAATAATTTAAATCTTTTCTAATTCTGTGTTATTTTTGGGTGAAAATTTGCACTGTTCGACACTCTCATTTTCAAAGCTGAGTGTTTTTTGTTTGTCACCCGGTGCATGCAACCAGACGTCTAATTAACGAATTTTCACGTCGTTTGTAAAATAGTTTATGAATAATTAAGACATTTTAAATGTGCAGTTATGGTATAAGCATGTAAGAACCAACTACTGGCCGCAATCCAAATGCAACCTTATAAAAAAATTTATATTAGTTTTATTTGAAATGAACGCGAACTAAACGACAATGATTTTTGCAGCTTGTGTGCAGGATACTCTTGAGGTTCAAAGACATTTATGGAGACGCGATGTGTATGTACATGCGAAGTAATTCCTACTTGTTTAATGTTGATAAAAAACTAAAGTCCATTTTGATCCCCAATGACTGGAAATTCTTTAAAGTAACACGATTTAAGGACACTCCCAACGACTGGTCTTTCCTTAACATACATTATTTAAATTTGTTAATTATAGTCCACGAAAAAGTATAGCGTACAAGCTTAGAATCTCTTCAATTAATCTTTAGATTTCATATGAATATTTTTATGTTCTCGACATGAATCTAATTGAGAGCGAATTGTGAAAAGTAACATTAAGAGACCGTGGGAAATGTTTCGAATATAAAGAGTCGGAACAATCTACTATTTCTAATATACTTTTTGAGTCAAAATAAATGTTTGAAACGTTTGTTCCTCTCAGGGCGGATCCAAAAGTTAAAAGTTATACATTATGTCTATCATAAGTGACTCTCCGCGAAGAAAAGGACTTTGAGTTGCAAGCAAAAAATTATATATGTAGTTAACTACCCTAAACCAAAATCTAGCAGTTGGAAGTGAGATATGAACTTTTCAATGGGATAATAAGAAAAAAATAGATAAATGTAAGACGGAAGACTTTCCGGTTACAATTAAAAGCTCATACTTGTAAAGATTTTTGTAGTAATATTGTTTTTTTTTAACACACCTAAACATACGTATAGGTATATCATTGTACGCACATGCATACATATATGAAAGATAGATAAGAAACAATTTTTTTGATGAAGCAATAATATTTAAAGAGAAATATTTCTTGCACTTCTCTGTGTTAAATCGTTCTATGCAGTATTTACAGTCAATGGCCCTCCAACAGTTGCTTTATAATTAATGTCAAATGACAACGCTTCAAAGAAACAACATCCTGAAATTAGTAATAGCCTAGCGCACAATTCTGTTACAGAAATTACTTGAATCAGAAATCTGCTGATTGATTGATTCTTCGTCTACAAAAAAAATATTTAGGGACTTTAAGCACATGCAAATATTATTAACCAAAATAGGTATAATTACTACCATGCTTTGGTTCAGCCAAATTATTATATTAGTGTTGTTGTTTGTTTACATAACCCGGAACCAGATGTGAGTCTTTCTTATGCTGAAATTTGTGCAAAAGAATTTATTCACACACAAAAAATCATCAAAAAAGTAATTCCAGCAATTCCACTGCCATTTGGCTTTAAATCGAGCGCGTCCGTGTCAAAATTTAATTAATACTAATACATGCATCTTCATTATAAATCATCACATTTCAAGTGTTTGTCACCGCAAAGGCATAAATCACTGGAACAACTCGAGCACATTTGGATCCGTTTACTGGTGCCATGAACTCAGGAAACTGAGAAACTGGAGTGTGGACACTAATTAATCGTTTACTTGCATGTATGTATGTAAGTGTAAGTCTCTGTGCATAAACGTATGTATGTAGATATAAATATTTGCTTGTCAAGATAGTGAATTTGGAGCATTTTGTTTGCGGCGGAATTCGGTGTACATTTGCTTCTTTGAGAGCTCTAAAACCACATGACGAATTTTTTTCATCTCACTTTACATAACACGAACGCATCCGAAGAAATAAGATAGGTTTTGTTTATATTGCATTAAAACGCATTATCTTCAGTGTTGCCACTTGAGAAAATCTTTAGGTACCAATATATCTACCAAATCTGTTGCAACACTACCAAATTTCTAATCATCAAAACATTGGATTTTACACTCCCTACGAAGATTTCAAGTTAAGACAATTTATACAAGGGATTCCGCTTTCTAGAGGGATTTTCCATCATTTCATATGCAGAAGATTGTGTGATATTGACGTCAGCCAATTGAATAAATGACATGTGTTTGAAAGTAAACTGATTTGATCTTCGCTCTTTTCTGAAATATTCCATATTAACGAAATGGACAGTCTGGATCCCAACGTCTTCTTCTTCTTCTTTATTAGCGTAGATACCGCTTAGGCCTACATATATGTATAGCCGAGTTAACAACAGCGCCCCAGTAGATGGAGTCATGTGTAGAAAGAAGTTCACGCAAGTGAGGAAAGTTCTCTGATCGCCATTCACTTGGGAGTGGCCAGAAACGATTCTTTTACATATGGCTCAAGCAGCTCATGACTTCCGGCCATAGCAAACGAAATAAGGATCCTAACGTCACATGCATTAAAATTCCGACTGACCTGAGCTCCTTCCCTCCATATACGACTGCGTTTAATGCCAAAGTAACAAAATCCTCAAGTTGCCAGGCAGCAGCTCCTGGGGAAAAAACAAAAAAAGCTTGTTGGCATCATACAAGGTAACCGGCCGACTGGCCATCAAAAACACTGCAACGATATGGACGTCTAGATGTAGTAAACGAACAAGCTTCAGACGTAGTTTGATCAGTTACATCTGAACTTACAAGTTATGATATACATACATACATGTACAAAGAAATTAAGCATAATAAAACTTTTTGCTGTATTAATTGCTTACTGTGTCTGTAGTAGCCGCTAAGGTTTAGACTTGTTTTGGCGATTTTTGGTTGCTAAAAAGGATCAAAGAACTTGTTCTTGAATTCTTGGCCAACAACAATAATCTAACATTTCGCCAGAAATGCCTCTGTATGTTTTTCAATTTCCAAAAATAAAGAGAATATGTCATCAATACAGAGAACTTTAAAAGAAGATAGATGAAAATCGCTGAAAAAAGCTAAATGCTATCCCAAATAGTAAGTTTAAAGAGTGTTTCGACGATAGAAAGAATCGCAAGCATAAGTGCAATGGGGACTATTTTGAAGACGTTATTTTTTGAACAATCTTTATGTACAGAATTCGTTTTGTCTAATTAAAAATGTGTTGAATATGCAAACACCATATTCTTACATTTCTCTAATTTTAATAACAATAATTTTGTAATAATTTTGCTTTTTGACTTTGTATGTAACATTTTGATTTAAGGTTTCGGTGTGGGCAATATTCTTCTAACTAGTAAAACCATGACCATAAATTGAATAACGCTCACGCTGCTAGGTTTGTAGAAAATGGACCTCAAATCTGAAGTCACAAAAATTTAATTGCGGAAAAGTAATAATCATATTTTTAAATAAAATTGTGTGTACATACATATTTACATATATACAAAGGTCGTTCCAAAGTAAACAGGACTTTTTGAATCTAGCGTCCCCTACTGGCGCCATCTATATGTCGACTGGTGCGTTAGAATTTGCTATCTTTGTCGATTGTCCAGCGTTATCGAATAGTTATGAAAATGAGCTTCGAACAAAGAGCCAACATTAAATTTTGTTTTAAAATTGGTAAAACTTTTACCGAAACGTTTCAATTGATGAAACAAGTTTATGGCCTAACCCGTAGCAGAGTGCACAAGTGGTTTCAACGTTTTCAAAGTGGTAGTGAGGACATAAGTAAATGACTATCAACTTGTGGGCCAATCAAAATCCGTGAATTCATCAAAAATCAGCGGAAATCATCATAGAAATTTATGGAAATGGAATTGAACATCTCCAAAACATTGATTTATCGCAACTTGACCGAACATTTGTGCTTACGAAAAGTTTGTGCATGGTTTGTTCCGCACAAATTTACTGACGACCACAAATTGCTCAGAATCCAACATTCGAAGGACGATTATTTGATCAAAAATCACATTTTGACCATTAAACACTCCCCGTATTCACCTGATATGGCACCGTGCGACTTCTTCCTTTTCGGAAAAATGCATTTGCCCATGAAAGGAAAGCGTTATGCAGACGTAGAGGCCATTCAAAAGACTTGCACCGGCATATTGGCGGCCATACCAGCCAACGAGCTAAAACACTCGTCGTGCAGAAAGCTGTATTGAAGTGGAAAGAGATTATTTTGAATAAAATATATTGATTTTGCGAAAAAACCATTTCTTCTGTTTTTTTTTTAAAGTTCTGTTGTTTTTGGAACCTATCTTGTACAAAAGGTCAATGTTGAAATCGTGTTTTATGTTCAAAATAGCCTTAAAAGGGATGATATTAAGAGTTAAATTGACT
Organism: Bactrocera dorsalis; assembly: GCF_023373825.1. Classification (NCBI taxonomy): domain Eukaryota; kingdom Metazoa; phylum Arthropoda; class Insecta; order Diptera; family Tephritidae; genus Bactrocera; species Bactrocera dorsalis. Next base: position 51,860,107 of record NC_064305.1, read on the forward strand.
GGGTTAAGTAAGTCAAGTGAAAGAAAATTAGCGGTTTTCAAAGTTGCTTTTGATAACACGAAAAGGAGCTGTTTTTATGTCGCGATGTCTGAATTTAGTTTGCCCGCTGCATAAACTGAGGTTGAGCAATACCAAACGCTTCCGAGCTCTATTGCTGAATAAAATAATACGAACTGCAAAGGCTAAAAGGAGAACGTACAATCTTCTATTAGAGTGGACAGCTGCTGGTGATGAGTCGACGTTACGAGTTTTCGAGAGAAAGGTTCTGTCAAAGATTTATGGTCCATAGAGCGTTGGCCACGGCGCGTGACGTTGACATACACATGTAGTTCAGCGAATTAAGAGACCGCGGCTGCGTTGGCTAGGTCCTATCACTTGGAATTTGCAATTACAATTGGCCCCACGTTGTGAAACGAAGAAACGAGTTGCGCGCTATTGTTAACTCAGCTATAATCGCGAACGTACAATCTACGCCAGTAATGAAGATGAAGATAAGATCCCACGTGAATAATTTTTTTTACAATCAAACGGTCATAAATGGATGCTCGTCACACCACTCAATCCAACATGGTTGACCGATTTTGGACAACCTTTACAATTTTTTCTTGGAGTGATCTACGACCTCGATTGATTTCACCATACCATCGAAAACACTGATCCTTGTTGGAGCTTTAACGACAAAAATTACACTAACGTCTAGAGTAAAGTCGAAAGTTGTAAAAAATAGCGAATAGTATTAATTAATTCTATTTTTTGACCGATTTGAGTATCTTAAATTACTGTAAACAATATAAGTCGCCCTACTTCAGTTAGAAATAATCTCGTGTATACAGACATTAGTTCCACTTTGCATTAGCGATTATTTCTTTTAATCGAAATAAAATTCAGATGCAGTTTATTTAAAGTAGAACGTGACTTAGGCATTTCGTCGTCAGCACAATTTCCTGGATTCCAAAGAAACTACTTAGGAAGTTGTTTGGTAGATTGTCTTATGCATCATTGAATCAAATGTGGTCCTGTCCTACGGCATTGTAATGTTAATGTTACTATATTGTCTAGTGGTTCTGCCCTAGTATGCATTTTACAGGGTTGATGGTAATGTCACTTACAAACACACATTCACATGAACACTTAACATTTCCACATTCCATAGCCGGCGCCAAATTTCAATACTAATCACTTTAAAATATATGTAATATGTATTAAGTGAGTGCGCATAAGTATGTTTCGTTGTATTTAAGCATGAATTTCAGTGAATCAAAACCATTCCTCATTTATTAGTAGAATACCTCTCCACATTAAGAATATAAGTACAAGTTTTTACTTCGGTTTGGAGCACCAATGTTTTTCTGTCAAAAATGATAATTGATTGTAAAGATAGACGACGAATTTCTGATCAGACTGCTTGCTTGTATGTACTCATACATGTAGTATATTTTGGTGGTTGCACACAAGTGATGAATAATTATTATCTTTAAATTAAGCAAGCATTTATGAGTTTTACATGTATTCATACATGCAAATGTTTTATCTTCCAAGAAAAATACCTCAAAACCATTGTGACAACACCTGTAAATTGTTCTAACATAATATCCCCAACGCGGTTATCCTTCCATCCAGCGTTTCTTCGTTGCAGATACAGATACAATTATGTCGTTAAGCACTTCGGCGACCCTAATGAGGCCTGCAATCAAAGACATGACGCCATTCACCGCCCCTTTAATAACGCTCACAGCTTTACTAATATACATAGATATGTACATATACCATATATTCACAACCATCCATAGACAAAGCGTTACTGATTGGGGGGGAAAACTGGGGCAAAAATGCGTGATAAAGTAGAGAAGACGATATTCTATCCTCAAAATCACGAAGCTTACCCATTTCATTCAACTCGTCCTAATCACCACCTTCAAATATTTATGAATACAATCCTGTTTTTCAAGAGAGTGTCTTATCTTTTGCACTGGACGTCTTTTTGCTGTTTTAATAAATAATATGAAACCTACTAACAACTAAAATATGAAACAGAAGCGCTAACCAAAAGTTCTTTATTCGGGAAATGCCACTTAATATAAACGAATTGGCTTAATCAAGTTATTGCTTTGATGGATACGAAATAAGTCCGTCCAGTAACAAGACATTATTCGAGATATCTTTACGAACAAAAAATATACAGCTCGTTGATCAATAAAGCACTCCCGTTCTAACGGAATTCTACCTACGCCCCAGCAGAGTACTTGGTGACAATTACGCATACAGACAAATCCACATATTTATAAATATAGTAAACACACAGGCATAACCCCACAACACTTCACAACATCTTGATCACAACAATAAATCGCTGCTAAGTGTCACTAATAAGTGTTTTGGATTATTTTGAAAACACCAACATCTAATATTGTCACTTCCCACTATTCCTCTTAGCCGCTATGCTGCAGTCATCAAATGGTATACGCCTAGTCGAGTGGGGCGTCAGATGTCTCTGCCTCGTTTCTCATTCTTTCCTAATTAATTTATGATTTTCCTCACCGCATTAATCTCACTCAATGCTGGACGCAGCTAAAGGGAGTTTGGGAACACGAGTGCGAGTACGAGTACTGGAAAGAGGCGGAACATTGGCGCTATGTCGGCGAGTTATTTCGTCTGTCTATTTCCATGCGTCAAGTAGTATTTTTTATGCCTATGTTTGCTAGTAAATCACACAAAGGCAAACAATTTTAATTTATACCATGAATGAATGAAAGGCAGCATCGCGCAGTTTACTATTTGTGGAGGGATGTTATTGTAAACAAAGACTTTCAACCCTCCTATCGTACTTTTTTTAATTTTTCTTTATAAAAATTGTTACTAGAGAATTTTAAATCCCCAGCACTCGTACAGGTACTGTATGTTAATCTATGAAAGTATGTTGAGTTCTACGTCGTTACATGTCAGATTTGGGAGCATTGTGTACCCCCTTTAGTATGCGATCATCAGCACTTCCTAATTGTCTTTCTTGTAGCGCTACGTAACTCATTCATAAGTAGTCTCTTCTTTTTATGACATTTATCATGATCTGCCTATTCCTTTGTGCAAGTTTTTTCAAGACATATTTGCTTGACACCATCAAACCCTAAGGCAGATGTAGAAAATATGCTTATATGCTATAAAAAATTGGTTTAGTACGAGTTTAAAAGAACCATATGCACATATGTATATATATATGATTATTAGGAATTATGAATTCTACGTTCTTGGACAGCCTCCTTCATTTATTTTAGTTACAATTACGTGTGTATGTATCTTTCAGTGCTTCCTTTTGGTAAAACCGGAATAACCGGAATAAGCGAAAAACTTTATTCTTTACTTAATCTTATTTTAATGTTGGGAGAAAATAAGTTAATAGTATCTACATTCCATGGTTTGACCCTGTTGAGTCACAACTTTTTTTAAGGGGAGGTCGTGCTTTAAAAGCTTCAAAAAATCGAGATTTTTGAGGATTTTTTTGAGAGGGAAAGAAATAGTTGATTAAAGCGAAATTTATAGTTGTATATTTAAACATCATCTGCAAATTTTTTGGATACGAAATTTTTTATATTCTGTCCTTGGGAAATTCAAAGATACAATATTAGCAAATATGAACATATAATAGCGTATGTTCTAGTTAAACTGAGAAAATTCCAAAAATAATGTAAAATTTTAAACTTTTTTTAAATTAAAAAAAAAAAAAAAATTGACTAAAAATGTGTTCTAACTTTACTTTTCTTATTTTTTTAGTTTAAATATAAGATAATTTAATTCCAAAGGTAATAAACTTTGTTCCAATTCCATACGACGTTTAGGTTTTTTTTCTATTCTGTCCGCCAATTAAGAAAAATCGTAAAAAGGAAAACCTTGAAATAATGCGTCAAAGTTTTAGCTTTCTGCCCAAGTGCTGATATATCTGCTAGACGCTCAGTCACTATTTCCTTTCTAGCTTCGACAATATTTCGAATTCCTATCTGTAACTTTGGGGACATATTCTTAGATAACTTTTAAAGAGATTTAAGCAAAAAAAAATATTTTTTTTAAGCTTCTAAAGCAGGCTCCCCCTTTAAATAATGACTTTTTTTCTTGTTTTATGTTAGATAAAGAGTTAGCTATTGATAAAGAGGTGGACGTGAGGAAACCAAAAAAGCGAATAATCACATAGAGCTCTGTGTCGCCCAAACCGGTGTTTTGCTTTTTCTTCCACCCGCCCGTCTTCTTTGTGTTCTTGTTCGTAACAACTCGCTGCTACACATTTTGCATTCCTTTTCATTTTCAAATTATTTTCATGGTAACAATAGCGCTCGATTTCAAACCAGTATATAAAACAAGAATGTGGAAAATTTGAATTCGGTTACCTATTGTTTATATCGTCCCCTCAATATAACAATAGCGTATGTGCTCATACGCCATTATTTTTTATTGCATATTTAGAATCTCCATCATTGATTCTATGTCTGGTCAAAATTTCGTCAAATTCTACTTCCACAAAGTGGGTCAAAATATCATTGGAAAAAATGGTGTATAATTTCATGTTCAAAAATTTCCTTCAATAAGTGTATAAGCTCATACTCGTATGCGCTGTTTTGCTTGAAATTGCCACTGCAAAGTTGTTAAAAGAATAATAGTGTATGCGCATTATACTCCATTTTAGCCTGTAGAAATAACTACAATTTATCAAAACTTTAACTCATAAAATAGCTTATAATAATATACACTATTGTTTGAGAAATAGTTTTATTCCGACCATTTCTATACTCCACATAAGCTGTTTTATTTTCAATACAAATTCGAAAGTTTTATCAGAAATTTACAAGAGTAGTAGCCTATGCGATTTTTACGTTGTTTTGACTACATTAATGCCAAGGAAATATTGTAGTCATTTGAAATTTCAGCTAGCAAATTCATTTCGCAGAAAAAGTTTGTTCATTAAAAATATGAGTTTTAAACATCTGAGTGAGTATCGTCTTTTATATAATGGAAGTGAAGTAAGTAAGGTAAATATCAACAGGCTGTGACACGAAACCACCAGTCGTTGTGGAAATTGCTCCAAAGACTGATGAGTTTGATTTCGCTGTGGGATTGTCGATTAATTGAGATACCTCAAACAGATGATGAGAATGGTACAGACTTCTCTGCAGGATCGTCAGACGAGTATGTCTCCGATTCGGATGATGATGCACTGGCTTTGGCAGATGAATTAGATAACTCAGTGATAAAGACAGCAGGTGTAGTTTTAGAAAAAATCGCAGACTGTGGTGATACTTATATCAATAACACGAATGAAAATGGTAGAAATATACTTACGCGAAAGAGAAAGGTGAGTACAGCAAACAGCTTTTGAGAAATATTGTTTGGGTCTAACCACGTATAACTCTGAAATATTTCCGATCAATAGATTGAAAGTCATGAATGGGTGCAGAATAAAAGGAAGTATCATCGCAACAAAGGAAACCCGTATGTCACTAAGAGTGGCAAAAGAGTTGAAGAACGTGTTCCGAAACCCATTGACTGTAAGTGCCGCCATAATTGCACAGAAAACTTCTCAGAAGAAGAGCGCACAGAGATCAATGCAGAATATTGGAATTTAGGCGACTATTCGAGGCAGCGACTGTTCCTGGCCAATTGCGTGAAAATTGAGAAGTGTAAAAGGACGTTGACAATTAGATCACTGCGGGTGAACACATTTAATTATACTCTCAAAGCCAAACAGGTATGCAAGAAGTTTTTTTAAATACTTTGAACTTGTCAGACGGCGCAATATCTGTGTTAGCCAAGAAGATGTGCCAAAATGAATTTACTGATAAGAGGGGTCAACATGGCCACCAGAGAAAATTAGACGAAGAGACAGTTGCGCTTATCAAACAGCACATCGAGTCATTTCCAGCCGTCGAAAGCCATTACACTCGAGCAAAAAGTCAACGACTTTATCTTGCCTCCGACTTAACAATATCAAAAATGTACGATTTATTCAAAGAACTCCACACGGACGCTATCATTAAAGAAAACGTTTATCGTCGGATATTTTGCATGAATTATAATTATTCTTTCCACCGTCCAAAAAAGGACACCTGCTTAACATGCGAGAGGTACAAAAACGCTGAGGACAAAGACTCATTTCAGAAATCCTATGATGAACACATCTTAAATAAGACAAAGGCAAGAACTAACAAGCAAACTGACAAGGAATCAGCTAAAAGTAACAGTAATTTAAAAGTGTTCACTTTTGACCTCCAGTCAGTGTTAACGACTCCTTGTAGCAACGTAAGCACGATGTATTACAGTCGAAAGTTCGCCACATATAATAACACATTTTACGACATTGCCAGTGGAGAAGGCTACTGTTTTCTATGGGATGAAAATCAGGGTCAACGAGGATCGGACGAAATTGGGACCACAATATGAAAAATGATGAACTCGACTCGAGACTGTTGCGGGGGACAAAACAGAAACAGGTTCAATGCTACACTATTGATTTATATCAACAATACCTTGAAGCTTAATTCGATAACAATTAAGTACCTCCAAAGCGGACACACACAAATGGAGGCAGATTCGATGCACTCTGCAATAGAACGTGCGAAGAGAAGTATATGCGTTTATTCGCCGGAAGAATGACCAACTATAATGAGACTGGCAAGACGGAAAAACCCATATGCTGCAGAGAGGCTTCAATACCGTGATATGATTGATCTCAAAGCCATGTTTTCGAGTTTAGGCCATAGCCTTAAGAAAAATATAAAAAATGACTCGGTAAATTGGCTTAATGTTAAATTACTCCAAGTGAACAAAATTCAACGAAAACAATTATTATACAAGGAGAAATGGGATGGAGACTTGAAAGTAATTGATATTGGAGGAACGCGAAAAACAAAAGAGGTGTTCATCTTTTCGTTTACTGGAAAATACAATAAAGAGCTGCCAATTTGTAATCGAAAGCTGCATGATCTTCAAAATTTGTGCAAAAAGAGTGTATTTCCTCGTGGCTCGCAGTCATTTTTTTTAATTTACGAGGTGGAAACAAGCGAAATTGTTTAGATGAGCCAGATGTAGCAGAGGAAGTGAATGAAGACGAATGAATTTCTAGTTATTTTTGATTTACGCAATGTATACCTTCATTTGTCATAATTTTTTGTTTATAATAACCCAAATTGGAAAGTAATGAATAAATGCCACTGAATTAACAAAACTATGAATTAATTACTGTTTTATAATGTTACAAATTGATATTTTTGAGATCAAATATTTTAATAAAAATACCGTAAAATTATTGAATAAAACAGCGTATACCATACAAAATAAAATAGTGTATCAGATACATCATACGAATTCCTTGAAAAATAAAATGGCCTATATGGAGGACTTGCGCTTTGAATAACATAATTATGGTCTTAAAGGATGCGTAGCATAAAAAAACTTGGTAAATTTAAAGACAAGAAACGGTATAATGTACTCATCGAAAAATCCACTACGAAAAATTTTTATTTACCGCGATATTGAGGTTTTAATAGACATCTGATTTGACAAAAACTTTAAACTCGATTTTCTAAAAACCCCAAAAAAATTATACGCTATGGTTATATTGAGGGGACGATATGTAATATGCTTATATGCATAGTATAAGAGGAAAATTTTAGAAAAAGGTTAAAAATATTAAATTAATTATTTAATAGCATTTAGTAGTAATAAATTCATTAATAAATAATTTTTATATTTGCATAAAAATATTAAGATGTTTGTATATACTTATATCTTTATATGGAAAGGATTTAGTTCGAATCATTTATTTAAAACAAGAAATTTAGTTGATTCATGAATGTTTTATGAAAAAAGGATTAATATGGCATAAAAAAAATTACAAAAATATCATGTAATAAATTTGGCCTTTTAAAAGCGGGTATTTAATACCAAGAGTGAATTACCATCATAAGTTTTATCTTGAAAATATTCTAAATATTGTGCTACCACCTCCATTTTTTTGTTTTTATAGTAAGGGGACAGCTATCCGCTAAAACTAACCTACTCCTAACTCAAGACTGTCCCACTGAACCACCAGATAAGGTATTACTTCATGGGAGTGACAAGGCATTTTACGCCTTCTCTATAGCATGGACGGATTGACGCCTATTCTGCTGCAGCTGTATTACCTTAGCCATGATGGAAGTTGCCGCTTGGCGAACAGCTTTCCACTTATCAGAGGGCTAACACATAAGTGTAGGCAAATTTTCCACCGTTAAATTGCCACATAGTGCAGTTTCTAACTTTTCCTTTGTGCTGAGAAACCGGGGATAATGGAATACGTGTTTAGAGTCTTCTATGGACTCCATATACATCGGCAATACGTACTGGCGTCATTTTGAAATTTGCAAAGATAACCTCTGAGGCACTCATGTCCGCTCAATATTTGGGTCAGGTGGAAATCCCATGTTGTCTAGTTATCCACGTATGGATGTCAGGTATAAGTATGTGGGTCTACTGTCCTTTGGTTGAGGTCCGTTGCGATCTTATTTCTCTCCTCTCTCTTTTTGATGTCTGTAATTGGCGCTGATAGCTCATACAGCCGCGTGAATTCGTCTCCCTGGATGTCTATGGGCGGCATTCTGGCTAGTACTCCATCTGCTTCGCTGGATATGGTTCGGAAAGCACTTGCTACTCTTATTGCTGTGAGTCTATGTACCGCATTTATTGGTCCATATTGATATAGCATATGTATAGTATTACTGAGCTCATCGCTTTTGCCATTAGAAGTCGTCGGTTGGAGCGAACACAGCTTCTACATATTTGCCATCATTCTTGATAAGGCATTGTAAATCTTAGTTGCTTTGTTTGATGTGTATGCCAAGTGCTGCTTGAATTGGTTTGGAGTCCAATATTACCCCTAAATACTTTATCTGTGGTTGTGAAGTAATCGCACATTCTCCCATAGTGTGAATTATTTTTTCCTCAATTTTCCTGGTGCTTATGAGCAATACTTCCGTTTTGTGCTCAGCCAGTTCGAAACTCGTGGAATAAAACCATTGGCGCAGACCATTTATGTATTCATCACATTCATTTTGGCGGTCATCAAATTGTTTAGCTATTGCTACCGCTATAAGGTCGCCCGCGTATGCGATTAGCTTAACGTCTTTTGGTTGTTGTATTCTTAGCACCCCATCATATACGAGATTCCATAAAAGTGGGCCTAATACTGAACCTTGTGGTACTCCACTTGAAACAGGGTAGCTCCTGGTGCCTTCGTTGGTATCGTAGGTAAGCTTTCCATTTTCAAAATAACTCATAACAATATTTATGAGATACTGAGGGGCGCGTATTTTATATAGGGCTTCGAATATATTAGGTTGTCAAAAAAGTCTTGCGGTATTTTTATTGAATTTTTTTTATTGAAATTGAAATGAATTTTTGATGAGTCATGCCCAGCTCTTGACCGATGCTACGGCTGCTATGCCGGTCTCTTTCGACCAATTCAGCGATTTTATCGCATTTTCGACGACAGGCTTTCCGAAGCGTGGCGCATGTTCGACCACCATTGTTGTGCGCTGGAAATGGAAACTGTATCGGGTCCATTAACTGCACAAATTTTATTGGCGGCTTGAGATGCTTTTCTGCCTTTATCATAGTAGTACTGTAAAATATGCCGTATTTTCTCTTTATTTTGATCCATGTTTGCGACGCTATAACTCACGCTTAAAAGAAACGACAATCAATCAAACACGTGTTAGAACTACGCGCTTTCAGCGCCAATTAGCGAAAATACCGCAAGACTTTTTTGACAACCCAATATTTGTTCATTTAGCAGAGTTGAATGCATTCTTTATATCCAGGGTAATCAGCGCACAATATTTTTTGTACCACCTTTCCATTTTTTGCCACTTACTGCACATTTTGCACTGTCGATAACTTCTTTTAGTGCATCGATAGTGGATCTCTGTTTTCTGAAGCCATATTGTTTTTCTGATAATTTCCCGGCTTCCTGGGTTGCAAACTCCAAGCGGTTTCTTATTAAGCTTTCGTACACTTTGCCCATTGTGGCGAGCAGAGTACACAGAGGTCGATACGATGAAGGTTCATCTGGTGCTTTTTTGCTTTTGGGATTAAAACCAGCTTTAAAATTATGGCTACCTTTAGAGGCGCTTATTGTTTTTTTTAAATATTGGCTATGGCCAGAAGTTCTTCTTTTGTAATCAGCGTGGGTGATTCAGCAGCTTCGCTTCGTCGTTCAGCGGGGCATGCGGCGGAAATAATGCCCTGACGACTTTCTTCATGAGTGGGGCATATTTGGGTTGCTGCCACTTGTTATGGAATTTTGACTTGTAGATCTTGTAAGCAACTTCCAAGGGTCTATATTTGCTTATTCACAGATCTTTTCAAAACAGCTTCTTTTGATGCCGGTAATATCAGCCTAAGGGTGTGATGCATAAAAAATGAGACGATTTTCGTGAATTTGCTTAAGAGAAAGTAGGCGCTTGAATATTTCGAACTTCTTTAAATGTAATAAGGTATACTTTCGGCTATATTTTTAAAATTTTTTTTACAAAAATGTTGAAAAATAACGGAGTTATGGGCTGTCTTCGGAGAGGCCAAAAAAAAAAGAGCCCCAACTGCGCTGATTCCGGCCGAATGAGTAGCTGAAACAAAAAAATTTTAAAGTTTATTAAACTCAAAGATATTTCCTATACAATGACCTACTATCTTTGAAAAATACCAAAAATTAACAAAATGGCGTAATTTTGAAAAAAGCTCGTTTTTTTAATGCCAAATTGACAATTTTCAACCAATAAGAAAGATCGTAAGTCATTGTATAGTAAATGTATTCAGATATACTCAGTTTTAATTTGAAGTCGATCGGTCAATTTCTCGTTCAGTTATGACGCCAGCAATTTTGAAAAATGTCGTATCGAGAAAAACGCGTTTAAAGTTTCACTTATATACTGCCCCTTAAGAAGCACCTTATTCTTCTTTTAAATGCTTCTTTGAGACAGTTTTCGTTTTCGCCACTTTGATTACGTTGTAGGCAAGAAGAAAAACTCTACTTGAGTTGCTGCACTGTGGCTTTGGTGTGTATGCACTGAGTGACACCAAAAGAGAATTTGCCGATAATGATTGCAGCTCAAGAGTCCGTGTCTGAACGCCGACTAACGTACACCATTTACGCTTACGTAGGCTTGATCAAGAGGTATACAACCTTTGTCGTCATAAAACCAACACGGTCATACTTACAAGAAGGAATTTGAAAAACCAGTAATTAATACATTTATTCATCGAATTAGTAGTCAGTGATACAATACAATACACCGTCTAATATAATGGTAAGTTCATATCCTCTATATTAACAATGATTTCTTCCGCAAATACAGTATACTTATGTATATGTATGAGTTTTTACGTACTGCTTTGAGCGTCAAAATAAGTAAACAGCAGTTCTACAATGTATATTAAGAGTGTCAATTTTTTTGACAAAGCGGTTATAAAAATCGTAAATACAGAATTCAAGGCTTATTCTAAGAAAATTTGCCCAAGTTAGATAACCATGGGGTCTAAAAATTAAACATCGAGCTTCCGGTTTTTCACAAAAACTAAAAATACTCCCGTTTTTTCGTATTGTCCAAAAAAAAAATCCAATTCTATTCCACTGCGAGTTCTGTTGCTTGTTTTGTGTACGTAAAGCTAATTAATATTCAAATTCTAGTATGTTTTGTTGTACTTTAAGCAGAAAATTCGACAATAAAGAGATTTTTTACAGGGGGCATGCCACTGCAAAATTTGAGTTTTTGTATATCTCTGGAACCACCCCACCGATTTTGCTCCATTTGGTATAATTATTACACAAGCCTTAAGGGATATTGGAAATGATCGAAATTGGATAATAACACGCCCACCTTCTGTCGATTTTTGAAGGTGCTCCTACAGATGCTCGATAATTTTAATGTAACTGGGTCTGAAAGGGAAACATTTTGAGTTTGGTATTCGGCGTTGTATTGCAGCCCAGAAATCCGACTATATGAAAAATTTGGCCTTGTCACCGCCCACTTTTGAGTGCATATGTAAATCTCTGTTGAAAGATCCAGATTTTCCTAATAGGCCATTTTTCAAGATTGTGAGCAACATTTTTTTTTAATTATGAAATGATCCATGTGTTAATCGTGGGACTCAAAACTAACCAAATTCCCATATAACGGTATTTTTCTGTCATACGGTCACTGCCAGACCATAAGTGATCCTCCACCGTGCTTTAACGTATACTGTCTTCCTTTTCATTTAGTAAAAAAAATCAAATCATCTCAAAAACAAAAAAAACTGCTATTTCGACTTCAATATTTTAAAAAGAACTTAGCTCTTTTGTCTGGTTGGTATTTGCTGTATAGAAAATTTTTCCCATTGAAACTGGTTTGTTTGCTTTTACAGGAGAGGAAACATTTGGTATACTTTATTTTTAAGGGCCACAAATTTCAAGTCCCTATGCTTTTACATTCTTGCTGTATTGATGATTTATGGCCATTTGGCATAAAAAACTTATTTAACGTAAACATCAAAATTAGATCTATACATGCAAAGCTCTTGGAATTTCCTTTCGATCAAAGTTCTCCTGATTGTACTGGCACTTACGGTTTTAACCCGATGTCTCCGCTATATCTTTTGATATTTGAGCAGCGTTCAATGAAGCTGGATTTGTTTTTACTTCATGTACTATTTAAATCGCGCTTCAGTGTCAGTAAGGCGCTTTGTCGGCTCGGCCGTGACAAATTTCAAGTATATGATGTGTACCATGTTTATTTTATAATTTTTTTATTGTGCAATAGTGTCTCCAACTATTTCTCCGATTTCGCGCAAAGAAGGTGTTTTTGTATAGATCAATATGAATTTTTACCGTTTTTCAGTGGTCGTTCGCTTGCCCATTACAATATTGTATTTTAGCGACTTAACCCAAAAAAAAACATAATGATATAAAATATTTTTTACTGCACTTAATCTCTTGAATAATAACATTTTCCAAAAGATATTTGGCGCTTCCCCGAAATAAGTATTAAAAACAAACAACGGTTGTTGCTACTGTTTACTTTTTTTTGACGCGAAAAAACGAGAGTTTTTTACTTTAAGTGAATTATTTTTGGCTGTGTTTAATTTTTGTTTATATTTATACTCTTATAATATAAGCCTTCAACTGTAATACAACTTTTTATTGTTGCATTAAAGACTGCGTTGTTATAACACTTTAATATTGATAGAACTGCTGTTTACTTATTTTTGACGCTCACTGTAGTTTACGCTCCAGCTGCTTTGGTTATATACATATGTATGTATATAGTTTTTTGGGAGAAACCTTCAGTGAAATAGAAAGCACCTTAAGGCATAATTAACTGTTACTATATCATTGCAATATACTTATGTATCTCTACAATTTTACCTATGTATATATGTATGTACATATAACCATACAGTTCAGTCGTTCAGTTTTGTCATTATGACAAGTTTCAAATTATATTGATTGAATTGATATGAAATCTAGTAAGCATTAAGGCAGGCGTCGAGTTTTATATTTTATCGGAAAGGTAAGTAAAGTAAAACAAGAAAAAACGTTAACTTCGGTTGCACCGAAGCTAAATGCCCTTCACAGGTGCATTTCTGTTAGTAACTATCTGTTCAGTTTGTATGGCAGCTATATGCTATAGTAATCCGATCTGAACAATTTCTTCGGAAATTACATAGTTGTCTTAGAAAATAATCTGTACCAAATTTCGTGAAGATACATTGTCAAATGTCAAAGTTTTCCATACAAGAACTTGATTCCGATCGTTCAGTTTATATGGCAGCTATATGTTATAGTGGTCCGATATCGGCCGTTCCGACAAATGAGCAGCTTCTTGAAGAGAAAATGACGTTTGCAAAATTTAAAAAGGATATCTTAAAAACTGAGGGACTAGTTCGTATATATACAGACGGACGGACGGACAGACAGACGGACATGGCTAAATCGACTCAGCTCAACATACTGATCATTTATATATATACTTTATAGGGTCTCCGATGCTTCCTTCTGGGTGTTACAAACATCGTGACAAACTTAATATACCCTGTTCAGGGTATAAAGAATATATATGTACATATGAATGTATGTGTAGTTGCAAACAATGTAAAATTCCATAATTACTCCATATTACATTAATTACTAATTAATAATTATCTCTATATTTAATATTTTTATGGATTCTTTAGTCGTTTCTGGTTTCTTACACATCCATGTTCCTAGATTCACGCGTACGCATGGCCTATGCACCAAGCGATATTGCACTTTTTAATGATTGCCGCTTGTTTTTCCAATAAACATACATATGTCATACATATGTATATGTATAAATACATATGTATGTATAAAGAAGCTGAATGCGAGTACTTTAAAGGAACAATGGCAGCGAGTTTAATTGGAACACAGCCCGTCTTCTATCCAAAATTAGCTGCTTATAAACACTTTGACCTAGCTGCTAATTAATTTCAGCAATTACTCAAATGTGTCAGTTGACATCCGAAATAGCTTTCTTCACCTTCAATCAGAGTTTATTTAAAGTACGAATGGAATCGTAATCGAAAGCAAATGAAACATTATTGTCCAACTTCCAGTGGTACATTTGTATGTATGTACTTATGTATATGCATGTACATTTGTGCATATGTACATAAATAAGTACATTTATAAGCTCATATTTTTATGCGACATACAAATATTCTTAGAGTTAAAATAATAATTAATTAGTAATCAAAATTCAGTCTATTATTTAAGCATCGTCTGGTTGAGTACATTATTTACGTTCCTAAAAGTATTACGTAAATAATACATTTAAGCTACTTATACACACATGATCGTTGCGTTGTACAAGACAAATTTGACTATGTTCAGACGAGGACTTCTTTTGTCGCCTAAACTGGTTTTTGTAAGCGAGGGAACGACGAGGAAAGACGAAGGGACCATGAGTTTAAAGTGTTCTAATGGCAAGCTTTGTGTTCTTGTTTGTAACAGTTCGCTGGTACGTAATTCGGTATTCCTTTTCCATTTGAAATTCTTTTCATGAAAGCTACTGTTTAAAATGGAATTTACATTATGTTGGGAAATTAAAAATTTTTGTAAAACTTTTTTGATATAATAAAGATAATGTATAAAATTGTCAATTTGTTGGACTTGTGTGGCTCGTGTGAACGCAATAAGCGACACCAAAAGTGAATTTGCCACAAAAATAATCCTCACGTTAACGTTGTCTTAAGAGCGAAGTTCTTGTGCATTTATCTCTTATATAAATTTTCCGAAAATCACTGCTAATTGCTGCAGACGATTCTCCC
Source organism: Bactrocera dorsalis (assembly GCF_023373825.1). Lineage (NCBI taxonomy): Eukaryota > Metazoa > Arthropoda > Insecta > Diptera > Tephritidae > Bactrocera > Bactrocera dorsalis. Next base: position 51,875,449 of record NC_064305.1, read on the forward strand.
TTCACTAAAACATTAATTTACATTAAGTACATACATACATACATATGTATGTATGGTAGCTATTGAGATGCTTGACGTACTTGTCTTCTTTGTTCGTACAGTTACAAATGAATACTTCAACGATTATGCCCGACGTAACTTTGCCTCATAAGGAGTTATGATTTTTTATAAATATTTATGTTGTTATTTAATCGGAACACGGATTGCGGTACTCTAATCCACAACGCATGACTCTTCCACGGAATCTTTGGATATCTGTTTGCGGCTCCTCATTCATTGTAAATTTCTTTTAAGGTGCTCGAAAAAGCGTTCGAGACGCTAGGCCTATTTGGTTACAGTGTACCAATAAGAAGAAGGGTACGGCAAAAATGTATACACATATCGTTATCATTAATTTTTAACACTCTTCGGAATGTTTTAATGAGAGATGCAACAGCGCAGTGAGAGGAATTAGGTTAGATCTGTTAAATCGGTTTTAAGGCTTGAATTATTCGAATCATTAATATAAATATTAGTTAAAAAATTATGTTTGAGCACTGAACATAACAATCCACGGCATATACTGGATGAGTAAATATGTAGAAGATGTGTATAGCCTGACTGTAGGATAATCGTTCCAAAAGATTCTTCAGACGATATAGTAGTATGAGTATAGTCGGAATCGCATCGGAAAAGAAAAACAACATTTGGAACGTTCGCAAATATCTGGAAATGACTTTAGTCATCCATCTAATCAAAATTGCGTTTGCTTAATATGGAAATCACCACTCGTGATTTACGACGACTGTAATCCTTCAACAATTGGCGTCTTCGCAGAATACTACGTACTTTGAATATTTTCTCCAATCAAGTACTATGTAGCCGCACGCAATAAAAACGATTGTTCATCGACATTCTTAAGCGCAAATGGGGGTGGATGGGACAAACCTGCGAACGACATCTTAAAATATGTTATTGATTGAAACGCGATTGAACAAGGGTTTGTTACCTGGAAAAGACAGTTCGACGTTCACTACATACTAAAAGAAAAAAGTTGGAGCGAAATATACATATGCCAAGCAGGAGTAACAGGAACAAATATATAAATCTACGTATTATATGTACATATATATAAAGTCAGCGTTAATACCTACATATCTTCTGAAGATTTTCCCTTTATAAATTATGGAGGGAGAAAAGGGCCGCTGAATTTAAGTGAAAGCATAACACCTGGAGATGGTGAACCCGATTCCTCAATCGATGACGTTGGAGCGTAAGTTCCATTACTCGGCCATGAAGAAATTCGAATAGCAAATAAGCGTCTGAAGAACAGCAAAGCGAAAAACTGATAAGGGGAATGCATCAGTTTCTTTGTAGAATATGGCCCAATCCACAAAAAGGAGACCCCCCAATCTGCCTCCTTAACGCATATCGAGTGTACTGTGTGATAATTAAAGCCCACCGTCAATAAGCTGATTGGACCTTATCAGTGTGGCTTTAGACATGGAAAATCTGCAATCGACCAGATTTAAACCATGTGCCAAATTTTGGAAAACGTCCGTGAAAAGAGGATCAACACACACCACCTCTTCGTCGATTTTAAAGCTGATTTGGCAACATGAAAAGGAGCTATGCAGCTACATATGTCTGAACTTGGTATCCCCGAAAAGCTAATACGGCTGCGTAAGCTGACGTTAAGCAGCACTACAAGCTCATTCAGAATTGGGGAGGACCTCTGTGAGCCGTTCGATACCAAACGAGGTTTCAGACAAGGTGACTCCCTATCGTGCGATTTCTTCAATCTGCTGCTGGAGAAAATAATTCGAGCTGCAGAACTTAATCGAGCAGGTACAACATTCTATAAGAGTGTACAGGTACCAGCATACACCGATGATATTGATGTCATTGGCCGCAACACCAGCGCCGTTAGTTATACTTTCTCCAGACTAGAAAAGAAAAGGGCAAATGGGTCTGGTATTGAACGAGGGCAAGATGAAACATCTCCTGCCATCAGAAAAACGGTCGTCGCGACTTGGCTCCCACGTCAATGTTGACAGTTACAACTTCAAAATCGTCGTCTTGGAACCAGCATTGACACAAACAACAATGCCAACATCGAAAACCAACGTAGAATAACTCTTGCCAACAGATGCTACTTCGAACAGAGTTGTAACTCTACAAGTCATATGGTGTAGAGGTATGGACGATGCCAACATTTGATGAGTCAGCTTTACGAGTTTTCGAGAGAAAATTCTGCGGAAGGTTTATGGTCCTTTGCGGAATGGCTATGGCAATACCGCATTCGATGGAACAATGACTGTACGATATGTACGACGACATGGACATAGTCGTCAGCCGCTAAAAGTCGTGCGAATGGATGAGAACACTCTATCAGTACCCGCCAGTGGAAGCAGAGGAAGAGAAAGACATCTGCCTTCCTGTGTAGAGATCAGGTGGAAAAGGATTTGGCTACACTTGGATTTTCCAATTGGCGCCAAACATCGATAAGAAGAAACGACTGCGCGATGTTGTAACCTCGGCTATAACCGCGTAAGCGGTATCCACGTCAATAAAGAAGAAGAATGTATTAATGAAGCCTAGCGGGGGTGGAATAAGCCATTATCTGAGTTCTAGCAAACAATTGGAAGATATTTTAATCCAATTAGAGTGCACCAGCTTTAGCGGATTTAATCTCAAGAAGAAGAAGCAGTTGTTGTCGTCAAATGGACCTTTAGCAAACACCGGATACGAATTATAAATTTTAACAGTGGGAAGAGTTCGTAAACTTCATCCTATATATCTATGTATGTATATGTATATAAATTATTGTCCTAATAACTTCCACTTTATTTCTAGTGCTTTTTGTCGGAGGCGATTGTCGGCCACAGGAAACCCCATTTTCTCTAGGTGGTACGCTCGGCTCTGTTTCAGGCACTTTGACTGATGCCGTGCCGGCTTTGCCTCTCCTCCTCGGTGCGGTAGATGGCCTTCTTTCACTTAGGGGCAATCTTCCGCCACTATTGGCGGTGGTAGGTGGTAATCCTTTACGGTTTATATTTCACCGTCATATTATTAAATGGGTATTTGGAAAAAAAATGCTGCTTTGTTATGTTGTTTACATGGAGATAGTTTTTTCATTGCAAGCCGTAATACACCGCATAACTCCGAACCTTAGAACACACTTCAGCAGCGAATCTTTTCCAAAGCAGATTCCATTAACGAAGGATTTCAACAACGGCTTTTGATAAGCGACTCCTGCAAAATCTGCAATAAAATTGTATGAGTACTAAGGGAGTATTATCGTATTAGTATTATGAAAGTCAGGAAAGGCGTTAGATTAGGCTAAGTTCTGATTTTTAATCTAGAGATGTTCTTGTAGTTAAATTAACTTTTTATTCGAAAAAATTTGCCTGGATAGCTGACAGATCGTATTCATAATTTCGTAGAGAACTGAGAACCGGTAACCTTATTTTGTAGACATCAATTTGACACTTATGCCTAAGGAAAATCGTTTTACCTAGCCCAAAAGAACCTTGTGGCATCACTAGTGCTGGTAAAATAAAAAAGTAAGGAAGCGTTCGGGTGTAATTGAACATTTTATACTTTCGCACTTACGGTATACCTCAAGGCGTTATAAAACTTCATATTTCAAAATGATGAATAACAAGTAAGAAACGTAAAGTAACGAAGGTGTTGATAACAATTACATATATGTACATACGTTAACGTCGGTTGTACCGAAGCTGTAATACCCTTTACAAATACAAGAACTTTTATCGGGCAGTTTGTATGGTAGCTATATCGAAGATTTCGCCGTTTCCTTTGACAATAACCCATGCAATATTTGGCGATGACTTCTCCTTAAATTTTGATCGTTCACTTTATATGACAGCTATATGCTATAGAGGTCCGATATCAACGCTTCCAAAAAATGAGCAGCTTCCTGCTGAGAAAAAAAGAGTGTAAAATGTCAGATCGATATCTCAAAAACTTAGAATTTGATCGCATCTATAGAGACAGACGGATGGACATATTTAAATCGGCTGAGCTCGTCGCGGTGTGGCAAACTTAATATATCCTGTTCAGGGTATGAATAATATAATAAAACTGTTAAGGTAGCTTCTTAAGGACCCATTCCTACTTAGTATTTCGGTCAGGTGAAAATCCGGATCTACATTTTGTCTGGTATCACTCACCTTTTGATGTCATAATAGGCGAATAATTAGTAAAATGGACAATAGTTCTAATTTATGTTACGATGAAAAAATCTTGGCGCCAAAACTGATTTGCTGTTCGGCAACACTTCAAACAATTGATAATCATATTACCGAATTTCATAACTTCAACCGTTCTTGTTTGAAATTTTATAGGAGCCTAAGTAAATAGTTCCAAGCAAATGCGCCATGTCTTTTTAGACGATCCCAATAAATTATAATGTAAATTCGTCATGATCTGAATTTCACATATTTGAAATGTAAATGGGGTTAATTAATTTGATAATCCTATGAATTAAGAAAGTTAGAAATCTTTTAATAGCCTGAAACATGGCACGAGATATGCAATTGTAAGTCACTTCAAAACTCTTTCCTAAATATGTATTTACCTAATACTCTTAGCCAATATACAATCAGTTGTACACATTAAAAAGAAACATCTGGACTCACCCGACTTCGGCTTTTCCTTACTTATTTCATGTAACCACATTCAGTTAATGAATGCGGCGCGAATATGCCAACATATGGGGAAACATATAGTCAGTACTCAAGGAGTGTAGTCCCCTTGCAAGTATTGCGCTGGGGATTTCTTATGTAAGCATGTCTCCCCATTTCTTTGCTATTAACAGCACGATGGCTCGGATGCCGGTTGAAGCGTCTGCAATTCGATATCAAACACTTCGTAGACCGATTAAGTCTGATATAATTGTTGGCAGATTTATAGGCCAAAGAGATAAGCATGTGTTGTAATTAATTTCTAGGAATGTACAAATTTTACGCCATCAAACGTCAACATTATAGAGAAATTTCCGCAAAAATGAGAATGCATATAAGCAGAGAGGTTCTTATTTATGGCTGAAATTCTCTTTGAACACAAACATCATTCGCCGAATCTCAGGAGGGAAATAAGGACGCGCCTAAATTGGTACACGTATCAAGTTCCATTTTTCCCAAATTAATGTCCAAACTTCGCATGCAGTAAGTTAAAGGATTATAAAAACATTATTATATATATTGCTAAACACATGTTATATATACAGAAGACCAATAAAGTTTACATACACCTAGTTCTATTAAATTACGACGCGTTTATTTGTTTTAAAATTAATAAATTTTGTGGTTTTTTTCTATCCATATCAAGATATGTAGATCAAGAAGATCAAGCTACCTGGCTGTCTCCGGATCGAAAAACCACCAACCAGATCGATCATGTTGTGATAGATGGAAGACACGTCTCCAGTGTTCTAGACGTGAGTACGTTCCGAGGTCTTAACGTCGACTTGAACCACTATCTTGTTGCAGCCAAGATTCACACCCGCCTCTGAACAGGAAAAAATGCACGTCAACAAACAGAAGGAAGGTTCAACGTCGAGAAGCTGAAATCACAACAGACAGCCGAACGATTTTCTACTCGGCTTGCACTCCTGCTCTCTGAGAGCACTCGTCAACAACTCGGTATAAGGAAACTGTGGGACGGCATTTCAAACTCCTTACGTACAGCTGCAACCGAAACCATTGATTATCGGAAAGTTCAAAAAAACATCTGGTACGACGAGGAGTGCTGTGTCGCAGCGGAGAGAAAACAGGCTGCCTACCTCGCAACGTTACGAGCGACCTCAACACGTGTGGGATGGGATAGATACCGAGAGTTGAAGAGGGAAGCGAGACGCATATGCAGACAGAAAAAGAAAGAAGTCGAAATGCGTGAGTATGAAGAGCTTGATAAGCTGGCCGAAAGGGGTAATGCTCGAAAATTCTACGAAAAAATGCGGCGGCTTACAGAAGGTTTTAAGACCGGAGCATTCGCTTGTAGAACCCCCCAAGGTGATCTAGTCACCGACGCCCAGAACATACTTGAATTATGCAGGGAACACTTCTCCAGCCTGCTGAATGGCAGTGAACGCGCAACACCAGGAGAAGGTGAATCTGATTCCCCAATCGATGACGATGGAGCAGACGTTCCATTGCGCGACCATGAAGAAGTTCGAATAGCAATTATCCGCCTGAAGAACAACAAAGCGGCGGGCCGATGGATTGCCGGCCGAGCTATTCAAACACGGCGGCGAAGAACTGATAAGAAGCATGCATCAGCTTCTTTGTAAAATATTGTCGGACGAAAGCATGCCCAACGATTAGAATTTAAGTATGCTATGGCCAATCCATAAAAAGGGAGACCCCACAATCTGCGCCAACTACCGTGGGATAAGCCTCCTCAACATCGCATATAAGGTTCTATCGAGCGTATTGTGTGAAAGATTAAAGCACATCGTCAACAAACTGATTGGACCTTATCAGTGTGACTGTAGACCTGGGAAATCAACAACCGACCAGATATTCATCATGCTCCAAATCTTGGAAAAGACCCGTGAAAGGAGAATCGACACACATCACCTCTTCGTCGAATTCAAAGCTGCTTTCGACAGCGCGAAAGGAACTGCCTTTATGCCGCGATGTCTGAATTTGGTATCCCCGCAAAACTAATACGGCTGTGTAAATTGACGTTGAGTAGCACCAAAAGCTCCGTCAGAATCGGGAAGGACCTCTCCGAGCCGTTCGATATCAACCGAGGTTTCAGACAAGGCGACTACCTGTCGTGCGACTTCTTCAACCTGATGATATTGATATCATCGGCCTCAACACCCGCCCCATTAGTTCTGTTTCTCCAGACTGGACAAGGAAGTAAAACAAATGAGTCTGGCAGTGAACGAGGGCAAGACGAAATATCTCTTGTCATCAAACAAACAGTCGTCGCACTCGCGACTTGTTACTGTTGACAGTCGTAACTTTGAAGTCGTAGATAATTTCGTCTATCTTGGAACCAGCGTAAACACCACCAACAATGTTAGCCTGGAAATCCAACGCAGGATAACTCTTGCCAACAGGTGCTACTTCGGACTGAGTAGGCAATTGAAAAGCAATGTCCTCTTTTGACGAACAAAAACCAAACTCTATATGTCACTCATAATTCCCGTCCTGCTATATGGTGCAGAGGCTTGGACGATGATAACAACTGATGAGTCGACGTTGCGAGTTTTCGAGAGAAAAGTTCTGCGAAAGATTTATGGTCCTTTGCGCGTTGGCCACGGCGAATATCGCATTCGATGGAACGATGAGCTGTACGAGATATACGACGGCATTGACATAGTTCAGCGAATTAAAAGACAGCGGCTACGCTGGCTAGGTCATGTTGTCCGAATGGACGAAAACACTCCAGCTCTGAAAGTATTCGACGCTGTACCCGCCGGGGGCGTAAGCGGTGTCTACGCCAATTAAGAAGAAGAAAATATAATATTATTTACAGTTACTTTTACTATTTTCTGATGTGATGGAGTTTGATTGGAAAAGAGAACGCAAATAGGAAAATAAAAAAGAGTAGATGTACTATAATGTTGGTACCAAAAACGGAAGCAATTTACACAAAATCTTTTAGTCGAATTGAAATTCACAAGAGTAACCTTTAATGAACTTGTAAATACTGAAGGTCACCAATAGAAAATTAAGAAACAGTAATGCGAGAAGCTACTAATACGTCACATATGCGATTTTCAACAACGCTTAGATAAGTGACTAAATTAACTTAATCTTATAATCATTGTTAATAGATCAAATATTATAAAAGCCGGGTAGGGATATTTTTTTAAATAGTCTTTTTTCATTCATCATATTCCTTTCATCATGGAAAGCTCACATGTTGGCCGATATAAGCGGTAAAATGTCACATGGAAGTCATCGTCCAATTTTTTCCCCGTCTCCTTTAACACATTGAGTGCCATGGCTACACGTTTTCGTGCGACAGGCATTGTCTGGCCTTAGGTATTGTCATGTGTTTTTGGTTGACGCTACAGGGTTTTTTAAATGTATTTCTAGTAGCCTAATGTTTGCCCTAAATTTTGGTCCGAGTTTCATAGAGATATCTTCATTTTTGCGGTTTTTATAGTAAAAACTCGGAGGTTCTTTTTAATTTTGAAAATTTATTGGAATTCATTCGACATTTCGGAAAAAAAAAGTATAAAAAAGATATTGGAAAATTAAAATTAGGATATGATAACTCCAATTACATGGATATTTTACATTAATTTTTTAGATGTGTATATTTTGGAAAGCAATCAATGCACAATTGGGGAGTGTTGGGGCATTGCGGACAGTACGAAGTTGTCCTTTTGATATTCTTTCTTGCTTCCTTTCGACTAAATTTTCTTTTTGCTTCAGCGTAGCATAAAACACAAGCACGTCGGATGGTTTTATTATTTTCATCTACTCTTTTTGTGATAATATGATTTGATTGCGATATAGGCCGCGGGGATGTGAGATCTATGTATAGTAGGCCCGTATATTAATGTTTCTATTCGTAGCTGCTTTATACACAGTATAGGTATTTACCACGGAAAGTCCAAGTAAAAGTTCAATTCCCAGCTTTCGGTACCATTTTAACCCTTTGCGAAGGGTATTTTCGTATGAAGCCATTTGGTCGGAAAGATCAATGCCTGATTTCCCCTTATTATATTCTACCACAGCCAGTGGCTTTTCTGTTGCTCGTCTTTTACGTCTCGCTCCTTGACTAGTTGAAGGCTCCGCAGGATTATGTGCTCCATCTGTTATGGATACCATTATCGGGGCATGTAAATGTAAAGGAAAATACGTAAAACGAAAAAAAATAAGAAATAGCAAAAAAAATTGCGTCGCACATTTTCGTATGACATCGATTTTTACGATTGCAATTCCGTCGTGCAGTGCCATGTCGTAAGGAAACGTGCGACAAAAAAAAAAACCATTATAAAATCCAAAATAAACCACAAAATCATCCGGGATTGGCGCAGAACTGAATATTTTCTACTTTTACACCAGCTTATAGCAAAAAATGTGCTTGGCACCCGGGGAAGGTTTTCGTCAAAACTCCTTGGCACTCAATGTGTTAAAGCTCTCTCATACCAACGTAGAGGTAAAAATTAATGTCTCTGACATATTTAGTTGTCGAAGTAGTTTTTAGCGATACTGTTATATGGGGATTATTTTACATTGTTGATAATAGTTTTTACAAAAATTGTCCTAATCGAATTTAGACTTTGTAGCTAGAGAAGAAGCCCCAGACCATAACATATTCACCGCCATATTTAATGGTCGCAACATAATACAAACTTAGAATTTCTTTGTCCTTTCGGTCTTCTTAAACGTCTTATGCCATCCGAATCTTTAATATTATGTTGCGATTCGACTGAGAATAAAATTGTATTCTATTTCTGAATGCTCCAATCGCAATGTGCTGTCGCAAAAACGAGTCTGGCCTTTCTATTGTTTGCAAAAATAAAAGGCTTTATAGTTGGGAGGAACAACCCGCCCCCACCTTCTATTTTTTCGTGCATTAACTGGTAAATAAAAGTGTTTCTGTATTTGATTGGAAGACACTGTGGTATCAATTTGCATAACATCTTTGATCAATGAATTGTCTTTAGTTTTTAGCTATTTGCCGAGTAACTACACTGTACTGCGACACCACTGATCTATTCACCGTTTTACTGTCGAGATAAACCGTCTTTCCAATCCCTTATTATTTTATTATTAGAGTCGGATGAATGAGTATTTCTCGCAATTTTTGGTTCTTAAATTGTAAGTCCCAAATGAATAGCGACGTCGAGAACAATCCATTAAAAATATCTCAATAATGTTTGCAACGGTTTAAAGTCAACGTCTTCAAGGAATAACGTACTTTTACAGTAGAGCGGTGATGTTTCTCCTGACAAAGATTAGGAATCGAGAAGTTTTCTTGTTTTAAATACATAATAAAACAAATATGAGATGTTCACATAATCCTGAAGAACATCTCATATTTGTTTTGTTATATATTAGGGTGGGTCAAAAAAACTATTTTTTTGCATGTCTTACTAAACATATTAAAGGTATGCATATCAAAACAATATATAATATAATAATATAATTCTTTCCTAAAATAGTTCCATTTGGAACAGTTCTGAAAGTCAACCTCAACATACGAAAATGAGATTCGACAACTTGAAAAACAGTCGTGAAACTATTTGGCATAATAGTAACGATAATTTTCCGCTAATAACTAGGAATCAAAATAGACTATTTTATAAAATGACCAAAAACGTCAACGGTGCCAACGACAAGTCGGTGTAGCCGGCAAAAGCCTACGATACTAATAACTTAAGGGGTTAGGGGTAGTCAGAATTTACAAAAAATTATTTTTTTTTGCATTTTCGTTAAATGTATTATCTTAAAAATATTCTATATTGTCTATTCGACAAATAACAAAGAGAGCTCGGGCACTTCAAAGCGCTAGTATGGAACTTTAAACGCGTTTTTCTCAAAATTATGTTTTTTGTACCGGTGACAACTGTTACTCGAAAACCGCTCAGTAGATTTTAATGAAATTTATACAGCTTTTAGAATACATAATAAACTCGGGCCTGATCGCATGATTTTTATTTTTTCGAAAATTTCGATTTTTTAAGACCAATTAACTGTTGATTTTTTCCCAAAAATTTAGAAAAAAATTTCCTGAGGCCGCCATTTTGTTGATTTAAAAAAAATCCTTTGATCAGATCCAGGATTATCAATTTATAAAACTAATTTTTTTGTCCGATTAATTTTAGATGAATCTCCAAGGACTTATGGTTGTCACCGCAAGTACCTTTTTTTGAAACTGGGTCAACACAAACAACTATAACTTTGGAAATTAAATTTTTTTTTTGAAATTTTCGTGACTTCAAGTCAACACATTCTCTTAATAATGCCATATTACTACTTTAGTAAAATAACACGATTTAATAGCAAAAAAATACTGAAAATTCTCATTTTTTCGTGCCTCTGACTACCCCTTACCCCTTTAAAGCATTTATGGAATTATTTGACCGTCTCCACTCTAAGGGGCCAGTAGGGTACCCCTTTTCCAAAAAAACTTTTTTGCATTATCTGTTCCCTTATACCCTTAGAATTAATGTAGAAACCAACTTTACCATTTGAAGGTTTCGAAAAAGGCCCTCGGAGTGCATGCTTTTTTAGTACCTCAAACTTTAAACGCGTTTTTCTTAAAATACACATTTTTTCAAACTGGCGGACATGATTCCGGTCGAACTACTCAACCGATTTGCTAATTTTTTAAAATGTTCACGAAACGCCTGGCTATCGTCCCTACTAAATTCTTAATTTTTTATAATTTATTGGCAATGTTATGACAAAATTTATGTAAAAAAAACTTGGGAAAAATTAAAAAAAAAAAACTTTAATTACTTTTTTATTTATCAACATTTTTTCATGATTCTAATAGGGACGATAACCATTCACGTACTTTTTAAGAATAAATTGGGTTTTTGTGTTTCAGATGATCAAAATATGAGAAATCGTGTATGCCAGTGAAAACGCATCTCATTCATCCAGCAATTTCTCCGACAGATGTCATGAAAAAATTCCGAAAAATTTGTTTATACACTCCACGTTATACATACCTCATGTTTTGTGAAAAAAGTTCTATTGTAGAATAAAAATTCCTCTGAAAAAACAGGCCAGATTACCCTACTGACCTTAAATCGAATCTCTTTGGATACTAATTTGTAGCTTTCACAGGAGGGAACATCGAAAAATACAACTTCGAAAAGGAAAATGTACCACGCAATGTGGGAAACGGGGAAAAGGCTTTTTAATAGAGATGTTCTTTAATAATCTATCGATGCGCATACCTACATATTTGCATATGGAGAAAAAAACATAACTTGTATGTATGTATTTACAAATAATCTTTTGTATTTTGTATTTAATTTTTTTTATTTTGTTAGTTGGAATCTTACCAGATTTCATTCATAAATACCTACATGTACGCTAATGCTTGCTTTCCTTGCTGCCCTTGCTGCACGTAAACAATCTTGCATGCTTGTTGTTGTAGCGATTATCTAAACCCTCTTTGGGGAAGAGTAATATAAAGTGGCGTTCAGTGCCTATCGGAAATTGCTCGCGGTCGAAATATTGTAGAAGGTGGCGTGTTGAAGGAATGTTCTTTTGAAGTTACTGGGAGGCGGCTCCTCTCCAAGCAGGTGACTGCAGGGATAGTTTCTGACCGACCGGCTGGTTGCTTTGTATATTGTCAACAACGTCTCTATGTCTTTGGCCCAAGTGCCGCCAACCTTGTTGCGGCACTGCACCTCCGCAGACTGTCAAATGTAACACCTAAAATTTTAGTGTTGTTTACCGTCGAACTTTTAACATCAGGTCCAATCTGTATCGTCGGTGAAGGCGGAATTTTGCGCAACGGTCGAGTGACACGTTTCTTCAACTTGGCGTTAGGTGTAGCGCTCATTTGTTAAGACTGCTGCTTCGGCTAGGAATCTCTTAAATTTTGCTTTCAACGATTAGAAGTAAGCTCGTTCAACAATAGAAGGCAAGAAGGGGTCAGGGGCGCACTGCCATATAATTATTAAAGTATTTCTCAATACAAATTAAGCATTGAAAAAAATCCTCCGTTGAAGCGACCCCGTTGTTTGTGGTATGCTAAGGAAGTAATGGCGCAGAGGCAGCGCGGAATAACATTGTTTAGTTAGGAAAAAAAATTCTGACCAAATGTTGAAAAAACGAATGACAACTTTGCCGACAAACACGCATACATATGAGCTCATATTCATATTGACGTCGACTTACGCGCATCGTAGCGACAGAGAATGTTAATAAATTTAACATTCTCCTTTTGTACTGTGCCTATTTATTAACTTCTCTGTACATTCGTTAACCTCTCTGCTGTTAACATTTTTCATTAACATTAACTGATTGGGCTCATCTCCGGTAGATGGTGCCACTGCCGCTGGGCAAAGATACCACCCCTTAAGATAATGCTCTGAATAGCAGAGAACATATACCATATGCAGAGATCGTTTATCATATGCAGAGAACGTTTATCAAAACGTTTATCAAAACGTTCTCTGTCATATAGCCAGAGAACGTCTATCATTTTTATCATTCAAAACTTACATACTTATATGCACATGTATCATAACCATATGTGTTTATGTTCGCTTTCGCGAATTCAAATCATATAATCACATGTATGTATAGTGCCCTGCATTGGTTCTCTTTTATTTATTTTTGTTATTGCTCATAGACTCTAAAAACCGCTCAATCGCTGTTAAATATGGAGAAACACGCTCATAATTTGTATGTGGTGAAACTGGACCATCGCGACCGAGTTGGCGGTGGTGAAACTGGATCATCGCGACCGAGTTGGCAGTGGTGAAACTGGACCATCGCGACCGAGTTAGCCAAAAATATTTTTACGTTCTTCGCGCCGTGAACCTTCTCTATGATAGACGTTCTCTGTCAAAACGTTCTCTGTCATATAGCCCTGACAGACGAGCAAAATTAATGCGCCTTAAGCAACGCCAATGCGCATTGAAATTTCATGGTGACGGACAGCAGGCTTGTGCATTTAGTCAGGTGATAGTGAAATTTGTTTATTTAGTTAAAAAAAAAATGAAATAAAAATGAATAAGATAAATTATTAAAAGAAATTTTGGTAATATTGAAAATCATATATAAATTTAACAAAAAAATTCCTTTATTATCTACGTTAAAAGATAACAGAGTGAAATTAATAGCAATAATTGATTGTAATGCGGAAAAAGTGTGCAAAAAAGTTAAGAATATTGAAAAAATGAATAAATATAAATAAATGAAATAAAATTAGTAAATTCAACCAAATGCACGGAATTCTTGTGAATTACAAACATGCTTAACATGGGTCAAATGTGCAAATAAATGTAAATTAAGCCCGCTAATGTATATTAGCGCTGTCGTCTGTCAGGGCTAATAGAGAAGGTTCACGGGGCGGAGATCGTAAAAATATTTTTGGCTAACTCGGTCGAGATGAGGGAGTTTCACCACTGCCAGCTCAGCAGGAGAAATTTTAACATTTTCGCTTGAACAGAGCTGAGCTGAAATAAAAATTATGCTCAAAACTACATACATATATATGTATGTACATATTTCTCTAACAGGCGTATGTTCGCTCTTTTGCCTATACTTTCATATGTTTATATGCAAACATGTGTATTCGTATGAATTCTTTTTGTGAATATTAATGAATACCACCTGTATTCAATTGAATACATTTTAATTTATTTACTTTTTTAAAGCAATATTTGTAGATAATGTGAAAATATGAGCAATTATATCTTGTATTTGATATATTCATGCTTGTGTGCATACTTCATTATATACATATGTATGTACATACATATATATAACAGACTATCATAATATATTAAAAAATTTAATATATTACAGTAGGGATAAATGTACATAAATCGTATATTTTGTCATTCAAAACGTATATTCATATATACATACATATGTATGTATCATGATCATATGTGTTTATGTTCGCTTTCGCGAATTCAAACCCTATTATCACTTGTCAATAATAACATAGACAATAAATAGACAATAGAATTAATCGAGGTATGCACTGCGACCTTGGGTCTATTGTGCCCTCTCCTAACTCACAGGAACGCACCAAGCCTCAACAAATCGATAAATTCTAGTATTTTGCTGGGAGCTAGTGAGTCGATGTGATCCCTATCCGGAAATGTAATTCCAAGGGCCTTAGACCTGCGTCTGCAGACTGCGATGCAATCGATCAGCAGGTGCTCCGGGGTTTCAGGTTCCCTGTCGCAGAACCGGCAGTTAGAGCAAGAGGCGAGTCCTAAGTTGAACAGGTGCCTTCTCAACTTGCAGTGGCCGGTGTAGAATGCGACCAAGAGCCTGAGTTTGATCCTTGGGAGGATCAGCAACTTGGCATGCCGCATACCATGCGCCCGTTGCCAATGACCTTCTCTGCCCTCTCTTTCTTTCTTACGAAGCAGCTCCTTTATCGTATGGGGGCCCACCCCGGTGAACGGTTCGGGCCCTACCATATTTGTGGAGGCTGCAGAGCGGGCTAGCGTCAGCCAGTTCATTTTCGGCTATGTCTCTATGACCAGGTACCCAAACTAGGTGCACCTGATTCAATTCCGCTAGGCTGTTTAGCCATTCTCTACACTCCTGCACTAGCAGCGATTTGATCTCGTAGGCCGAGATCGCTTTTAGTGCCGCTTGGCTATCGCTGAGTATGGTTATCCGCTCATTACGATAGCCGCGGTGGAGGTTTATCTCTGTACACCGACTTATGGCTAAGACTTCGGCCTGGAAGATACTGGGGAATCTGCCCATCGGTATGGATAACCTAGTGCGTGGGCCCGCGATCCCTGCACCAATACCTTCCGACGTCTTCGAGCCGTCGGTGTACCACTTCAGTGTACTGTCCCTCAGCAACAGCTCAAGAGTGGAGTCATTCCACTCGCTCTTGCTGCCAAGGACAACCTTGAATTTCCTCGTGAAGTTCACTGTTTTTGTAATCCCGTCCATCGGGAGGAGAGCAATTGGATTACTGCCACTTATCACCTCCATCCTCTGGGACGAGATTATTTTTCCTTTACCGCATCCCTCTGCCGTTATTTGCAGAAGTGAATGCTTGGCTACTTGGCCGATCACTATGTGGAGCGGTGTGAGTTCCAGCAGGACCTCCAGCGCCGCTGTTGGGCAGGTTCGCATAGCGCCCGTCATGCAGACGCATGCAAGCCGTTGGAGCCTCGATAGTTTCATCACCACCGAGGCTTGTGCCGCCACAGAGGCCCAGGACACCGCTCCATATGTTACGATCGGTCGCACAATCATGGTATACAACCACCTGACAATCCTTGGCTTGCAACCCCAGGATTTACCTGCCAGCCGATTGCACACCATTAGAGCCTTTGTCGCCTTGACCATGGTTTGGTCCACATGCTGCTTCCACCGCAAAGTGGAATCCAGAGTGAGACAGAGATATTTAACATTGCTGGTCATCTCAATTACTCTACCCCCAAGTGTGAGGTTCCTAAGCCCGGGTAGGGATCTTCGCCTTGTAAACGGGACGATGGTAGTCTTCGAGGGGTTGATGCTCAGCTCAACTCCCCTGCACCACTCCTTTGCCAGATTTAGACTTCATTGCACTAGGTCACAGAGAGTGTCCTCGAACTTGCCTTCACTATATCGTCCGCATATCCTTGGCAGCGGATGCCGTTGTCGGTTAGCAGTGCTAACAGGTCATCCACGACAAGGCTCCATAGCAGGGGCGATAGTACACCACCCTGCGGACAGCCCCTTGTTGTGCCTAGGCGAATCTTTGCGCCCCCTGCAGTGGTCTCAGCAATCCTGGTGCGAGTACCGCCTCTATCCATCTACGCACCGGTGCTGCCACATTCCTACCTTCCAGTGCCATTGCCACACTTCTATGAGACATGTTGTCAAAAGCTCCTTCAATATCCAAAAAGGCATGACTTCCCCTTTCTTCAGTGAACTCTCTATCTCGGAGGTCAACTGGTACAGAGCTGTGTTGGTTGACCTGCCAGCTCTGTATGCATGCTGTGCTGCATGCAGGGGTACGGTCCTCAGCCCCTTAGACCTTAAATGATGATCTATTATCTTCTCCATAGTTTTCAGTAGGAAGGGGGTTAGGCTAATTGGCCTGAAAGATTTGGCCAACGGGTAGTCCTTCCTTCCCACTTTCGGTATGAAGATTACCTCAGCTGTCCTCCATGATTCAGGGATGTAGGCAAGCGCCAGGCTCTCCCTCAGCAGCCTAAGCAGGTGTGGCATCAGAATCTGCTCACCCTGCTGTAGAAGCGCTGGGAAGATGCCGTCCACTCCCGGAGACTTGAATCTTTCGAACGAGGCCATTGCCCACCTGATCGAGTCCGCAGTAAACAGTTGTTTAGCGATAGCCCAATCAGTGCGGGACGGTCTATGTTCGGTTGAGGGCAGACACCGATAAACCGGGACAGTCTCCCGAAAGTGAGCACGCAAGAGCTCTGTAGCTCTGTCCTCCGCGCTGGTCATGAATGTCCCGTCATTCTTTTTGATGGCTAGCACTGTGTCCGTCTTCCCTTTAGCCAGAGCTTTGTGCAGCCTGGCAGCTTCTGGTGTGGAGGAGACGTTTTCACAGAATCTCCTAAAGCTAGCCTGTTTAGCAGACCTGATCTCTTTATTGTATAGCGTCAGGTTGCTCCTGTACTCCTCCCAGACCCCTGTACGTTTTGCCTTATTAAATAGCCTTACCTTCTTCCTTAGGTCTGCGAGTTTCCTTGTCCACCAAGAGCAATTGCGCCTGTCTGTGGGTACACCTAAGGGGCAGCTGTCAATGTACGCGTTTATAATGGACCCGTTAAGCGCGGTCAATCTGACCTCCATACCCTGGCCCGTGGCGCTACTGTCAGTCTGCCCCTTCCTCTTCAACTCCTCATCTAGCCTCTCCTTGAAGGTACTCCAGTTGGTCCTTCGAGGGTTGCGTCTAGGAGAGAACAGCTTGACCTCTGCCCTCAGCGCGAACCTTACAATTCTATGGTCCGACAGGGAGGGCTCCGTTGAGACTCTCCACTGCGAGACCAGCCCTGTTGCAGGTTCATTACTGAGGGTGATGTCCAGCACCTCCCTCCTGCTTATAGTTATGAATGTGGGTTCACACCCTACATTCTCTACCGCTAAATTTCTACCTACTATATATTCTAAAAGGGACTCACCTCTCGCGTTGCAGTCGGTGCTGACCCATTCCGTGTGGTGGGCGTTCGCGTCGCAACCGATGATAAGGGGGAGCTTATGCAGACTGCAGTGCTCCACCAACCTTTCCACCGCCTCCGGGGGTGCCGTTGCTGCCTCTCCCGGAAAGTATGCTGAGGCTAGGACGAAGCCTTTGCCCTCACTGTCCCTAGCCTGCACCGCCACCAAGTCCTGCGTCAGAAACTCTGAAATGCAAAAGAAATCAATATTGCTTCTAACAACTATACACGTCCTAGGCCTCTCGCTGGAGAGGTCCCAGATTACCTTGTTTGCCTCCGTCTTGAGGCCCTTTACCTCTCCTTTATGGATCCAAGGCTCTTGGATCAACAGCGTGCCCAGTTTCTCCGCAGTGAACCTGCTTATTATGACAGCTGAGGCTGCCGCCGCATGATGCAGGTTCACTTGGGCAATCTCCATGTTGACGGCCATCATAAATTGGGCTCGAGGAGGGAAAGATCCTCTACCCCGCCGTCAACCGCGCTGCTGTCGATTGAGCCTCCAAATCCGTCTAAGAGCTCCTGCGTTGAGGGTAGCCCCATGCTTCGGCCATCGTCGGGGACGTCTGTAGTCGGCCCTGGCACTGCCTGTCCAGTCCTGTTCCCGCAGGGCTGCTCCGAAGACTCGTCCACCTCCATCTTCGTTTCCTCCGGGGCGGATACCGGCACTGCCTGGCTAACGACGCCTTTGTCTTGTGGAGGCGCGGGCGTCTTGGCTTCCTTGCTCCCGGTGTCAGCAGGCTTGTAGGGCCGCATAACGACCGTGCTGTAACTGTAGAACAGGCGGAAGCTCGCGGCCCGAATGTACTTGTAAGACTCGTCGTCAATATATACGTTCAGCCTCCATCCTTCAATATCGCCTAGCTTTTCCTTCTTGCTGCTGGCGACACACCAGGCCGAGATACTGAGTCCCCTGTTCTGGTTCCTCACCAGGCCCAGGGCGTACTCGTAGGACCTGTCCCCACTCCGAGGGAGGAAAACTGTCATGCTGTGCATGATTGGCACATCCTCCACCCTATTCGCGCAGAGGACAGGGCCCGTCCAGCCTCCCAGCTTTGGAGCGTGTTCCTTCAGCCAGTTGGCGGACGACTCGTCATGGCAGTCTACCTGCATCATGCCTCCCCTGAAATCGATGCCCAGGAAGGTCGCCGTGTAGTCCACTCCTTCACACATCTCGTCCATGAGGATGTCCTGCAGCACGGTGAGCTCCTCCGGTTTTAGCGACTCCGCCGGGTACTTGAGAGGCAGAACAGCCATGCGGATGCCCCTAACAGCATCCTCATACCCGCGCCCCCCCTCCTCCACCCGGTGAGGAGCCGGTCCAGATTGTTGGCCCCGGTTTCCTTTGCGTCTGTGCCCCGCACCCTCTTGTATCGTGGGGGCTCCTGTGGCGTGATTTGGCCGCTTTTTCGTTTTCCGGCCTGGGCACTTGTGCCTGCGGGCAATGCCCTGCTGTCGCCCCGCCGTATGGACAGCGTAGTGCTGACCGGGCCACGGCCGCTGCTACCGCTGCCCTGCGCGCGAGCTGGCACATTGTGGTCGCATCCAGTCGCCGGGTTGACGTTGCTCCATTGGCTCTTGCTCCTGGCTAGAGCCTCCGCCTCCTCCGGGGTTTTCCCATCGTGTAGGTGGCGTAGGTACCACCTCATGGTGGAGCCACTCATACCTCTCCTGCGTGGATCCCCACACCCACCGGGTTGGCCAGCCTCTGGCAGGGGTGTTGCCCACCTCTTCTACGCCTTCTCCTCCTTCTCCTTTTAGTTTCGTCAGGCTCTGCCCGACACGACTCACCAGAGGCCGACCCACTGCATCCTCCGCCGGGGGTCTTGACGATGCTCCTTGATGTTGCATCGGCACCAGGCGTTCCCCCCAGGTGAGCTCCGCTGCAAGAGAGCACGTCGTCATCATCCTCCCTGGCGTGCTCCTCGAACAGCGAGCGCTCCTCTGGCGTGAGAGCGTCAAGGTAGCTGGGCTTACGCCTGGCCCCTCGACCCCCCTTAACTTCCGCTGCTCCAATCTCCTTCTCCTTATCCTCTACCGTTGTCCTTTGTCGTTGGTTTTTGTCCGTCATCAAATCAAGTCTTGTTGTTTGTTTTTGTGTTTGTTCGTTGTTCATCTTGTTCGTTCGACCCTTGGCTCAACAGGGTGAGCTGTCGGGTCTATGTTCTGAATGGGGAACGGGAAGGTCCGCCGCACCAGAGCCCCTTGGCGCGGTAAGGCCACCGTTACTTCCCAATTCGGCCCGGTGTTGGGAAGGCTCCGTTAAAATACAGCCGAATGTTCCTCCTGGCTGCAAATCATCCAATGGACACGGGTCGCATGACACCCTGGATTAGGAGGTGGTAGTCCTTGGTCGCCGCACGCATGCGGCTCCCGACAACCTGCCCGAATAGTGCTAGCACCATCCACGCCGGTTGGGGGGCGCCGAGTATGCCTTGCGACTAAGTCTCTGCACCGCGGCAAGGTGTCTACCATAGCAGACATATGCGCGTTGCTCATATGTACATAAATATGCTCGCTTGACATTGGCACACAAATTATGCATACACAAACTTGCCTACAGAAAGGCGTATATATGTAGATATGCCACCCGAAAAAATTACAAACATTGTTCTACAAAAACAACAATCGTTTCAAGTACCATCAGCAGCGTCACAAGCCAATGGGCATGGCAGCCAAATAGTCGATGCCCAAATTTATAGAAAAACACACAACCACAACTTTTTCATTCATGAACGCAAGCGCACTTTCAACAGGCAACCTCGCTTCATTCATAAAAGCAAATGGTGTCATCTCCCCGAGCATGCCTTTGCCACAAGCGTCCTTTCGCGACGATGGCGAAAGCTAAAAATCATAAATTTAACAATGTCTGATATTTGTATGAGGAGGAAAAAGTGACAACCCCGCAAATATAAGTATTCAAATACTTATATTATAATAAAATTGACAACATAGTTTATTTCAAGGACATGAAGTAGCGAAATGTCCCATTTCGCTGCACTTGAAGCATCGTATACTGGATCGATCTTTCACACCATTGCTGCTCCCCTTGTGAGTGTATCCTTTTGCGTTCTTTCCCCTTTGCCGGCATTCTGCAATTTTATGGGCAATCTTTCCGCATTGGTGACATCTAATTTGGAATTTGGACTTCTTCCGCTCTGGGCCAGTTGCATCGTCCTCCATATTACGCTTCTTAAAAACGTGAGCCTGCAGTTGTTGTTGTAACTCGTTGCGGCTTGTTACATTGGGGGATATATACATACTCATCGCAACAAACTGTTATCGATTTGCGCCATATGTGCAAACGCTACCGACACTGCGATTTCCTCCAAGTCCTTATTTTTTCACTTGGACATGAGTGATGTAACAATTCGGCTACCATATTCTGCAAACCCTTCTCCATATTTAGGACGACCATTCATAACGTTCAATAAAATTGCTGTTGTTGTCTCGACTCCCACGAACGGTTGAATAAATAACTCTTTAAATTGAGTCCAGGTTATGCCTTATTTTCCTCAAAAATAAGGTCCACGGTTGTACACCATGCAGAGGCATCCGCTCCAGCGCAATCGGGATTGAATTTTGGCAAAGCAACGTGGACAGGTCTTGCGTCTGTTACCGGTCTTGGTATCGGCAAGGACTTGATTATGTCCATTAGATTCCGGTTCTGTACTTCCACGATGCGAGGATTTGGCACGATTCTTGGCTTTCCGATCCCATTTCTGATGTAGGAGATTTGCTTTTGGATGTCTCCATAGCACTTTACTACACACTTTTACACTTCACAGTTTTACATTTTACACTTTATACTTCACTTTTAATTTTAATTTTACGAGCACAGCGAGTTCTGCGACTTCGAGATAATATGATACGAGACTCTCGAATTGGCTCTCATTTTTTCCTCAAACGCGTTCCCTGATTATTTGACAGAGACAGAGGAAAGTTCTCTGATCGCCATTTACTAGGGAGTGGCAAGAAGCAATTCTTTTACATATGGCTCAAGCAGCTCATGACTTCCGGTCTTTGATCAAGTATTTTCTGGGTAGCCTAAGAACATCCGTTTGAAGGCGAGCTGAAGATGAAACATTCCCTACACAGGGTTGTGTATTGGGTTTGGGCCACAATGAACAGTATAAAGAAGAAACGACTGGTGCTCTGTTTTTAACTTGGTTATAACCGCGTAAACGGTTTCTACGCCAGTAAAGAAGAAAAAGAAATTATCAGGATGAGAAAAGTTGACATCCGGGTGACTGTCTTCCTGTTCGTCCGCCCTCGCAAGCTGTAACTTGATAAAAATTGAGATAACTTGATGCAGTGCAAGTTCTTTAGTATAAAAAAATTACGAGTTTGTAGATGGGCGTAATCGGACCACTGCCATTCCCACAAAACGCCATTAAACGAAAATCCGCTGTAAACTGCCATAACTAAGCATTTTATTAAGATATACAACTGTAGTTTGGCACAGGGGATCGCAGTAGCAAGGGTCACCTAAAAATTTTGAAAAAGTGGGCGTGGCTCCAATATGTATGTTAAAGTTAGAACAATCATGTTTGCCCAGCACGAATATTATAAGAACTACTACCGATAGTGTGAAAATTAATGAAAGCAGATGAAAGCCCCGCTTTTTTGGGGCCAGGGTAACAACTGGACGATGGGAGTGGCACCGCCCCCCTTTTGGTGAAATCCCATATCTCGGGACCCGACTGACCGACTTCGACAAAATTTGGAAGTGGCATTCTTTTCGTATACCTATGACTCTGAGAAAATGAATGAAATCGGACAATAAACACGCCTACTTCCCATATAGAACAATTATAAATTCCACTTGATTCTTTTACATAGATTCCAGTACACAAATCAAGAAGCAATTAATATAATGAGCTTAAACTTTGCTCGAATAATGCCTTTAGTGTATGCCACCTTATGGCAAAAAATTGTTCAAATCCAAACAAAACTGTTGAAGACCCTAGGTACCGAATATGTGGACTCCAGTACCCACAGTTGACTTTTGATCGGAAATGTCGGTCAATGTGTTATACGAGTATATGTAACTGAATTTGAGGGATAATCCTTATTTTATAATGGTATGTCTGCATGTCAAAATACATATAAAATATATACATAATATAAAGAATTTCGAACTTTCGGGTGACTTTGTACTGCATATGATATGATAAAATAGATAAGTTTGAGCGAAAACTTGGCATATAACTAATATCAGGATTTTCGAAAATCGGGCTGACTTTACTCTATATGATTGGCTTTACATCTTAAAGTATTTCTCTGGTTTTGATTCTTGCAAGTTGCAAGAGTATAAAATGTTCGGTTGTACCCAAACTTAGCCCTTCCTTACTTGTTTTTAATTACTTTTGTTAGTATCATAATCCGTTATTTAAGCCTGTAATAGGAAATTAAAAAAAGTTCTGTATCACTTGTTTTAAAATTTTAAAGGTATATTTATACATACAGTGTCTACCAAAAGGGATGACGCGATTTTGTCAGCTCGTGACGGCTATGTTCGTTTGCGGATTTGTCTAAAATTTTGTCAGTGCGTTCAAACCATTTCATCACACCACTTTCCACTGTGGTACAACACTAGAAAACTGCCCAATATTACTACGCTAAATAACGATTATCAACCTTCTTTTCAGATGAGACCCATTACTGGCACACTTACTGTTCCAAGACCTGTTCCTCTGGAGTCCATTACTTCAAGGACCTCTAAAGCAGCTGAATGGAATAGGGCAGCTTAGGGGAATTTCTGTGAGACTTAGGGTAGGCGCAACATATAACAATTGCCATTTTAGAATCCATTTACAATTCATCATTAATGTGAAAAATAACCGACAACAACTCATCAAATTGAAGCAAGCGTTTGCCGAAAAGCCCTTGCCCTTTCTGACTACCTTTTGTGACGGCCGATGCAGAACCTCAGTGAAATGTGGTTTAACCCTCTGTCGGTTAAGAGTGCCCTCAGGGATGCATCACGAAATTCAAAATAAATAATAAATAAATAAAAAATTGCATAAACCTTAAAAACAAGCGTGTTGGCAACACTTCAATTGTGAGTGTAGTTTATTTTTGACAGGTTGTCACGCTGCGTTTAAATTTACCGTTACGTTTCGTATGAGTTTTACAGCGTGCAAAGCTAAAATTAATTTCACAAAAAAAAATTTGAAAACAAAAATATATATATACATATATTGTTATCGGATTCTATTCAGAATGTTATTGTTGCAAGGTAAGTAGTTCTTTTTACCTTCAAACATACAAGTGAAAGTAAAAAATGAAATAAAGTGTCGGGTGAGAAAACAAAATGGAAGAGTGCCTCAGGGCACTTATAACAGTTTACATGAAAATTTGTGTTTTCTTTTTATTGTTTTTGTTATGTTTTTTTTTGCAGTGCCTGCCATTGTTTTGTAGCTGAAAATGGATTTTCGAAACCGTAAAAAGGTTAAACTGAGCGGAATGACCGATGAGCAAATTTGTAAATTTATGGAATCGGTTGAAACAGACAAAGAAGCTGATTTTAGTAGAGATGACGATACGAATGATCCGGATTTCGAACCTAATGAAATAAGCCCCGAAGATGAACGGTACATATCGGAGGTAGTTCACCAAATCGATGAAGACGAATCTGCTTTTTTAAATAAAGCGGACAATTTTTCGTTGAGCTTGAGTGCAATCAAGGAAAATCTTCCCTGAACTTCGCCAAATGAAGAAGTTGAAGAAGCTTCAGGAGAAGAAGGGCCATCAACTTCAACACCACGTTTGAAGCCACCAAAACGTGCCCGTTCCCCTTTGCCTGAATTTGTTTGTAGTGGTCCGTCTATTGTGCCTTCCTCTGGAGGTTTCAGCGGAACAGGTAATATGTCCAGATGCTGTATTCATTTTATTTGTGAATCTAAAATTCCATTTACTATACGTATTGAAGCAATAACCAAAGATTCGGCTGAGTTTTCCAAAATTATATGGCGAAAACGATCGATGTGTTTGCATGTAAATGAGGTGGCCTTCCGTGGTGACTCAAGCCTACCGTCTTCGATCAAAGAGCTTGAAACTCCGATGGAGATATTTCGTTATTTCTTTACTAAGAAAATGGTTGACAAGATTGCTTTAGAATCGTACCGGACAGCTCGCAATGTCGATATCAACTCCAAGTTCATAACATCCGGCGAAGAAATTTACAAATACATTGGCATTCATGTTTACATGAGCATTTACCGCTATCCCAATTTGGAAAGCTATTGGGGCCCAAATGCGCTTCAACCAATAGCAAAAACGATGTCTAAAGCAAGGTTTATGGCGATAAAACAATATTTGTCCTTTCGTGATGAAAACACTAGAGCCAAAAAAAGAGAGCCTGGTTATGATGCGTTGTTCCGTATTAGAACGTTGTCTAATTTTTTAAACACACGGTTCGATTCCGTACCCAAAACAGCCCGATTGTGCGTCGATGAACAAATGTGTGGCACCAAAATAAAACATCATCTACGCCAATACATGCCAAACAAACCACACAAGTGGGGCATCAAATTATTCGTGTTATGCGATACAAGCGGTTTCGCTTATCGCTTCGAGGTTTATAATGGTGCTGGCGACAATGTGATCTTACCAGGACAACCAGATCTTGGAGCCACGTCGAACGTTGTTGTTCGTTTATCGCAAACTATACCAAACTTCAGGAATCACATTCTGTATTTTGATAATTTTTATACATCGTTGCCGTTGTTGGTATTATTGCGAGCTCGAGGCATATTTAGTTTAGGCACCTTACGAATTCCTCGAATTCCCAACTGTAAGCTTCCAAATGAAAAAGACATAAGAGACGAACTACAAGGCTATTCATGTGAGTATATGGGGAGAGCATATGGTATTGACATAACCACAGTCTTATGGAAAGACATTAAATTAGTACGATTGGCATCAACATACGTCGGCGTTCAACCATTTCAAAGATGCAATACAGATGCAAACAAACAGCCATCGAAAGCAACTCGCTACGACAGAAAGGCGAAGAAATATTTGGAAATTGATTGTCCTCAAATAATCAAAGAGTACAATAATCACATGGGCGGTGTTGACTTGATGGACGCTCTGATGGGCCGGTACCACATACGAGCGAAGTCAAAGGATGCAATAACTCGATTGTTTTACCATTTCATTGACATGGCGATCACGAATGCATATTTACTACATAAACGGATTTATGCAGAAAAGGTAACTGACTCAAGTCATGAATCAGCCGAACATGAACGGGTTTTGCAGTTACCGCGATTTCGTGAAGCTGTAGCTGCTTCACTGATAACATATCAAGAAAGACGGCCCCTTGGTCGTCCAAAAACAGTAACGTCAACGGTAGGAAATATAGAGCCAAGCAATGCGGGCGTTGGCCAAAAGTCAAAACATCCCGTACATGAAGTGCGCTACGATGGTCAAGACCATTTTCCAATTTAGCTTGGCAAAGAAGGCGGAAAAAATGGTGTAAACTCTGCAAGAAGTCGCAAACACAGTGTGTTTGCTCTAAATGAAATCTTCATTTGTGCTGCACCAACGCAAAAAATTGTTTTTTCGATTATCACAATAAGAATTAATTCTTTTGATTATATTTCGTGTTTGCTTATCTTTCATCTTTGCTTTATCTTTCTTTTCTAATCTACTACTCTGTCGTGTATACCACATCATACATTTGGCATAAACTGTCATGAGTGCCCTGAGGCACTCTTTACCATTTCCTTACCTGTCATTCGAAAAAACACGCAAATCACTTGGGAATGGTTTTTTTGAATTACTTTACACTCTAATCATTCTATAAAAGATCCCCACTCGTCTTCTTGCAGGCTGAGAATTTTGAGTGATTGAGGGTTAAATCAGAACATGGTATCCCAAATTGTCTTAATTCATTCGTGGTCGTAAAATTGGGTCAATTCTTTTGGGATGGAATCCACAAATTGCCAAAAGGTTGGAAAATTTCATAGCTTCTGATGAGAAATAGTTGGAATAATACTATTGTAATTGTTTTACTTTACTAAACGTTCAATTTTTAAAATAAAACACTCTACAAATGTTGTTATGGACCCAATATCAGTGACTGCGATCGTACCTCCAATGGCTTGAAACCTTGACCGAGAGAAAATAATTACATCATATTTCACTTTGATAAGTATTGGCCTAAATTTTGATTTATGTTCGAAAGATATCGAAGATAACATCTGCCATTATTGTGGGTTCCTTCGGGGGTATTCTTCCTTACGTTGTCACCTCTGATCATGTTGATTATATTCATGAGCTTTCTAGAGGGTATTGTTTGCTTCGTCCTCTTACTTCCCAAAAAAGTTAATAAAATCCAAGGGACTGATTGTGGCATCAAGTTCAAAAAATATTATTGATAATCTTCTTTCTTCTTCAGAAAATACAAAGGGAACCAAAATGAGTACAAGTTTGTCCTTCATGCATTTATTTCTGAAAAGTAAAGAAAATGGGCTTTCCCTTTAGTTAATGTTCAGCTCAGAACAAAATGGTTAAAAATACAAAAGAAATAACAATTTTTTAGCAAAAACCAATAAAACAAAACAACTCGAATGTACTCAATTATGTACCCTCCATCGTCAGACGCACTAAATATTATTATAGGAATTAGCTTAAAATTTTGACATTTCACGTGGCGCCTCCTACTTTTTGGTGAAATCATATACATGTCTTAGGACATATACGTACTACTCTATCAATTTGTTGTATCATATATTCATGATATTATAATCAGCCCTATCACGCAATCCATCGTAGCAATGCTACGAATAATTTGCTATCACCGAATACATGTAAACTTAAAACTTTGATTACAATCCTTAATTTTGAATTCTGAAATTTCGAACCCACCAGGGTAGAAGAAAATATTGTATTATGATAAATAAAACTGAAATAATTTATATTCAAATGAACTTCCGAATAAAATATGAAACAGCTAAGGTTTTTTTTACATACAGTGGCGGACAAAAGTCTACATACACACCCTGTTTTCTTTGATGTGAGAGTACAAAAACTTTTTAGAAAAATTACTTGATACAGTTTTATTCTAATCTTCTTTCTAATAACAATAAACTTAAAAAGTCCATTAATTAATATAAAACTACAAATTTATGGAATAAAAACTCAAATATTGTGTTGACAAAAGTCTACATACAGTACAAAAATATCTTAGTTCACTGCGAAAACTTTACAAAATGCTAGTTATTAAAATGTTTTAGTATTTAGTTGGGTCCCCGTTGGTATCTATAACTGCTTGAAGACGCCGTGGCATTGATTCTGCTAAATTTGTCAACGCTGCAGATGTAATGCTGTTCCAATGTTCCAAATTGAGTATAGCAGAGCTAGAAATTTGGTTCTTTCTAATTCTACGCGCCAAATCTCCCAGACATGTTCAATAATATTCAAATTTTGACTTTCAGGCGGTGTATTTAATTGTCTGGGAGTATAATAAAGCAACCACTCCTTAACAATTTGCGCCGCATGTATCGGATCGTTATCTTGTTGAAATGTCCAACCGGAACCGAGCCCTAAATTATCCACCAAAGGCTTCAAATTATGTTCCAACAGAGACTTATACTTATAACCGTCCATTTCACCTTCAATAAAGTCCAACTTTCCAACTCCAGAGGCCGCAACAGCTCCCCAAACCATTACGCTGCCGCCATCGAGCTTCACAATTGGATGGATACTCTTTTGTGACGTACTTGCTATGCGTTCGGCTAAATTTGGAGCATTTACTTTTGAATTTTTGTCTATTTCTTTGAGAATCAGGCTGACGTCTCTACGAGATAGTATTTTTGGCGCGTCCACTGAGCGGTTTATTTTCGTTGGAACCATTATTTTTAAAGTTTTTTACAATTGTCTGTACTGTTGCTCGACTCAAGTTTAAAATTTTAGAAATTTGATCATATGATTTTTTTCTTTTCTTTGTTTTATCACCAAATTTCTTACATCAATTGATATTTCATTTCGCGGAGCCATTATAGCTATTGAAGTGTTTAAACCACAACCCAATTCAATAAATGTCAAACAATAAACATATTGAAATAAAAGAAAAAAGCTAACGATACCTTACTGTTATTATAACAATGTACAAAGTATGAGATTCGAACTGTATGTAGACTTTTGTCAAAGCAATTTTTGAGTTTTTCTTCCATAAATTTGTTGTTTTATGTTAAATAATGAATTTTTTTTAGTTCATTGTTATTATAATAAATATTAGAATAAAACTGTATAAATACATTTTTTTAAAAACTTTTTGTACTCTCATATCAATGAAAATAGGGGGTGTATGTAGACTTTTGTCCGCCACTGTATGTATGTTTATTGAAGAAGAACGTGGGAGAAGCCGTCGTGATCTAAAAGTTCAACGAAAATCTCTGAAGGACATGAGCAACCCTCACGATATGGACGAAACAACGTAGAGTTTAGAAATCTACAAAAACTCATAGTTAAACTATATTAATTTTTTTTTAAAACAGGGTTATTAAAAATTATTGCTTGAATAAGGCGGCCTGGGGCCTCGGCGTTTTAGAGAGGAATTCAAGTTCTTTAAGGTCATCATCTATATATTTACTGCATCGATTGTCTTCTGTTTTACGTTGTTTAACTGAGGGAGGCTACCAGCATGGAATGGGTAAAGACTTCAATATTCCTCTACCACATTTTTCCAAAATGCTGCTGTTTCTTCCTTAGAGCGCTTTGTAAAACCCTGCGCCTTTTCAGGTTTTCGCTATAATAGCTCAATCATCAGCGCATATTGAGGTTTGGTGGTGGTTTGGCTCGGTTAATCTCATAACTCGCACTAGCAGTCATTGTACAACTATGAAATTGCGATCAACTCAAATCTGCCACCAATAGTAAGAGATTCACAGGCTAGTTCAATTAAAAAATCGTAGATCATACGAATACCATGCAACAATTCGACATATGCTGTTAGATTTGGGTGAGCCTCAGTGTGAAATACAGCGCGCTATATCAAAAAAAGGATTAGCAAGAAACAACGCGTCGTATATTAGAGAGTGCAGCTAGTAATCTTAATAAGAAAATGCGGTTGGACTCCATGTTATTTGAAAATGTATGTTATAACATTTAATGTTAGTGAGAAATGTGTGCTAAGTGATTAATAGTACCATTGTTATTGATTATGGCTTTATGTACCTGATGTAACAAAGCGCTTTATTGTTTCCATTTTCATTCTTTTTAATTCCGACAATGGTTGATAGGTGATACGCGTTTACAGCAGGCATTATGAACCTTGGCGAAAAGGTGCTGGTCGTGATGTAAGTACAGTAGAATCGCGCAAAAGTTAACTCGCAAGAAAGTTAAATCTTCGGCTAAGTTGACCGATTTTGAGCGTCCACGTACCACTCTAAAAAGCTAACTTTTGGTTAACTTTTTTGATCTTATCTATGTTTTTCAAACCCAACCCTTTGTTTGGCAAGAAACCCAATTGCCATGTATTCCCCGAATTTCTGTGTAAAAAATTATCGTCGGTGTCGCGAGGTACATACTCGTATATATGTACATTGTTTGTCATGGGCATTTGAAAATGTGAGTTGCTTATAGTTAATGTGTTAAAACATCATTGCAAATCAGATTAAATTTACGAAAAGACGGCACCTGGCCGAAAAATAGCTAAGGCTAGAATCACATTTATGTTGTGTGCGAATGCAGCAGGTTTGCTGAGTTGAAACGATTGATAATTGGTAAATCTGCAAACTCCCGTTGCCACAAGGGGTTTGAAAACCCATTGGAATATGTTAACTCGCAAAAGTCTTGGATGAATTGAGGGCTATTCTTCCCCTGGTTCCATCATTCGTTTATTAAGCAGATAAATATGTTGTCCATGGATCTAAATTTCATAAGAATACTCAAGTTAGCATACCGGGCTAAACTGCTATGGAACATTGTATCACAAGAAAATGTTCCGGTTGAGAATAATTTGAAAGGACATTCAATTCGTGATTCAATCTTGCTGCTTAAGTTAGCATGGAATGAATTGCCAAGAGCTGTGCTTTTAAAAGCTTGGAAAATATAAAACAGTTTGACGATGATCAATGCGACAGCGAAGATGAAATTCCATTGCTTGATTTAATTAATGTGAAACACTTCGAGAGGAACAATCGTTATTGTCCAAGGTGGGTGGTGTTGACGTCAGCAGTAAAAACATGGAAAATTGGAATGACGATCGAAATACGGAAGATGATGAAGATTTCGAAGTGTCTGACAATGAAGTTGAAGAACCAGTTATCGAGGAAGATATGCAACAACAGAAAGTGAGTTTTTCGGAAGCAGTTGAATGCATCAATACCTTGATAAAGTGGTATGAAAACAATAATGATGGTTTTCACATCCGTTAAAGCAACGGGCCTTTGCGGATTTACCAATTATTAATGGTTCCAACTTAGTAAACCAGCTGCGTTCGCACTCAACATAAATGTGATTCTATCCTTAGCTATTTTTCGGCCAGGTGGCGCAGAATGGGATATTCCGATTTATGTAAAGTTTTCTTAGTTGCAAATTCATGTGTGTTTACCACTGCCTCCAAAATTTCATGACGTTTTTTCTTTATTTTTTTAGATGGCCGTTTAAGATGCATTATAATGCAACGCCAATCGATTTCCATAAATACCTTCATCGGTTTTTCTTAAAATCTCAGATTTTATGACATGATTTTTCTGCTTTGTTGACATTTTTTAATACACTAACCCCGACAATAATATTTTACATAGATATTTAATTGTTTTTCGTGTCAAACAAACGGTTGGGTTTTTAAAAATAGATAAGCTCAGAAGAGTTAAAAAAAATTTAACTTTTTGGAGCTGTACGTGAACGCTCAAAATCGGTCAACTTAGCCGAAGATTTAACCTTCTCTCGAGTCAACTTTTGTGCGATTTTACTGTATAATGTGAAAAAGTACAAACTAACTTAAACTTCTGTTTTATTACGAGTAAAAGTGAGTGCAAATACATCGAACGTATTATACCACCAAAATTATGTTTATTTCCGAGTTTTTTTCAAATTCGAAAAATCTTTGGAAAAGTTAATACTTGATTAAATGTTGTTTCTAAAAATATATTAAATTGTTTCTAATTGCAGATAGACATTCTGATGTATGCAGTTATATAAAATGTGTGTCGCTTGACCAATAACAATGCATTGGTAATGCCTATGCCAGAATACGATCCAACAACACCATGCAACATTATGTTCATTGTTCGTTTAATGGCCATGTGTAAACAAAGAACAGTCAGTTAGTCAGTTTTCCGGTCACCAGTCCAGAACAAACACTTGAACACTTTGAGTAACAAATGGACCAACTTTTTGTACAGCATTTGTGGGTGTGCAATTAGCTGTTGTAGTGTAATGTTCCCGAAAATTGTTTAACATATTTTCGAGTTCACCAACGCGGAGGCTTTTAAGACATTAATGAGTATGAATGGCACACATAGTCAGGGCATTGCGACGAGTCCATTGGCGGAATGGATGTAAAAAATGAGCGATTTACGAATGCCTCAAAATGATAAGAAAAAACTTGACGAATATATTGATGAAATTTACAATAAAATGGGAGAATGTAAGTTATCAAAAATTAGTTAATATTTAAATGTCAAATAATTATTTCACACGTATACATTAGGGTGCTTCAAAAAAAATTTTTGAATTTTTTTTCAACTCTTACCCCTTCAAATGTTAGTGATTGACAAAACTAAAATCCTCCCTCAAACCAGGCGCTGTAGCTTAGCTTTAAGGAGACGCTATTTTTTTTTAGGTTCCCATACATTTAACATAGGAATTTTCGTTTTTTCATTCACTAAAATTTCACCAATTAATTTTCGTTTCTCAAAAATAACCATCACATATTCAGAAAGTTGAATTTTCAAACTTTAAAAATTTCTGCAATAAAGTTTGATTATCTCAATTAGACGATTAAACGTAGTGATTAGAAATTTGGAATTTTTTCAATAAAAATAAAAAAAATTTTCGAGAATAATACATACATATGTATTCAGAGGACGGAGTAATGTGTAGAAGTTCAGGTAAGTTAGGAAAGTTTTCTGATAGCCATTCACTTGGAAATAGCCAGAAACGATTCTTTTACATGTGGTTCAAGCAGCTCACGACTTCCGGTCGTTGACCAAGTATCCTCTGGTAGACAGAAAACATCCGTTTGAAGGTGAGCTAAAGTGAGAAAGCGAAACATCCTCTCCACAAACTTGTGCGCTGGGTTTGGGACCCGATACGTAAAGAACACTACCCTTTTGATGACGACCACGGCAAAGGCTGCCCAGCTGGTTGGTTCTTCAACATATCGCTGATTTGTGGACACGGCTCGACGGAAGAAAAAAACGATGTGGCCAAAGATGCCTTCTATAAGCGCTTGGAGCGCACTTATGAGAGCTGCTCCTGCCACGATGTCAAAATCGTGATTGGTGACAGGTGAGCAAGTATCTTTGGCACAATAGTCGGTAAATTCAGCCTCCGCGAGGAAACATCTCTAATGGATTGAGGCTGATCGATTTCGCCGGGCCCGAAATAAGGTTATTTGTAGAACTCAATTTCAGCATAAGAAAATTCATCAAGCCAACTGGCTGTCTCAGGGTCGAAAAACCACCAACCAGATGGATCGTGTGATAGGCGGAAGACACGTCTCCAGTGTTTTCGCCTTGAGTACGATCCGAGGTCCTAACAATGGCTTGAAACATTATCTTTTTGCAGCCAAGATTCACACCCGCCTCTGAACAGGAAAAAATGCACGTCAACAAACAGAAGGAAGGTTCAACGTTGAGAAGCTGCAATCACAACAGACAGCAGACCGATTTTCTACTCAACTTGCACTTCTGCTCTCGTCCACAACTCGGTGTAAAGGAAATGTGGGACGGCATTGAACAAGAATATTGCATTTAGTATTATGTCAAGTCATGGTATATACCTTCTCCCGGCATTAATATAATAAATATAGTATGTAGAGATTTGCGAGCTCAAAATTGATTGAAATTTAATATATATATTTCAGATAAGAAACTAAATATATCAAATATGATTGTAATATTATTTCCCCAGGCTTGACCCCTGAAAATTGCGAGAGTATAAAATGATGGCTTACAACCGAAGGTAGCTCTTGTACCTTGTTTTGTTAACTTTTTAGGCTGTCAACACTTTAGTGCACCAGAGAATGTCACTATGACCGTTCGAGTACATAACCGATTTTAGTATATTATGTACGTAGTAAATAAAACTTAAGTATATAAATTGATCAAAAAATAATGTAAACCACATTCGAAATTCAAGGAAAATTTTGCAAACATTTTGTAATTGTTGTTGTTGCAAAATTTGAACAAAACACCTTCCGAGTTCGCAATTTAGGGTAAAGTAATGTGAATTTGTTAAATTTCTTGATTTATGAAACGAAATTCGCCTCATAATAAGCGATGACAGAATTTTAACTCAAAACTTGAAAGGTCAATAACAACTCACGGATATCCAGTTTACATACTGATGTGTATATACCATATATACTATCAGTGCACATATGTACGAACATATGCGTGTGCAAATATGACGTTTTGTTTGCTCTCCTGTGCACAAAATTAGCACACACAAAACAAAACTCACATATGCACAACTAAATTGTATGTATGTATGTATGTATGACGTATGCATGTACCTAGCATAC
Organism: Bactrocera dorsalis; assembly: GCF_023373825.1. Lineage (NCBI taxonomy): Eukaryota > Metazoa > Arthropoda > Insecta > Diptera > Tephritidae > Bactrocera > Bactrocera dorsalis. The sequence continues at coordinate 51,909,975 of NC_064305.1, forward strand.
GTCTCAATGCAAGCAAATATCTACTTTTAAGTATGTGCTGTATGTCACTATTAAAAAATTCACGCACATTCCGCACGATTATTTTTATTGACCCATTCAATGTTGTTTCAGTCATGTGTTTTCTTTCTTTTTTAACTTTCAATAAATTTTGTTTGCTGTATTCAAATGTATGTATAAAATTGTATATGTATACGGCACTCAATTTCAACAAAATTACACATTTTATATGTATGTACATACATATGTATGTATGTATATTCATAAATAAAATTATACGAACATGATAATATGGTAACTTTATTGCCCAATACACCGGAAGTACTTGTATGTGTAAATATAGACGCAGCTTCGTTAACTTTCCTGAAAGCTGTGAATGAATTACAGAGTAATTTGGCTTGATGACAACAGCTGATCTTAAGGTTCAAACTATATGAAACAACTGATCAAACCAGCTTTACAGGCAACACTGTTTCCTACCATAACGCCATGGCCATAATCTTAACCAAATATGGAACTCGTGTTATGATGTGGAACCTCTAACAGAATTTTTTCGCAGTAAGGCTTGTTTCTAAAAAATATTTAAAAAATTTTTGTAATATTGTTTCTATGGTACCCTATCAAAGACGAAACATCGATAACATCATTTTCGGTATATTTTATTGTTGGAAGGGTAAAAATGCAATTCAAGCAAAGCTTGGCCGAACGCCAATGCCAAAAATGTTTTGCAAAATTTCGTTCAGGAAACCTGACAGCACCACGATTAATTCTGAAGGGTATTTCGATCAGATGGACAAATTGAGTGATGCACTCAAAAAGAAGAGGCCAGAATTGATTAATAGAAAGGAATCAGTGTTCTGTCAAAAGTTTTCGCAGTTTGAATGGGAAAGGGCTTCCACACTTGTACTGATATAAAGTAATTTTTTAATTTTAATCTTAATTTATACTAGTTTGCTTACGTACATATGTATATAGTACATACATGCTTATCGCTCGCACTTATTGTCATTTTACCCAAATCTCAAGGAGTTCGATTTGGATAAAATGAATACATCCGCCTCTAAAGGTCACTGCAAAGCCATTGTCAGGGCTTAATTTTATTTAAACATATTCGCATGCACATTACAGTTATACAAACATGAATCGAATTTATATTGGTTGTTTTTTCAGTTAAAAAAAAAATGTTCACAGACGACTGAAAAATCAACTCTAATTTCAAATCTCAAAGGTTTGCTCTCATATGAATTTTAATTTGAAAACGAAGGCATTCTCAAACAAAACGGTACATATTTGATATAAAACTTTCCCTTGTTCTCAATTTGAGCATTCTCAAACATTTTCTCAAACGTTAAACGAGCAGAATGTGATGTGAACTGATTTAAAAATAAATAATTGGTTTAAAATAAGTTCTAATATTGTCTTTTATTTATTTAAGGATTTAAAAAAGTAAATTGTACACATGTACACATACATCCTTACATATAATTTATAAATCTATAAATAAAAGTAACTAAAAATGAAAATAGTAATTAAATTAAAAACTCAAATATGTTAATGCAATCACAACTTAAAAATTCCCTCACAATATATTTGTAACAATTAAACTATTTTCTTTAATACATACTTTTTTTCGACTCTTGCCGGTTTTTGGTGTTTGTTCCTTTAAATATACTCGTAATAGGGCAACATCATCAGTAATTATTTTTCGCCAAGCCGTTTTACCATACAAGTATTTGCTCGAATTATAATTTATAAAAATATATAGAAAAATTATTATTGATATTATATGCATTATAAAGTAATATAGTATATGTTTATATCACTCCACTTATATTCCGTACTATTGGAAGTAGAAGGAGTTTCCAACATAGTCGCATCTACAACTGGGACCTCTATGTTTTTACTTCTTTCTACAACACCTTCTGTGAGTATATCCACAATCTGCTTCACTTCACTCTTTATTTTCTTATAGTATTCATTTTGTGTAGTGAAATATCACAAATATATTTATAATAATAATTAATAATAATAATACCTCATTTTTATTTTTATTCACTTAAATGTTATCACTTTACAGATTGTTGATTGATTATATTCCCGTCATTAGGAATGAAACGAGCCGAAATCTTCCAAACATCAGACTTTGTTGCAAATAACTACCGATATATATTTTAAAGCTGAAAAGTAAAAATAAAAATATTAAGTACCTAAATTGTTGAAATTCGATAATCTATTTCATTCCCATAATGCTTTACCATCAGTCCAAGTCTGGTCCCTTTCGGAATGATCTCGAAGTAATTCACTTATATTCAGTTTGTTATACCCAGTACTTGTTGAATTTTGTACATGTATACACATCATACACATTAAGTACGTCACTTAAGAATTTTTGCTTTTAATATAAAGCGCTACATGGTCCTACCTTCATAGTTAGTGAGCGCTTTTGATGCGGCGTCCCTTGATTGCAAATAAAAGTTTAAGATGACATAACAAAACAAATATACATACATATGCATAGGCATGTGTTGGAGGCAGAAGTACCAATTAGTAAAGTGTTCAATGAAATGGGAATGTCAGGCTTATTGGGCGCTCAACGTTAACGATCGTTTCGGAGCGTATGAGAAGAATCAATCCCTATTGCATTTGTTTTTATATAATACTGTAATATACCTTCTTATTGTAACAAAAGCCTACATTCAGCATTATGCACATGAGCTTATCTCTCAGTAGCTTAGGAAAATTAACTGCACCAATACAAATGAACAAGATCAGATTACAAATTGATTCAGATGTACGCTTTTCAGGATCATACAATTGTGGTTATATTAGCTGTCATCGATGTGCCAAGCATTGGAACCGAATATTTCGCATAGCCTCCATATACCAGGATAAGGGTTTTTACTCCTCTCTTTCTTCTTTACTGGCGTAGAACCGTGGAACACCGTTTACGCGGTTATAGCCGAGTTAACAAACGATGTGCCATACTATATGTGCTATATATGTATATACATATACATATATATATATATTATATACATATATATAGTATATATTGGTCTATATGTGAGGTATATTTCCATATTTACGAAGCTCAGATTAAACTATAGTTTTATCTGTCCACGAATTACCCAAGCTCTAATATATTATACAATCAATATTAATTGGGACGCTACAAAAGTAGACTCGTACGGACAGCAAACGACGCCATTTCATCATGGAAAGGTTACGATCTAACAACGGCTCGAAATTATTAAAACTAATTTTGCGAAAAGATCTTGACCCACACTAAGGCCACTTGACCACCAGAATCGTCGCAAGTTCGTGAATTGGGCTGAGCAACAACTTGAAAATTATCCGGATTTTCATCAAAAAATTATCTTCATAAGGCTCATTTCTGGCTGAATGGCTTCGTCAGAACAAAATAAGAGTTATTGGTCAGGCAGCAATCCACACAATCATCCCGAAAAAGTTACGGTTTGGTGCGGTTTATTGAGTTCAGCGTTCGAACTTCTGCAAGCGTGCCCCCGTTGCAGAGCGTTGTAGCTCTCTTATTGACCCCCATTTATATAAGTATAATGGTTTTCGTTATTCTAGCAAACTATATGGTCTTCCAAAAGGGCTGATGTTTTTTTTTGACAGCTCGTGGTGGACATGTTTGTCAATATTTCATGATGTCACTTTTCACTTTGATATAACAGTTGGAATTGATGCAAATTTACGTTCGATAAAAAAAACTTCTTCTCAGATGAATCGATCTCTGGCTCAACAAACAAAATGGTCACTATTGGGATGAGTCATATCCACGTTTGGTTCAGAAAACGTAATTGTATTCCAAAAATGTACCGTTTGATGCGGATTGTGGTATGGCGACCTCATCGGTCCTTATTCCTTTTGAAATAAGGCAGGCAATGTCGTTACCATTAATAGCAAGCGCTATAACGCCATGTTGATCGACTTCGTTCCCGGAATTTGACGGAATTGGTCTAAACAATGACATATTGCGTGAAAAGTTTGCCGACTCGTTAATTTATTTGTTGTTTTATTTCATATTAACATCACGTCATTTTTGTTGGTAGACCCTTATTATGCAGAATATTTCAGACTTTAAACCGATTATGTTCTTCAAAAGTGTGAGATTTTAATGAAATTAATCCAGAAGCTTTATCTATTAGGTCTACAACTTTGCTTCCGCCGTTTTTTGTAAATTTAAGGCTTTATTGTATAAAAATGGTCCAAAAGTGTTTTCCCTTATTCCCTCAAAAAGCAATGCTTAATTAACACACGAAATGCTTTATGATCCATGTTTTTGCAAACTAACACAAGTTGCTTTACAAAAATTCTTTCCTTTATTATTAATAATAATAAGTAGAGTAATAGTATTATCTATGACATACATATGCGATCAGCCTCAGTAAAGCGTGGACGGGTTCTCAGCCGCACTTTTATGGGAATTAAAAAATTTCCCACAAATGTCTAGAATTCGGCTAAAAAAGTGACATTTTCAGTTGAGAATATTTTGGGATGCAAACAGATCTCTAAAAATATTTTGTTGGGTTAATGTTGATCGATATAAAACGATTTAATCGACCAGTGCTAGACCCTAGAGACATCTATTTGAAAACAGCGGAAGCAAAGTTGTAGACCTAATAACATAAGATCGTTCAGCGCTAAAAATAAATTGAAACTAAGTCCTTGCACCTTATAGCGCAAACAGCCTAAAACGTAGACCCGTGGCCCGTGTCAGCTGACACCAATACGACCTATCTTATGGGCCCGCAATGTAAATGAACAGCGAAAAACGCTACCCCCTACTCTCTTTGCCGTAGGATGCCGTAGGAATCCACGGTATTTGGATTTTTGCCGTAGAAACGTGTCAGCTGATTGCTCTCACACAACGCAGGGTTGCCAATCTCGATACATTGTAGTAATTATAAAAGTTGTCTTCAATATGTTTAAAATTTTCTTAAAATAACCCAATATCAGAGTCGAATGCTGTTATTTAAAAATATATAAAATATTATATTTTTAATAGTTTGTTTTCAGTTATGATATTTTATATTATACAAAATTGTAATTGAAAACATAGATGTGTACAAAACTATATATGTATGCGTATTGAGCAATGGCAACATTGTTCAAATGAAAACAAACAAAGATGGCTGATTTCTGCGTTTTTACCACGGGCTCAACTTTTAACACATTTTGCTCGCTAAGGAAGGCAAAGGAAGGAAGGGAGTAGCGTTTTTGGCTGTTTCTGCTATTAGGGTGGACGCGGGTTAAAGCTGAAGGTGATCAATGCGAGAAACTAGTTTCGAAGCGTTTTTCGGTACCAACTCGCTGATCTCATATTTTGCTTACAAGGAATTACCATGGATGCGGTAGAACCATATTTAGAGTACGCCATACATATTAATATTTTCGAGGAAAAACTTATGACTGGAATATTCTAATCTATAGGAAAGTAGTAAATTTCTTTAATTACTCCTTTTGATGTTCGAAATCGATCAGAGATGATTGAAATCAGCTATACGCTCGGCTCGGCCATGAAAGTCTACTCTGCAGGCACCCTAAGCGTTTTGTGCTATTGGTGGCTTTAAATTGTAAGTATGTATTTCATTTGAGAGAATAGTTTTGATTTTTGCGAAACATTTTTAATATAAAGTTGCCAACATCTGATAATACACATCTCGCCTTTGATATTTGAAAAATGCACGATAATACATAATATGCTCGGTTACACTCTAATTTTCTTCTTCACCATGAGATCAAATAACTTCTTGTTTTTTTTGTTTTATTACAAACACAACTAGTATAACAAATAAATTAGTAATTCATTGGAACCCTAAATTCCTAGCAAATTATGTGTTTTTTTTTTTTTAAAGCACCCGGAGAGGCATATGACTTAGAGAAGATTTCTCACGTATCCATTCACAGCTTTGTGCGTGCGCCTCTGCCTGAAATCTTATTTCTTCGACAACGGTGTTTACATTTTGGTAAAAGCTTAGTACGCAGCTCTCAAGAAACGTAAAAACTTTTCATATAAAAAAAACGCTTAAGAAACGGTCCAGAAACGTTCCTGCGATAAACTTAACTTGTGCTAGTACGCAGCTCTCAAGAAATCTTAGTACTAAATTTTTAATACTTTTTTTTTCAATAAAATGTGAATATGGCAAACCTCGCGTTTTGCGAAGAAACATCAATCAACAATTGTTTCTTGCAGGAAATTCGTACGTAATCGTCAAATTCATCCTAAATTAGTTGACAAATCATTATTATAAGAGTATGTTCCATTTTTGAAAATGTTTTGTATAAAACTCAACCATATCATCAACAACATTTCCTTAAATTCTCAATGAAAATATTTGTGTTACCATACCACATACCTAACATACATGCATACGCACATAGTTTTGTTTCCTTTGTTTATTCTCTCTTGCTCTTCTAATGTGGATCGATTCACAATGCGTAACCAGCTGTCAAACATTACTTGAGAAATAATGTATTATTTGCTTCTTGAGCAATTAACTTGAGAGCTGCGTACCAACCTTTAACGATGAATATCATCACTATTTTTGATGTACCAAGAGCCTTAAAGCCCTCTACCGTAATACAACGTCCATATATGGTTTCGGGAATTTGTGTTGCATTTGGGATGCTTGTCACTTCTAGCAAAGTGATGTTAGCGGAACAACAAATTGTAACGGAGTATTTCTTGGACAATTCCTTTGTTGATATTTCAGATATTTCGATACTGTTTGATTTTGATAGGTTTTGCTTGTTGTTTTCGTCGTTTATTTTGTGAAAGGTGTCTTAACTTTGTAACGCTTAAGTGTATTTCGCGGTGTTTTGGACAAAATTTTTTTATCATAAAAATTAGGAATTTTCTCGCGAAGAAAACTGATTATTATTCGAAGGAAAACATAGTGGGGTTTCACACAAGTAAAAATACAACCGATTGGAAGGGATAAGTACTATAGGCACGCTTTGGATGCAAAATCGGACCAAAGCCGTTATGGCCTTTTTTATCATGCAGTACCTATACTATTTTGCCTTTCATACACATTTTAGTAAAATTTTTTCAGAAATGGATGCAGACTTTTTTGGTAAATGTAGTAGAAAAAATATTTCGAAGCGATATATAATGGGTTTCAAAGCGACGATGATTATATATCCAAAATCGATGAAGGTAAGTTTCTTGTGGTTTGACAATATAATGGGTAGTCATGCATATTACTATTTTTCACTTTTCGTTGGAAGCCACCTATAGTATTTCACAATATCGGAAGCCCGCTTTGTAGTAGTATCCACCAAAAGACGATGATCTATAGGTAAAATTCATGAAGAAAAGTCTGTCGATGTTTGACTAATTAAATATTCAATTCGTTACCAACTATATCGATGTTTACGATATATTGATGGGGCGATGTTTACAATAATGACTGACCTTTTTGTGATTCCTATACTTCTCGGTCTTTATTAAAATTCAGTTACGCACTAAGGTTTGGTACAAAAGATTTTGATATGTGAGGAGTTGATATGTGCCTGTAAATTCTTGGATCTTGTGGCGCCGTAAGTCAGGGGAATTATTGCCGTTATTTTAATTTGACAAACGGCAGTGGAGCGAACATCTTTGCAAGGTAGGAAAATCCCGAGAAAACGAGGACGTCCAATTACATCGTATCAAACTCTTCATCTCCGACAACAATAGAGAAGGCACCCAAAAAGAGTAAGTCGTCACGACATTCCCTTTGAATTCTATACGTAACGCGACTGTATTGGACACTTTCTCCGAAATGGATGAAAAATAGACAACTTTGCCAAAATGACTGCTCATTCCGTTCGTATACTTTTTTGTGAGAAATGTAATGTATTCTTGTGCTGCAATGACAAGAACGAAAGCTATTTCACACGCTTCCACACAAAGGGGAAAAAGTAACAAGTAAAATTAATACCTCCCACAGCAACTTTGTATGCATAGAGAGGCCATATATGGCGGCTTTTTATTTTCTGGTAAAATATGCTTGTAAAATATTTTTTTCTACTAGACTATATGTAAAAGGATTCAAAATAAACGCATATTAGTGAGTTTTAATTGTTTTTTTTTTGCATAAAGAAGATGGCCATGCGGTAGAGGGTTAACAACATTGCTTGTATCATCTGCGCAGCCCCATAATTTCGCATAATATGAACATTGATTGCGGCTTGATAATTTGTTTGTATAAAAGTAATTTGTCACGTATGCATAAGACCTTCTTGTCACATTTTTTCGAAATGCGCTTTAGCTGTTATTCGAATCGAATCCTGGTGCTTTCTTAACTTTAAGCATTTTAATTTCATTTTTAAGTTCACAAAAGGAGATTGATGGGATTGTTGCATGATCTGGTTGCACATTACTGAGAAACGCAATTTCATTACATTTTGGCTTTATCATTTAGACGAAAAGTTTCAGCTGGGTGTGTTGAATGGATTCGCTTTATCACAATCACTTCTAGCCCACCAATTACAGTTAATTTTTAATGCCGCAAAGTGGCTTGTTCGACGTTTTTGAAATTTGACGCTTTTATTTCAAGTTTTCTAGAGCGAGTAATCAATTCGTTTGTCAGCCGATTGTTGAGATAAGTATTTGCATATTGACTCATAAGACAATTTAAACTTAATAATTTTCAGCTAGTTGAATTTATTTTGTATACAATACTGCTCCACTTCTAAAGGGTGCTTTTTTTAAGAGCTTGATCAACTTTTTTTTAAAAAAAAACGCACTTATAATTTGCAAAAATCTCATCGGTTTCTTTTATTTGAAACGTCTAGATTGGTTCATGACACATTTACTTTTTTGAAGATAATTTCATCTTAAATGTTGACCGCGGACTTGCGTCTTAGGTGGTCCCATTCGGAAAGCTCCAATTTTGGGCAACTTTTTCGAGCATTTCGCCGGAATAGCCCGAATTTCTTCGGAAATGTTGTCTTCACAAAGCTGGTGAATAGTTGCTGGCTTATTTTCTGTAGACTTTAGACTTGACGTAGCCCCACAAAAAATAGTCCCTAAAGGCGTTAAATCGCATGATCTTGGTGGCCAACTTACGGGTCCTTTTCTTGAGATGAATTGTTGTCCGAGTTTTCCCTTCAAAATGGCCATAGTAATCGCGAGCTGTGTGGCATGTAGCGCCATCTTGTTGAACCACATGTCAACCAAGTTCAGGTCATTCGTCCATTTTTGGCAACAAAAAGTTTGTTAGCAGTCGAAACGATAGCGATCGCACATTCACCGATAACGTTGCGTCCAACCAGCATCTTGATAAAAATACCGGTCCAATGATTCCACCCAGCGTACAAACCACACCAAACAGTGCATTTTTCGGGATGCATGGGCATTCTTGAACGGCATTACTGTTTGCTCTTCACGCCCAAATGCGGCAATTTTGCTTATTTACGTAGCACATTCAACCAGAAATGAGCCTCATCGCTGAACAAAATTTGGTCGAACAAACACATTTTCGAACCGAACTTCTGATTTTGGTAATACAATTCAATGATTTGCAAGGGGCGGGGGGGGGTGGGTTGCTCTCGTTATAGTCACGTCTATTCATGATGAAATGTCAAGCAATGATACTGAGCATTTTCTCTTTGTACAACCATGTCTGAAAATCCCACGTGATCTGTCAAATACTAATGCATGAAAATCCTGAACCTCAAAGACAAAAAATCAAAAATCACCCGTTAGCTCTAGTTGTTCTTTTAATATGATTTTTTTTAGAAAAAAACAGTTTTTTTTTGTTTGTACATAGTTTGAATATTGTTTTTCCTTTCTCATAATGCTGAATATGGTTTTTCTAATAAATGTGTATTTTATACTGCTTTTTAATTTTACAATTTATTCGAATTGACAGTGAATTACGAGGTATGACAATTAAGTAATGAGACTGATTCCATAAAAACTATATATTTGAAAATTATTCTACAACTCTGCGATCCCCTTCAAAGTATTTCCCTTGGGCAGCTATACAGCGATTCTAGCGCGTTTTCCATGCTTCGTAACATTCGACTGGGATGTCCGCGAGTACCTTCGTCACGGCCGCCTGGATGTCCGTAATCGACTCAAAATGGGTTCCTTTGACCACACTTTTATTTGTTTTCTTCTTCTTTACTGGCGTAGACACCGCTTACGCGATTATAGCCGAGTCAACAACAGCGCGCCAGTCGTTTCTTCTTTTCGCTACATGGCGCCAATTGGATATTCCAAGCGAGGCCAAGTCCTTCTCCACTTGGTCCTTCCACCGGAGTGGAGGTCTTCCTCTTCCTCTGCTTCCCGCGGCGGGTACTGCGTCGAATACTTTCAGAGCTGGAGTGTTTTCGTCCATTCGGACAACATGACCTAGCCAGCGTAGCCGCTGTCTTTTAATTCGCTGAACTATGTCAATGTCGTCGTATATCTCGTACAGCTCATCGTTCCATTGAATGCGATATTCGCCGTGGCCAACGTGCAAAGGACCATAAATCTTTCGCAGAACTTTTCTCTCGAAAACTCGCAACGTCGACTCATCGGTTGTTGACATCGTCCCAGCCTCTGCACCATATAGTAGGACGGGAATGGGTTTGGGACCCTCCACGTAAAAAACGCACCCAATGAAAAGAAACAATAAGCCTCGGATGAGTAATATACTTAATTATAAGAGTATACAGTTGCTCGCGTATACCGATGATATTGCTATCATCGGCCTCAACACCCGTTAGTTCTGCTTTCTCCAGACTGAACTAGGAAACAACGCAAATGGGTCTGGCAGTGAACGGAGGCAAGCCGAAATATCTAATGTCGTCGCACTCGCGACTTGGCTCCCACGTCACTGTTGACAGTCATAACTTTGAAGTTGTAGATAATTTCGTCTTTTTAGGAACCAGCATTAACACCACCAACAATGTCAGCCTGGAAATCCAACGCAGGATTACTCTTGTCAACAGGTGCTACTACAGACTGAGTAGGCAATTGAAAAGTAAAGTACTCTCTCGACGAACAAAAGCCAAACTCTATAAGTTTTACTTGTTTTATGAAACACAAAAAAAGTCACAGGGTGACATATCGGGCGAATAAGGCGGCTGTTGCAACACGGCGATCCCTTTAGAGGCCGAATACTGGGACACGCTGAGGGCGGTGTGGCACGGCGCGTTGTCGTGATGAAGGATCCAATTACGAGCGATGTCTGGGCGCACCCTGTTGACCCGTTTTCACAATCTTTCGAGTACTTGGCAACAGTAGACTTGATTCACAGTTTTTCCCGGTGGAACGAATTCTTTGTGGACGATTCCACGGCTATCAAAAAAGGCAATAATCAACGTTTTCACCTTCGACTTGCTCATGCGAGCTTTTTTCGGGCGGGGGGAGCGCGGGGACAACCATTGTGATCCTGGACACAACTAAGAGCACTATCGCCATACACTCTTATAATTTTAGCGTACGTTTCCGAAGCTGTTTCGCCCAATCTGGCGCAAAATTTTATCGCGACGCGTTGCTCTTGTTTTCGTTTTTCCATTTTCGTGACGAGCACTATAAACACACGCTTACTCAACTTGACGCAACAGGCGAACTAAACAAGTTAGAGCGATGGTACATATATCAGTAGAGAGGGGAGGGATGCCTGAAAAAGAAAACGGGAATTTCAAGGTCACAGGTTTACCACAAGCGCGGCAATAAAATCAGTCTCATTACTTACTTGTCAAACCTCTTAAACCTGAACGTGACCGACATATAGTACACCGAAATTTCACGGCTTGAGGATAATAAGATTGCAGTTGCAGTAGCCACGGTTTGATAATGCGATAACTATAGCTTAACGGATACGTTCCGTACATGCATTGTGTAAATTCTACAAAGCATAGATAATAACTCCGTTATTTACTTACTTCTTAAGTCTGCAAAAATTTACGCGTCGTATAAAAACAACACCAACCAGACGGTACCTAGACAATTAATAACAAGAGCGCATTTTCTAAAACATATACTTGTACAAGGTCCGTTCCAAAGTAAACAGGATACAACTTTTTGTATCTAGCGCCCCCTGGCAGTGCCATCTAAATGTCGACTGGTCCGTTAGAATCTCTCTTTATCGATTGTCCAGTGAGAATTTCATGACATTTAATTGATTGGAAATGAAGTTATTGCGTTTTAAGTGGCAGTATGTTTGTGTTATCGGTGCGAAAATGAGCTTCGAACAAAGAACCAACATTAAATTTTAAAATTGGTAGAACTTTTATCGAAACGTTTCAATTGATGAAACAAGTTTATGACCTAACCCGAAGCAGAGTGCACGAATGGTTTCAACGTTTTCAAAGTGGTCATGAGGACATAAATGACGATCAACATGTGTGCCTATCAAAATCACATTTTATATTTTAACCATTAACCATTCCCCGTATTCACCTCATATGGCACCGTGCGACTTCTTCCTTTTCGGAAAAATGCTTTTGCTTATGAAAGGAAAGCGTTATGCAGACGTAGAGGCCATTCAAAAGGCTTGCACCGGCATACTGGCGGCCATACCGGCCAACGAGTTAAAACACTCGTTCGAGATGCTTTTGGACCGTGCAAAAAGTTGTTTTGAAGCAGAAGGAGACTATTTTGAATAAAATAAATTGATTTTACTTTGGAAAACACCTTGTACATATCTCTAAATGCAAACACTACATGTGGGAGAGCACATTGATTAAACTATTTATTCTAATATTAAAAATATTAAAATCTCTATGCTTATATCAACTATTTTCAGACAATCATGAATTGCTCTCAAGTTTATCAGCAGACACATACTTATGAATATGATAAATGAAATTGAATACAATGAGAGCTATCTGTAAAACCTATAGTATACATATTCGCAGCATTATGACCTAATAAAAATTCCTTCCACCCCATGAAGAGCTCCGTATATCCCCCCGACGCGATACGCCATTGCAAAAATAGCTAGACAATATAGATAACCAACTGCATAATCTAAGGTAATTGAAGCGAATGATAAGTATATAAGAGCGCACTTCGCGATACATTGTTTCTTTTCTTCAATTAAGGTCGCAGTAAGTACTTGTACACGAAACACGGAACGTAGAAAATTTGGGTTTTAAAGACAGTATTGAAATGACAAATAACGAAAAGTTCAGCGAGGATGATCGCACTTTTCCGGATTGGTTGAACAAGGCGTTTTTCGAAAACATTTTGAAAAAGATCGAAACTGAAGACACAAAGGTATGTATTGATTCCATATTACATGTTTCTAATTTTTTTTTCAATTAAAACTTGTTAGCTCACACATTTAGAGATGACACCGGGAACTTTGAAAAACGATCACTACGCAAGCATTTTGTTTCGAGCCAAGGTCAACTACACATTACAAACAAAGCCAAACCAAGAAAAGGTCTCATCGTTCATTTTAAAAATCGAACCTTTCATAGAAGGGCGTAAGAAAGAAATGATAGGCAATTTGAATTTATTCCAAACGGAAATACTTATGTATACTAAAGTGCTGCCGATGATCGAGAAGCTGCTTTTGCAATATGGCGACAAAATCACTTTGGGACCACAGTGAGTATCTAATTTGAAAAACAAGCAAAAGACTGACAAAGAAAGTAAATTTTGATGTATGTATTCTTCAAAAGGCTCATAGCCTTCAGCCCCACCACACCGTCATATGTGGTTTTTGAAGATTTAGCACTCAAAGGTTACACCACAATTGGGTCCCGCCATCCTGATTTGGATGAAGTGAAGACTACTTTGCTTAAACTGGCAAAATTGCATGCGGTCAGTTACAAATTGTGCAAAGAGGAGGTGAGGAAAACATATTTTTAATGTAAAATTCCAATTGGTATTGTTTTGGACGAAAACACTTGTTCGCAATGTTTTAGGGAGACAATCTCGTAACCTCACTAGACAAGGGTTCAATGAACTCTACTGACCCTAACACATTTCCATTCATTAAGAATGGAATTAAATTGCTCAAAGAAGTTCTAAGCGTACATGATGACTTGAAACAATTTGTGCCACATATTGAAAGAGTCGAATATTTACTGTTGGCAAAAACCCTCGACATGTTTAACGAAGCCAGCAGTGGTAAACGAAATGGAATTTTCGTGCTCAATCATGGTGACTTTCATTTGAAAAACATAATGATCCAAAAGAGTGATGGCAGGCTGACTGATGTTATGTTGGTAAGCAAATCGGGTTACTGTATGATTTAATGCATAATTTGTTGTATTTTGGTCTGTCTTCTGTACGCAGCTTGATTATCAGATCAGCATATTTGGGTCGCCTGCGATTGATCTTCACTATGCGTTCGCAATGATGTTTAGCCCCGAAATACGACGTAACCATTATGATGAGCTCCTCTATTTCTATATCACGAATTTTCAGGACACGCTGCGCAAAACGGAATATAAAGGCCACATACCGGGAAACTTTGAAATTCGTCAGGAATTGACAAAGCATAGATTTTGGGGTAAGTTGAACGGCATAGCTTTAAATTCATAACATACACATACATATCTATGCATCCCATTCTTTTGTGTATTATTGAGCTTCTACATTAAGTAATGAGTGTTTCCTATTATTTATTATAACCTGAAATAAACTTCATTTCAAGAAACTTCAATCATCTTAATCCTGATCCATAATTGTATTGTATATTTATTGTACTTTATTTATTAAATTTTCATTTTATGGAGAAGAACGCCTTAAGAATAGCAGAAGGTTTCGCCTGTCCTTATTTACCAAACCATCATAATTGAACCATGTTTTTTATTTTGATTTCTGAATTTCGTTCATTCACAGGGCTTTTTATATTCCTTTGCTTCCTAATATTCAACTATACATTTATCGATGAAGATGGAAACCTTGCAGAGGTGATCGAAAACCCAGAGGCACAAAAAAAAGAATTGGAAAACCCGAAATTCCTGGATGAGCTACGAGAACTATTGCCCAAATTTCTACATAATGGTTATTTTGAAATATAATAACTGTTAAAATATCAACTAAATTAAAACGAATATTAAAGTGCATGGGGATATTTGTAATCATATTTGTTTTTGCATTTTTTAACGATAATGTGCCTGGGTTGCTAGATATTCGAAAATTTTGCACAAAGCAACTCAAGCTGTTTTCAGCGTA
The DNA here is from genome assembly GCF_023373825.1 of Bactrocera dorsalis. NCBI lineage: Eukaryota > Metazoa > Arthropoda > Insecta > Diptera > Tephritidae > Bactrocera > Bactrocera dorsalis. The sequence goes on from NC_064305.1 coordinate 51,925,117, forward strand.
ACAAGAGTATCTTTTGTTTATTATTGTTATATTATATTATTAATTATTTTTAAATTTTTAGTTTAATGCGCTAGAAAAGTGTGCTGTTTAGCCTTTTTAACCATATTTATTATTTTGCCAAAATGGTGTTTTCACATTCTTTAAATACATATATGTATGAGTCAACTATCAAACTGTTGATTCTTTTGTCTGGATCTTCGAAAAGTTATTATCCGATTTGGCCAATTTTTGGGCATGAGATTAAATACCTTTAGATCACTACTTGCACAATTATGAGATTCATATGGGAAGTAGACGTGTTTGTTGTCCGATATCGCCCATTTGCACAGTGATAAGAATGGCAGGGGAAGCTTACATATCAATTTTGGTTGAAATTGGCCTAGCAGTTGAGCCCACTGTTAAATTTTTTCACCTTCTCTTGTAAAGCTCTTCTCGACCATCTTGGTTGTGAAATTTAATACTTGCGGCGCTTTTATTCAGTGAGTTATCGCAATAGTTTTTAGCATAACCGTTAGATGGGGACAGGGCGTGGTTATTATCTGATTTTACCCATTTTATCCAAGTATGAAGAGATGATAAATATACTTCTTTCGAGCAAGTTTAGTTGAGTTAGCTTTAACGGCTTGGATGATATGTACATTAAACTATTTTCAAGGGGGTACGTTCACTTAAAATAATTTCAGTCAACAAATGTGCTTAGTTATGGCATTTTATATGTTTTAGTTTATTGACGTTTTGTGGGCGTGGCAGTGGTCTGATTATGCCCATCTGTAACACTGAACTCTTGGGCGCCACGGAATATATGTATGTATGTGGCAAGTTTCATCGAGATATCTCAATTTTTACTCATATTACATACATACATACAGGTGGAGGTAATAAACGCGTTATAAAAAGGTAGGTTCCGAATATCTGTACAAATAATCACCAAATTATAAGCGTGGGCACACAACCATCTACATACATACACACATAACTTACTAATTGAAGTGGTTTGCATTGTAGCTAAAACGAGGCAACAAAATTAGGTATTTTCTTTTGAAAATCATGCTTACCGCAATTGTGTACATGACCTTTGCCAATATTTTAAGAAGCTAGTGTTTTTGTTGTTAGCGATAGTAGGTGTTTCCATTGAATTTGGTGATAATGAAGGAGACGCAAAAACGCTTTGTCAAAGTAGACAATCTGCATTGAATACATAAATACATGTGAATTTACATATATATATATATATGTATATATATACGTATATAAGGCCATTATATAAATAAATATGTGCGATAAATGCATAGACACATATGTACATTTAATTGTTTCTTACCAATTTGACGACATTGAATCTTGGCAGTTTTACGTTTTCAAATTAATAAACCACAAATTTATTTATGTTATGAATATTTTCCCGTTATTCGCCCTTTTCTAATTTTTGTATTTCTTAAAACATTTGAAAGGCTGTGTTTCGCAAGTCAAGATTTATTCATACTAGATTGAAGATCCAAGTTATTATATAAAAGTTATTACATATGTACATATGTAAGTACATATATAAATCCTTCAAACAATGAACAATTAAATTTATCAGCAAAAAAACATAAAATTTTTTATTCGTAAAATTTCAAAATATTTGTAAGTGAAACTACTGTGTGCGGTCGCAAAATCTATCAAATGCAAAGTCACTATGTTGCGTCACACTCACTCGCCATTAGGACTACCAGTTATTGAGGGTTTGACATAGTACTGTCTGTATGTATGCATATTGATACAATAATTTATAGTAATAGCGGGATTCTGTAACCAGTCTCTAGCCTCTATTTGAGACATTTTGAGGTAAAGTCTCAATTTGTGACTAGTTACTATTCACTAAACAGTCTCTAGCGTTAGTCTCAAAACATTGCCTCAAATTTGAGACCTGGTGGTTAGCAGGTCACAAAACTATAGTAGTTTTTTAATATGTTGTAAGCAGCTCAAACACGAAAAGGTTAAAAATAAATAAACTTTACATAGGTAGGTAGGTAGGAGTGCAGCCCTATCGGGTCTAATTAGCACTGATGTGCCATTTTGGTACACTATTCGTAGAACCTCCTGTATCTGCTGTTACGTTCCACCCTCTCTCTCAAACCATTTTGAGGTTTCGATGAAACTACTTATGTCCGATATGCTTTTGGTGGAAATCCATTCAAGGTTTGGTGCTTGGTGGATTCCAAGTGTTTTGTGTCGGATCTGTGCCAGAGCTGGGCATTCGCAGAGAAAGTGGAAGATTGTTTCCTTGTTCCCTGGTACTCCGCAGCCACGGCAGATGTCGTTGTAGGGCATACCCAGTTTGGACGCATGTTCCCCAAATGGCCAGTGCCCTGTTGTAGCTGTTATTCTGTAAATACTTTTTCTTGACCTATGTATTTAATAAGTCGTTGGTTCTTTTCCTGCCATATGTTGGCCATAATTGTTTAGTTATGACACATTTTGTAATGTTTTTCACCTGTTGTTCGCAATTTGTTGAAATTGTCTATTAATCTCTCCTTTGATCGATCCTAGCGGACTCGGTATTCATTGAGGAAAGCTCCTGCCAACTCATCTGCTTTTTCGTTACCGAAAATGTTTCTGTGGCCGGGAACCCAGATCAAGTTTAGCTGGAGCTTGTCTTTTATTGAGCTTAGTGCTCTCTTGCATTTGTGAACTATACTGGAATTTGTCATGGGTGAAGACAATGCCAGTAGGGCCGCCTGGCTATCCGTAAATATAGTTGCTTTATGTATATTCCCGTGGTTTTCTAATAGAACTTCGCAGGCTTTTTCTATGCCTAGTACTTCTGCTTGGAAGATGCTAGCCGAGTTCGGTAGACGTATAGAGAGAGATATGCCCAGATCAGCGAAGAATACCCCCGTGCCCACTCCGCAGTCCATTTTGGACCCGTCGGTATAGACTGAGGTGGTACCCTCCTCTGCAATTGAACCTCTTCTCCATTCTCGTCTAGATGGTATCCTCACCTGGAAGTGTCTATTGAAATCCAGCTTTGGGAGAATGTAGTCTGATTTATTAATAGTGAGCTTGTTTAGGATTACACTATGTCCGTAGTTCTGCTGATTCCAACCTCCCAATTCTTTTATTCTTATCGCCGCAATAGCTGCTGTTTTTTGAATAAAAATGTCCATTGGTAGTTGATGCAGGATCACATTGAGCGCATCAGTCGGACATGACCTGATTGCGCCCGTAACACCCGCACATGCTGCTCTTTGTATTCCATTTAATTTTCTAATGTTGTACTGTTTGTTTAGCGCTGGCCACCATACCAGAGCTCCATATGTGAGTATGGGTCTTATGACCGCCGTGTACATCCACTAAACTTTACATAAATTTCGTAAATATTATGAAACAAGGTGAACATATATTTATATTTTTATTGATAATTATGTTTTTGACTATGTTAAAGAAAATTTAATATTTGTTATCGACATAATTATTTTCATTCAAGTGTAAAAACATCTCTGAATGATGAAATGTAATAGATTTTGTGACTGTCACTTACAGAATAGCAAAATCGTCTCAAGTCCAAAAATTGTCTCCAACTTAAAATCTCAAATTTAGAGACTTGAGACAGTATCACAGTACAGAATCGCACGGTAAATATACATATAGGGGTTTCACATAGTCTCATAAAGTTGTAAGTTATAACGATCCAAAAACATAGCGTTCAAAGTTGTATTTGTGTAATCTTATTTTAGTATGCAATCCAACAACAAATTTTTTAAGAGGTCAGTAGGGTAATCTGGCCTGTTATTTTGACATTTTTTTTCATAGAAATTTTTATTCTACAATAGAACTTTTTTCACATATCATGAGGTATGTCGTGGGGTGTATAAACAAATTTTTTCGGAATTTTTTGATGACATTTGTCGGAGAAATGGCTGGGTGAATGAGATGCATTTTCACTGGCGGACAGGATTTCTCATGTTTTGATCACCTGAAACACAAAAACCCAATTTATTTTTAAAAAGTACATGATTGGTTATCGTCCCTACTAGAATCATGAAATAATGTTGATAAATAAAAAAGTAATTAACGTTTTTTTAAATCTTCCCCATGTTTTTTTTACATAAATTTTGTCATAACATTGTCAATAAATTATAAAAAATATAGAGACGATAGCCAGGCATTTTGTGAACATTAAAAAAAGAAATTAAACTAATCGGTTGAGTAGTTCGACCGGAATCATCGTTATTTTTGGGCCTTTTTCGAAACCTCCCAATGTTAAATTGGGTTTCTACATTAATTCTAAGGGTATAAGGGAACAGAAAATGTAAAAAAAAAATTGAAAAAAGATTGTCCTACTGACCCCTTATAAACTAGTATAAAAATGTATGATTTTATGATGCTTTATGACACGTTGTGAGTACCCCAATAGTATATATGGTAGCAAATTATAATATAAAAAGAATCTGTTATCAAATAAACAGAAAACTCGTTAACTTCGTTCGGTGTAACCCGGTGTTAGCATACTCTTCACACATAAAATTATCCGCACAAGAATATGATTTTGATCGTTCATTTTGTGTGACAACTATGTATATGAAATAGTGAAGCGATCTGGAAAATTTCTTCTGATATTGTGGTGTTGTCTTAAATAGTAATTCCTTCCAAATTTTGTGAAGATTTATTGTCAAATTAAAAAGTTGTCTACCCAAAAACTTGATTTTAGCAACTTTCTGTCTAGATAAGGAAGAAGGCGTGACAAAAATATGTGTTTAAATTTTATTCTTAGAGTCACAAGCTGCAAATAATAACTATATTTTTACTGAACTTATAAATGTAAACTAATGCCATCCAATGCATAAAATTTATATCAATAGAGTCACTTTAGCCACAGCCTGTTAGAAGGCACCAACTCTAGTAACCGGACAGAAAGGCTGGTTCCGGCAGTGCCCGCTAATGGGAGATTTTACTGTATTACCAAAATAGTGTCCGTGTCGGATCATTGCAACGTTCTCATGTCCGGTTATAGGAATGGGTTTTGTATGAAAATATGAATGAAAACAACAACATACTATTTTTTCTAATAATTCAATAAATAAAAGCCACAAAGCTCATTGATATTTTAAAAAACAATTAACTAAAGCAGAAAAAGACTCCGCTTATCAAACACAGTCATGTGAAGTAATTATAAAAAAATTTCAAAATTTTAGAACTTCTGCTAGACGTTTAGGCATGGAATGTATCAATTTCCTCTTTTCTTGTCTTGAGTTCGAATATGCCCTTTTGACCAAAATTTGACTGAATACGTGGATCAAAGTTCTAATTCCGAACTTTTTATCGAAAATATCGGGTAATTTGTGAGATATATTGTATAAATTCTGAGAGAATCCTGTAGAAAGCCTTTATGTCAAAAATGGGCTGAGTCTAACCTTTTAGATTCGATTCTCTAATCTCCCATCTGCCTAACATAATGATTTTCGAACTTTCGGTTGACTTTATACCATATACATATGTTGTCAAATATGTATGTAATTTATCTTACTTTAAAAATTCTAGAAAGCGCGTTTTGGTCTTAACACTGCATCTTTGTGCCTAAAAAAAACAAAATGCATATACATATATTGGTGGTATGTGAGGTACATAACTTTATGAAACTCAGAGAGCATCTGTTTCTATTAATAATATAAAGTAATGCCAAAAATAGATCAATAGGTCAATAACACACCTATCTCCCATATACCTCAAAAATGATTTTCAAATTATATATATATTGGTTAATATGTGCTACCTTTGCAAAAATTAACTGATTGTAAAATAGCAGAAAATGCTATGATTGACCTCTAATGTCAGTTCTGTTTTGACATGTAGTGTGTAGTAAACACATGCGAAATACACGTAAATAAACAATGGTACGCAACAATGCTCCAGAACGCGAGTTATTGGTAACTATTTATTTGACCAATAATCGGTTGGTGACTTTGGCACAACATGAATTTCGTCGCAGATTTCTTGGCCGTCCGACGCCTACGGTGAGTGGTGAGCGCTACAGAGCAATGATCAACGAGTTCTTCTTGCCGCAACTTGATGAATTGGGATTGGAAAACATGTGGTTCCAACAGGACACACTGCACGTGCCACAACCGATATGCTGAAGGATGCATTTCCCGGGCGCCTAATCTCCCGTTTTGGCGATTTGCACTGGCCAGCAAGATCGCCTGATTTGACCGCTCCAGACTTTTTGAAGTCGCGGGCTTATGTCAACAAACCTCAGACTCTTGCAGCTCTTAAAGACAATATCCGTCAAGAATGTGAGGACCTATCGCCGGAAGTTCTGGCCAAAGTGATGGAAAATGCCATAAAAAGGGCTCAAATGACAATCAACTGTGGCGGCGGCCATTTACATGATATCATATTTTCGCCTTGATGTAAAAAATTTTAAAAGACCAAATAAAAATAATCCATAAGCAGAATCAAAGTTTTTAATTTAAAAAAAAAAATACAACCAAAAAACATCGGAAGGTTATTTTTGCGCCATCATCTCTATTGGAAAACTCGTTATAAGTATATCAATCCATTATATTATAGATTTTTAGGAGTTTCTCACGTTCCCTCGATATTCGGTTCTACGTAACCGGAACGGATTTTTATTCGTCTGGAGACTATTATCGATTATCAAGTTGTCACAGCGGACGATTTAAATCAATTTTGACAAGTAGTTTGTGTAATCAACTTGAAAGCAAGTTCCTCACCCCTAATAAGTATAATGTACGTATGTTTGAAAGCATTGAAGCTGTAAGTCCAGGTGCCCCGAGGTACCGATTACCCAGTACACAGCAACACACCGAAAATATAGGTGAATGTTTGAGAAATGTAGTTAAATTGAATATAGAATCCGTTCCTTATAATAATATGTCTGTGTGTCAAAAATGGGTTAAATCGGCTCAATACTTCCTTAGCCCTCACATACCCAATATAAAGAACTTCCGCGTGACTATATTCACATATGTATATCAGCCCATAATTGAGTTATCTCAATGTGAATGAGACAGAGCGTGTTATATTTATAACCGTATATCTTTGTACCTTAAATGGATAATACTTAATAATATCATTTTCGAATATTCGTCTGACTTTACCTGATCTCATATTTAAAGTATACATACTTATGTACATACAAAAAAAAAATAAAATCGAGACATTACTACCCCCAACTCCTATATACCATTAAAATGATTTTCGTTATTTTAACAAGTTTTATGCCAAATAAGTCGGTCAGTGCAGGCCCGTAGCCAGCTTTTCATTTCGGAGGGGGCTGAAGTAAAAACATATATAAACTTTGAATTTTCTGTTTATTAAAAAAAAACAATATAAATTCATATACGTATTACTTAAATTATTTGGTAGTTGTAACTTAAATAAGTAATATTTTTCTTTTCTTCTTGTTTGCCATATCATTAATTACTTCATCTGGATCTATTTTAATATCCCAGTGCACTGCAATAACAGCAAGTGCACTCAGCCGCTCATTGCCCATCACACTGCGTGGTAAAGTTTTTATTCTTTTTAAGGTTGAAGAAGTTCTTTCGAAGGAAGCGGTCCTCACTGGAAGAGTTGGTAAAATTGTAAGCAGGTAGTGAATATTTTTAAAATACGTTGCATCGCAATGTTGCAGTAATTTCAACACTTCTATGGTTGGATCTATTGTTGATAAGCTGGCACACCACAATCGATACTCTGATTTTAATGCTGTCATTGATATTTGCTCCTCGAAGTAAATAGGTAAATTTTTTAATTCTTCGGCATTATCAATTGCAGCAAAACCTGGGAGTAGAATTTGAAATGACGAGAGTATATCCTCATTCACTAATAAACGTTCTGTCATGTTTTGAATCAGAGCATCAACGCATGGAATAAATATTGTAACTCTGAAGTGGCTTTCAGGGTTGTGCAAGGTGGATTAGCACTACATAGTAGTTTGACGCGAAGTCACTCTAGGCACTACAAGATCTATGTCATAAAGATTTTTAGACATTTGTGATGCTGTTTGGAAAATATCGTTGGAAAACCATCCGCTGTTTCTCTTATCTGGTGCAGAGTTCTTATTAATTCTTTGGCTCGGTTCATTGCTGATACAAAATCCATAGATTTTTCTTGGAGTTACACAGACAGTGGCAGCGTTAAGCTGAACAATTGCTCACAGACGAATAGACTAAGCAAAAAATCGCTTTTCTCTACCGCTGCTAAGAAGGCTGATGCTTTAGACGAAATGGACCATGTCTTACTCGAAATTATTTCCAAACTTAGTACAATGAATTTGAAAAGCTCCACAAAGCTTATAATGCTTTCATGCCTTTCTATAAACCTTGTTTCACAAAGGCGAACAAGTCGTCTTTTTTTGCTTTCTGGTGCGTGCTTCTGTATAACGTCCTGGAAAGTTGTGTTTGCATTTGAATGGTTTCTAAATAAATTTGCTATTTCACTGACAATACCAAGGCAGTTTCGTATTGAAGGTAATGACATAGTATTAGAAAGCGCAAGGTTCAATCGGTGACTAGCGCAATGAACATATCGTGCTTTTGGATACAGTTGTCTTATCCTGGTTTGCACTCCACTTAAATGCCCTGATATGTTTGCTGCTCCGTCATATCCCTGGCCAACCAACTTCGCCATATCAAGATGGAGATCTGTACAACGCTTAAGTATGACTTTTGATAAGTTTTCAGTCACCGTCTAGTGTAGTTGCGTACGACTGTTATAGGTTTGAGCTGAGTTGTGTATAAGAGTTTCAAAAGATTCAGTCAGTGATAAATCTTTTTTATTTGCGATTTATTTAAAAAATTTCCTTATTTCGGGGGGGGCTTCAGCCCTCTAGCCCCCCCCTGGCTACGTGCCTGGGTCAGTGGTACTACTCTCAATCATAAATAATACTATTTTTATATAAAATCACTTCAAAATATATTACCGAGTATAGCTGAGCAATGAACTAATTTAATCAGCCTGTCCCTTTCTATGCCCCTAATTATCCCAGATCGAGATAAACGATGAGTGGGAACACGCAAATTAATTGAAATCTTCTAAATATAACGATTTTAAATTTCCATGAAACCTTTGCTTAAAAATTTGCTATACAAAATGCCAATATAAAACCCATGGAGAGTAGGCCACCAAATATGTATAGACAAGTTGACTTACTATATATGATATGGTTGTTAATTGATTATTATTCATTTGCATTATCCAAAATTCAAATTAAATTTTCATTTGTCTAAGTGTTGTTTAAACGATACAAGTAAAATTACTTACCGTCAATGAAGTGTTCAATAAAAAAAAACAAATACTTAAGATTTTATAAAATATTTTATTTTGTACTTATATTAAATTAAAAGCAGGAGAGATTTTGCCAAAACCAATCCCAAAACGATTGTTAGAGCAGTTCATCACCAAAAGTACAAATACCAATGAGGTGAATAACCTTATAAAACTAACGTCACAGTTGGACAAAACCTCATCAAAACAAATCGCCAAGGCAAACATAATTTTTGTTGTTGTTCTTCTTCTTCGCTTGCAGTAACTCCAGAAGTTTGCCGATATATTTGAACACAGTATTAACAATACAATTGTGCTCAGCTAAAAAGCTAAAAATTAAAATATTTTTATTCTCTATTGGCGATTTGTCCACACTTGCTTCGAAACACTAAGGAATCACAAAAATATTTATAAACATAGTTAACAATAATGGGTACTTAAGAAAAATTTTTTGAGTAATTGTAACAAAAAAATATGTAGAAAAATTGGTTAGGTAGATACGTACATACTTATGTATGTGTACACGATTCTTTAATAAATCATTTAAGTAGTTATGTATATTCTGGCATGTACTTAGGTAGACACATACAAAAATATAATTTCATGATTCTGGTAACCCACTATAAAAACGCCAGATGATGATACAAAAAACTCTCAAGATTGAGAAGAGCATTTTCCGGATATAAAAAATTGAAATATGGCTGATGAATATGACATTTCTACTTCTACAAGGTTATCTATTATATTTTTAGTTAATCAGTTGACAGGTGAGATTGTCTGCCCAAATTTTCTAGCGCGACCAGCGAAGCCTTTGCTACCATCTGGGCCTATTGGTGTACGAACCAAATTCTCGGAGTTCCTTTGTGCGAATGATCCCGACCGAGAACGAGGTGAGTTGTCAAGGAAGCTACCAGTTCGTGATCGTGGTTGTCCATCAAAATCGACAGCATGCTTGTAATTGTTCAAAAAACTACCGGTTCGTGAGCGTGGCGAGCCCTCATATTCAGAACCAAACGAGTAACGCCGATCATAGCCGGAGTCGGTGGAAATACGTCGACCATTGATGTACTGCGCATTGTCATATGCAGCCATTTTGTTGGCCGCATTAAAGTTGTTGGAGTAGCGGCGAGGAAAAACGTTGTAACCACCGCCACCACCACCCACATTGGGATCATCAAAGGTAGGGTCAGTTTGTGTGTCCACTGATTGCTTGCGCTGTTCAAAGTTGTAGTCATTAGACATACGGCGTGAAAAATTATTGCTTCCGCTGTTGCTCATCTCGTTCGGATTGGAGAATGTACGTTCGAATTGCATAGAACCGTTGGAGAAACGGCGCTCCCCGCCACTTCCAGTAGAGCCTTGGGACATTTTGCGATAAACTTCTGTTTGCCCAAAGTCAGAGATGCGTCTTGAGCATGGACAATTTTCAGAGCAATTTGAGTCACGACGTTGGGACATATTTTCCGAACAGTTCGATGGACGGCGTGAATCTGAAAAGCTTGAGTAATTATCTGAACAATTTGATAAGCGTCGCACCAAGTTGCTGTTGGAATTGCTAATAGCACTTTTGTTGGTAGTAATTGGTGATGTATTTACAGCAGCATCCACAACCGGAGCGGAGCCGGCAGAGATGGTTGAATTATTGCTATAGCGACGTGGTGAATATGCGTAAATGTAAGCGCCAGTATTGTTGTTGCCGCTGACGCCAGGTGAGGTCGGTTCGTTATTACTAGCCACACGAGGCTGATAGGGTTGATATTGGTGTGAGGCTTCATTGCCAAAGTTTCCGCGATGCTGGGTTCTATGCATATTGTGCTGCATATGGTGAAAATTTGGTTGACTATTGACATTGTTGTGATGAAATTCGGGCAGTGGTTTGGGGTGGATATCAGAATTGAAGCGTTTAAGTTTGTAACGCAAATCTGTGATATCATGTGGAACAATACCGCTGAAACTGCCTCCCCGTGTACGTTCGTAAGTGGCGTCATTGTAGTACCGATAGTTCTCCACCATTCGTGCAACCGGTGTCGCCACCTGTATGATAGCTTTCTTTCCCGTCTTCTTCTTGGGAGCTACCATTTCGAAAACTTGGAACGGTCCCTGCAAATTCTTTGCCTCACGTGCCGATGACGACTCCAAATATTCTACAAGGGCACATTCTTTCTGTTGCACCTCTGGGTATTTGTTCATGAACTGTCTGACATCCACTGGGATCGCCATACCGGGTTTCAGAATACGTATCAATGCGATCTCACCACATTTGGAGAATATTTCCGAAACTTTTTCAATAGTCAGCTTATCGAGTGGCAAATCGCAAGCTACAACGGTGCGTGATGGCATTGTTTCATCAAAATTGGGCAAGGGCTCAATACGACGGACTTTTGTGCCCAAATCGTTTAATTCTATCTTTTGAGATTTGCGTCGCAAAGCGTCACCAACAACTTTCCACTCCTTGGTTAGTTGACGAACCCGTTTAAAACTGGAAACCAACTTGAGACTAACAAAACCCTCTTTGTTACGTCGAACGTGCTTTAGTAGAAATGCATCTTTGAGTATGCTATCATTGGAGAAGTAAAATTCTACTGCTTCGGTAATTTCAGCAGCTAAATCTTCACTTGCTATCATTGATGGATCTAATGTATCAAGTTCATTGGTAGGTGAATGATCTATCTTCAACTCTGTTTTTTGACTGTTTTCCATGGAAGATGACATAGAGTTGTGATCTAGAGCTTTGATTATGTGCTCTTGAGTTTCTGCATGTTCCAATATTGAAGGCTTCTTCATCGTCAAAAAAGAGCGGTGTACACGTTTGGGTTCGGTCGGTGAGTTGGCCGGAGCAACTGCAGGCGGTGGCGAATCTTCTGGAATATCTTGCCTTGTAGCATCGGGCTCCAATTTAAAGTTCGGATGTAGATATATATTATCCATTTGCCGGTAATAGTCGTTGGGATGGTTTTGATGTGAACCATTATGTTTATGAAACTTTTCTAAATTCGCTTCGCTTAAAACAGCTGCGGCAGGTGTACTCAAACTAGGATCAGTTTGAAACTGCGAGTTATCACACTCTACAGGCGATGAGTTTAAAATGACTTCATGCAAAACGTGATTATCGACAGCGAGCGGCTTTAATTCATCGTCCTCTTCCGACTCTTCAGAATCTTCTATAGAGGAACCCATACCCACATCAATTAACTTATCTTCATAACACTCAACCGATGTGCTTCCAGCCACCAACGGTGCATGGGCACCACTCAGTGGGATTGGCATATCAAAAACATCTGGGCTATGATTCGTCTCATATTCACTGCCACCCACAGCACCTTCATCGCTACCGAATTGCGAGTCCAACGATTGTGATTGCCCCACTCGTTGCAGCAGGGCTTCTGCCGAGCGTTTAGCATGAAATCTTAGCAATTTTGATGGTAATGAGGAAGAAATAGGCACAACCGCTTTAGACAAATCTGAATGGTGCAATAACTGTGGGCTCGTCGATTCTGTTGGATTTGCATTATTGATATTTAATTCTTTTGGCATAGTTGAAGAGTTATTTACATTAAAATTTACTGTAGCGTCAGTTTTGCTTGAAGTACTGGCTTGATTCTCTCTTTCGGTAATTGCTTCAGTCATAACTGCTGTTACCACAAAGGTATGACCACCGTTAGCGTGACCTGTACTAAACTGGCTCGCTCGACATAACTCCTGTTTGAAATCGGTTTTTTCTGGGTTCTGAGTATGGGCGGCAGAAGATTCATTGTTACCCAATTGGCTATCTGGAGCTTCACTCATCTTTCTTATTTTCGGATACCACCGGATGGACAATTTATTTTTAACGTTTTCTTTAGTGTAATTGTTTGTATTATTTTTATTCCTTAGCTGCTTTCGATATTGACCTTACTCAATATTTCTTAGTAAAACACACTGGTGGCTGGCTGGTTATTTGCTCTAGTCTGATTAGCACACTGATTCTGTATCTGCGCGCAAAGCTCCACACTCCACCAAAGCGTTATAATTTGTTGTCAATAGCTTATCTGCTGAATGCTTTTAAGTTCATATTATTGGTAATACTTTTACTTTTTCGTTCATTGGCACGTGTTTTCCCTTTCTTATTTGCAGAAATAATGCAATTCACCTACTTAGTCGCTATGCGCGATTTTTTTTTAACCCAAGGATGTCGAATGAGTCCAACAACAATGAAATTGCACAGGGCTCAGTTTTTGGTTAATTCAAATATATGTATATATGTGAATTCGGTAACCTAATAAAGTTTATGAATGTTTATTTTCTATACACTATTTCACGGTATAACGGGTCTTTGGGCTTATGTATCGGTTTAGGTGTGTGATATAAACGCAGCCTCGGCTCGACTAAATGAACGTGTCTGGACTGAAAAGTTGTTTGCTCATTTCTCTTTGAGCCGTCAACTATCACCCACTTTGCCACAGTGCTCTCAACACGACCGTAGCTTTTCTAGGTCATACATTGGCGTGCACCCACTTGCTTTATTAGATAATCGATTCGCGATTACGGTACGAGCACCAAGAGCAATACACTTCACTCAATAATATGGCACACCAGCGCGGATAAGTAGTTTTCAGTTTCGTTTGTTTACTTTTATTTTATTTATTGTTTGTGGTTGGGATCTCTTGCTGTTGTTGTTGCGACTTGCTCGGCCGGTTCGTCTTCAAATATGTGAGTTGCGTGTTATTATTTGACGGTGTTTTAACCACAGCACAATTTATCGCAACACGGCAATGCAATATCAAAATCGCATGTATGCACTCACACACAGCTGCACAAACGCCAGGTTTCGCAGACCGTTGTACAATTACGGTTATTTCATAAGTACATGCACTAACGTGTGTATATTTAAGTTGTGGTGAGAATCTTTATTTGTTTGTTTTTGTTTTCTTTTTTTGGTTTTTTGCTTGTTTGAAAATTCAAGTTCAAATGTTTTTAGTTGTTCGTGTTAAGTATCGTGAGCGCGAACTAATTATTCCGTTTTGTTCGGGAAGTTCATGCAACGCTGCAACGCGATTTTAGACTGAAATTGCAAATTGATTTGGGGTCGGTTAAATACCCTCTGCTTTCAAATGTCGGCGTAGCTACGCAACTGTGTGCCGCGTTGCGCGTCGTCGCCATCGTTGTCATGAGGCTGTTGCTGCGGGAAGCATAGGCGCTTATTTCGGTTTGCCTGAGCGCAGCGCACTTGCACAGTACGCAGTCGATCGAGTTGTCGGCCTCCCTCGTTGTCTGCAGTCGCCGCTGCAGCTGCTGCGTTGTGGATGGGGATGTTGGGGGTTTAGCGCGAGCTTGCTGCGCTCACACTAAATTTACGGTACGCGTGTATGTGATTATTTCGTGTGTAACAGTTATGTAGTGCGTTACAGTGCGCGACACACACATCGCAACATCAAACTTGTTATTAATGAAAAGGCGAAAATGGCAAATCATTGAAATGAGAAATGTTTTTACTTTTTTCATTTGTCATTTAGAAACCGCTTTTGTTGTTTTATATTTTATTAAATAACCTGCTCACTTAATTTATTCGTGAGATTTAATGCACCAATACGTTCTCATCACAAGGTGATCGCTCGGTACTTCCGATTCGGAAAAGAGACGGTGCAAATGCTCGAACGCTGATTGCTGACGTTGCGATATTTTCACAATAACCACAACCACTGCCTCGACGTTTTTAAGCACGTGCATGCACTCTTTTTTATTACTTATAATTACGTTAATTTTCGTTACGACTCACGCAAAATATACACACATATCTACAGAGAAATTCTCCAATACGGACAGTTTCCATAACTGGACAAATTTCATGAACAAAACATTCGTGTAAACTCTGATTCCAAACCCATTCCCATAAACGGACATGAGTACGTTCCAATGATCGGACACGGACACTATTTGGGAAAGATTTCGTCAAATTACCTCTAATAAACGGACAATTTTCATAAAGTTAGTGTTAGGACAATTTCTAGTTCCTTGGTTTTTTAATTCTTGTTAATTTGTGGTGTTTTGCGACAACTTTTTTTTTTTTTGATAATTGCAAAATGCAAGTAAACCGACTTGCGTTGGGGCCGTCTGGTTTCGGGTGATTCCACGGAAATTAATGGACGAAGCAGTCGTATTATTAGACAGAATTTCACCCAGAGGGAGAACTCTATGACTTTTAAATAAAATTAAAATTTTTGAAAATTATTTAATTTACAGATATAATAATATCGTACGTGTTACAGAGAAAAAAATAAAAATAAAAACTGTGCGATGCCAACATGATTTTTATAAGTTCCTACTTAAAAATTATTGTTTAGATGGTATTTCTGCTTAACACATTCACATTTATAAGTCCTGGTTACAATGCCTTCATTGTGTAAATATAGTTATTTAAGAATGGAAAGCTTTGAGGTTACGAGACTTTTAAGATGCCAACGTATGAATTTAGTCTTATTGATTATTTTGCTACCATTTGTTTACCATATTAACTGTAAAATTATAAGTTCATTCAGGTAGTATTGTTACGTACTTATATATTTACCATATGTATGAATGAATAGGACGGCAAATGCCACATTACCCATCTAATTATGCAAGAACTTGTAGAATATTGTACTAGTCTGGTTCCAAACGGGAACCGACTGCTAACACATTCTTCACTCTGTTCTTCTTCTTAATTTCTTAATTTGTTCACTTAATTTTACAGTATTTCGAATGTACACAAGTTCGGAAGCATATTGAGTGAAAAATAAGGGAAAGGAGTTTTTTAAATTTCACTTTGACTAATTATGTATTTTATAACAAAGATATGGAAAATTTTGGTCGCTGAAACAACCAGTTTAATGTGCCTACCTATTTGTTATTGTCTTTAAATGCCATATACTTATATGTGTACAATCGATATTGTTGCATCAAGGTTATAATTGGATTTGTATTCATTGGAAAAGGCAAACACAGATTACTAATCAATATTTTCTTCTTGTTTCTCGTAATAAGTATACTTGCCTCCATCCATTTTCACCCTTATTCTGCATAATTTCACTGGAATCTTTTATCTGTTATATTCCGTGTCAGAGCCCGAGTTGTTTACCTTATTTTCACTTGTACGTACTAGGTCATGTGATATCAAAAGTTGAATAGGTGTCAACTACGTTTTAAAAAATTTATCTAGAAAATCCTTTAATCGTGTGCAGTACCCAATATACTGATCATTTGGGAAATTAACCTAGCAGTTAAACCAGAAGTTTAATCAAAATCCAGAGGACTATTAAATAGGAAAAATCAACATTTGTAGATGAATTCGGTGCAGAGGACTCCTTTAGAAGACACTTTCTCAATTTCTAATGAGAGAGTTAACTTTATATCGCGATATATATATTGTAAATTATCTTAATAAAATACAAAAAAAAACTTTCTAATAACAATGTATCCTCGTGAATAAACGCTCCACATACCGAATATAAGGATTTACAAAATTAATATAATTGGTAAAATTGGGTGTAATAGTGGACATATTATATTAGAATGAATGAAATCGGTCCACGACCTACGTACAAGTATAATGATTTTCGTTAGTCTAGCAGGCTTTAAACCCAATGTATATATACATACATATATAAGTATATATGTACATACATATGTATAAATAATATACGAGCTATCTTCCTAAAATTGCATGGAAGCATGCTCTCGAGCATACTTGAATAATGGCAAATATTAATCCAATCAGTCCAGATATATCCCAAGTATGCGAGATAGCGAGATAAAGTGATTTCCATTCGTTTTGACTTTTCATCCAAACTTGAATCATTTATGGTATGTAGGAGAACATATGTACACATGAATGTACTTTAAGGAAATTTTTCTTAAAAATAGTGCGGTTTAGCGCTGCATATGATTGACACTTGGTCCTTGCTTAAAGCTTCATATAACCAATATACTGTTTCGCGATCGACTGGTCGATTCTTTCCTCATATAGCCAATATCTTTAACTTTTTAGTTTGATTTAAATATATAATATATACATTTATAAAATACCAATTTTAATAGTCATTTATACTGTGTCTCTGAATAATGACTAATGTAATATTTTTTAATATAACGGTTTGAAACAGCCGAAAGCATTTCTCCAGCTTTTCTTGTAAATAACGGTAGTATAAAATTCTTGGTTCACTCAAACTTGCCTCCCTTACTTGAAGTAGTTATTTTTAGGCGGAACAACGCCTGTCAGGTACAGTGTTTTGTATATAAATTCAGAAAACTCATATTTCTTTGATGAAATGAAAAAATTGTTTTAAAGTTTTGATTTCGAAAGTTATAATCCACGCCAATCGGGCAGGAATTGCACGCGTATGCATATGCATGTAATATCTATGTACATATGTACGTGCGATCCATAATTAATGGACATGCGTTGATATACAGTTTACCAAGAAGTGTTCACAAGCAAAATTTCGTTGATACATTTGAATTTCGTTACATTGTTTTAAGAGCAGCATATATGTAGTTTATATGCATACCTATGTATGTATTTACTCTCAAATACATATGTATGTATGTATAACCATAAAAATTTTCGATTTATCCGAAGGCCGCCTTGAGAGTTGATCAACAAGTAATCACTTGCCAAAAGAGGCGACATTTTGCACGCTTATGCGTTTCGTGCTGTCTCGTGTAGGATTTTTTATTATTTTCATTTTTATTGCGTACACACACACATCTCTACATGGTACAAATTATTAAACGCGTGTATTTGAGCAAGGCACAAATATTGCAAGTAAGCACTTCTGTACGTACGAGCCGGTGACTTTGGCGATATTTACTTTTACTTGTGATATCTTTGAACTTGTTATAATTTAAATATTCATACACGCATACACTCGTATACTTATTACGAATTTGTGTGCGACCTCGCATACACATTTGTCGCTGATTAACAGCGGAACCTTCAAACATCAAGTTCTTTAGTTTTTTGTTCAATTGCGAATATTTCAAAATAATTGAGTTAAATTGTATTCATACGCACATTCAAACTTATGTATGTAAACACATTTTGCCGCACGTTTCCTTTTTTATCAAGGCAACAGTAGAGATTGAAGCCATATCTATGCCCACACGCATGCGCAACAATAGATCGTCCATGAGCATCGTAAGAGTTTTTAATATGACTTTTTTTAATAAATTGAAGTCGATTGATTTCAATGTACGTACATACATATGTATATGTATATACACACATATGTGTGTATAATATAGGTACATATATACGAAAATAAAGGTAATGTATTTAATAATGTATGTATGTACGAGTATATGAATGAGTAGCAAAATATAACAATATCCACTGAAACAACTTGAATTCATGATCACGAGGAGTGTAATTGAGCAAAATATTTTGTCTTTTAATATTCCTAAAGGTGGACCGTTTTAATTTTTTATAAAGAACTTACCTTTTATAATCTCTCCAATGCCATATGTGTATCTACTTTATCCCAATTGTATCCTTTCTCGTACAATTTTATGCTGGGTTTAAATAACACTAGTTTAAAATCAGTTTTCGACTACGATTTTAGAGGCTACCTACTTTGGGATTGCTAAAACCGAAAATGATAGTAAAAATTACCTAACTCTTAGGGTTTTTGGAGTTGTTGTCAATCCGCTTAAGGGGTGGGTTCAAATCCCCACCATTTACAAAGAATGACTCAAAATTGTAACCAGGACATTTTAAATACTTCATCTCTTAACACATTAGTTGTAAAGTTTTCCTTCAAATTTGTTGAGTAGCGTAATCGTCGACACAAAAATAAAATGTAAGAACTGCAGACTTTTTTCATTGCATTTTATTCATTGAACTGCAACTCATTGGTTTCGAACACTTTAAAATGCGATTTACACAAAATTTTTGGAAATTGGTATTCGCCGTTGCCAATGCGTTGGCTATAAAATGTCTTTGTCCATGCCTCCGTACCATATAGCAGGACGGGAATAATTAGGGATTGAGTTTGGTCTTTGTCTGTTGAGACTTTACTTTTCAATTCCATACTCAGTCTATAGTAGCACCTGTTGCCTAGAGAGAGACAGCCAAGTACTTTGATGAATTTTATCCAATATGCACATGTATAAAAAATATACTCAGAAGATGTTAACTATTTATGGTAATACTCGAAATGAGTGTAAGAAATGACATTTAAACGACATAACAGTATAATTTTTGAAATAAGAAATCCGAAGTCAAAAATCTTTAAGTTGGAACCATAGCCTCAATACCATGAATGTTTCATTAATTAACGAAGTTTCAGAAAGCGATAGACTTATTCAAATACTGACGCGAAAAGCTTATATAAATCCAATATCTATATTATAGAGGATGAAGCCACGCTTAGACTGCGTTCTGATGAGTACTCATTTGTAACTCATTAATGATGTTTTGGTGTTGCTTGTTGCGCGAGTCTGACAACTTGAGTCGGCCAATTTCCTGAATTTTATTAAATATCACGTTATCAAGTTCTTGATGCTTCATGTTCGCGGTGCACAAAAATATTTTCGATTAGCCAATTTTTATACTTATTCACAATTTTATAAAAAAAACCAAAATATTATGCATATTTACTAAAACATACATATGATATAATACACAAACAAATAGATAATAATTCAAAATTTCCAACTTAATGTAAATATTTATTTCATTTCATTCTTCAAAATCAAAAATAATTCCAAATTGGAAAGCGTGCAATCTGAGCACAAGCGTCTTTCACTCACCGACAAAAGAATTATCGGGTGAACATAGCTTTAGGAATAACATCGAGCAGGACTCGGAAGGCCGAAACGTTGCTTTTTATTTAAAGTATCTTCAAATGAAATAGGCACGTAATTAGGTTAACTAATTTTAACGACATCTTGCAAAGAGGCTCATTTTATATTCCTTAAAACTTAGGAGCTTATACAAAAACATATGTAGGTGAAAAAAGACTTCTTAAAGCTACGCCTTCTACTTAAAATCACACATTTCTTTTTATCTGCTACATAGCATATCTGTTGACCAAAAATGGTGAACTGACTGTGGCCGAACAAGGTCAATCGCCATGGCAAAACCTGTTGGCGAGGAACCCACACCTGCATGCGGGATTCCTATGACAGCGGAACCTTTGGCTGCGGAAATTTATGTGGCGAACAGGTTAATGCACAAATAAACATGAATGTATTAATTTGCGGATCGCAGGAACACTTGTAATTGCATTTAAAGCTCTGACACTCAATGTTCATCGGCACAAGTTTGGAGTCGCTTCATGAAGGTTTTTAAAAGCTAAATATACACTGAATACACACATGTACGCACATTAGGATGATCCCAATTATTTTTACTCTGAATACTATCACCACTTATTATTTTGATTTTTTTATACTGTTCATAAATTAAAACCGACCTTACTCCCAAAAGGTCTAGCCTGTTCAAAACTATTTTCAGTTTTGTGATATACATATGTACATATTATTTGTAAGTTAATACGCTGTTCTTAAAGTTCTTAGTCCAAGCCACTTGTGAAAAAAAATGTTTACCCTAGTAGGTACGAAGTTGTGAGCCAAGAACACAATCTGATCACGTAAATGGCATAGCAAAAGATAAATTGTATACGTACTTATGTACATATATGAATTTAAACGAAAGCTCAGGGATCAAGTTGAAGGGCGCAATGCACTTGGAAATATTTCATAATATTTGCTACGGTTTAAATATCAATGCTGCTTTAAGGAACTGATGAAACGAGACTTTATTAATGATTTCATCACACACACTCATTCACACATTATGTGAATGGCAGATGGACAGGGATGGAATGAACAAACTGAAAGAGGAACGATTGAACACAATCAAGATCTTGTTGTACCTGTTGTTCTTCGTATGTTCTTTCATTTTTCTCTGTTCTAGTAACCTAGTTATTGCTGTCTTACGTAATTCACTTTCCCATACCTTAAGCAATCAATATTTACTCCTGTTTATATTAAGGATACAAAATAATCAAGCCACTGGAAGAATCGAGTCTTCGGAGTTCTGAAACTTTGTACTATGTATATACATACATACATAATTTAAAACCAAAAATATGTACACAGAAATACAAATCAGTCCCAGTATATTTTTACATGAAAATTTTTATGAGTACCGAGACTTGCGATTTTAATTTTGGTATACAGCAGAAATGTAAAGAAGAAGGCCTTACTAGACACAAGTATTTTTTTAAATAATGCATTTATAATAGATCAGAGGCGGATCCACTGCCCAAAACAACAATTAATATCAGGGGAAGTATCAGTGAAAAGTACGAAAATGATAAGGATTTCTGAGCTTAGTAACGGTCACTTGCTTGAGAAAAAAATACATACTCGTAAAATCAGAGTGCGGAATGTAATTTGAATTCAAATTCTGAATAATCAATATTGAAAATATGTTGGAAGTTAAATTTTTTCTGCAGAAGAAAACGAGTGAAGGAAATTGTGGATCGTCGCTGCAATAGAATTATAATGAAATCTGAATTGCGAAGAGATGGTGTAGAAATTAAAATTAGTTGTATGGCATAGAAACAAACTCAACAGAAATATTTAACGAAGTTCAGAAAATATCAACATTTTCTAGATATACAAGCTCTTTCTTACTAAGAACAGCTCCGTCAATCGAACATCAGTGCAAGCAGTTTGTTCCTGATTTATCTGCTTTACAGTTTTCTTTCTACTAGCCATTTTGCGATACCTGCATATATTATATGTATGTATAAATATATTGTCTGTGAGCAAATAAAATACATTCTTAGTTCACAAAAAATATAATCGGTATAAGTTATATTGGTCTATTAATGCACATGCTTTATATTTGTGTATAAAATTCCGACGACATTCACTGCAATCAAGGCGGGCATGATAAATGCATAGGAATAGACAAATGCGCGAATATTTATACACATAAAACGGGTATATTCTAATATTGCGACGATGGCAACAGGGCGAGTGCGGCCAATTTCAATTCATTCACGCATGCGCCACGCCGTTGCTTACGTGTTGCATGTTTGCCAAATCATTCAAATATCTGCGAGAATTTCGCATAGGCCTACACAAGCGCAGACGCAAACTCAGGCCCAGTTGTTGCATAACGTTTGTTTGATAAAGTGCAAACCCAACCTGTCTGCCGCGGCAGTGCGAACACATTCGCAGCAGCGAATCAGACCGCGTGCGTTGAGGCCTTGTAATGTGCCCCACTCAACCTGGCCGCACTCCGCATAGTGCTTGTATTGTCCAGCTCCTTTCGCTGTTGCACAAACCAGCTAAGCTTCTTTGTAGGCCTAAATCAAGCGACCGTGCGCATATTTAACCCAATTCTGTCTGGCAGCATTTATCTTAGCGGTTCCACCCGTGCACACATATTTGTACGTACAGACTTACATACGTGTTGCATTCGCTTACAGAACTACCGATAGCCGCGGATTGAGCTCGAGCATATGAACTGATTGGTGGACACAGAAGTGCGCACACGAAAATTAACCACTTTTAATTGCTTTTTGAACGGCGAAATAATAACACACCAAAAACCACCTGTATAGATTGTGAACTAGCGACACTGTCTATTAATTAGAATATGGCAATATTCTTGCGGCCGTATAAATTCTTGAGTGTTTGTTCTTTTCGCACTGCTCCGACGCGTTTTTTAAAAGATTCCACTGTCTGTAGGTTTTCTTAACCCTGCAAAGGCTTCAAGTCCTGCATCGTGGTAAACAGTTATTATACTTCAAAATTTGGACTATTTTCTCACAAATTACTAACTCAAAACGTAATAAAATTACTAACGATTTGGTCGAAACCAGTTTGCAACCTGATATTTATTTCGTTCAATAATATATTTATAATTCCCGAAATTTACAATAATCATTCGAATGAGTTAAGTTCGAAACTCGGTAAGCCATCAGTGATATACTCGTATAACTTAAAATTGCGGAATATTTTTGATCAATAACAGTGTCGTTGCAAAGACATCGAATGCAGCAGTTCCAGCAGCAGTTATAGCAAACCCTAAAAATACCGCCACATCTGTTTTAATATTCTTCGAAACACAGGAGTCAGTATGCTAAATGTTCTAAGTTTCTGGCCAATAATATATGTACGTTTATAAATACGTCTAAATGTTCTAAGTTTTTGGCTTGGCGGTTTATATCCGTTTCAGATCGGATCGCCAGCGTTGTAAGTGGGTTGCCTTGAATTCAAGTTTATTTTCGTGTCATTTTCTTTTTGTGAATTTTGCTTATTCGAAAACAGTGCGTAATCGCACATTGTATGCTGTGAAATACATATTCTGTCGCGTTTGTGATTTCTGCTCGTGTCTAAAGCGTTAATGATCTTCAAAATGCGAAAGCAAAACTAGCAAAATGTGGAACCGACAGCAGAAAATACACAAAAGGTGACTGTTTAGGCTGTTCATGCTTCTATGCGAACATACAATGTTTTTTATTTCGTTTTCTCGCTGCCCCAATTAATTGCATAACAGACATCCACAGTGCAGCCAAATAAATGCAGCGAAACTAATAGAGATTAAACAATATTGAAAGTTTTGCATATACAGTATAGTTAGTAGTTAGTATGCATACTTTTTCAGAGCTTGAAGACAACATCGTAACCACCAGCTAAGTTTTACGAAATGTTTGCATAAATAACAAACGTAAGAAGATTAGCCAAGTGAGAACGCAAAGAAGGAAAAATTCTCTATTTTAGGATGAATTTGAAACTAAAAAAACACAAACGGGGAAGTTTACAGGTTTCCACGGTTTTTTCGTTCGTTAATGTTTTTGATATTCGTTTTCAACGACCATAAAGTAGCTAACAGCTAAGATTTATAGATATAAAGAAAAGTTTTCAACTTTTCGACTTTTGCTGAATGATTTCATTAATTTATATAAAATTGTTGCAGCGCTTTCATTGCATTTACAGTTAAAGACCTCGAAACTTATCTATTGTTTGTTCAAACACACACACACGTCGCGCGTAATTACATTATTTAGTCCGCGAGCAAAATAATGTCATTTCTACCGCTCATAGGCATGCTGAATAATAGTTGATATCTATGTGTTTGAACAACAATTGTTCTAGTACAAAGCAAATAATCGAGCAAAGCAAAAAGTGCAAAAAACAAACACACATCTGCTGATTTTTCCTATTTGCGGCAATATCAGTGACCTCTAATACCGCGCTACATATGTACATACATGCATACATATGGTACATATGTAGCGATTAAAAGCCGTCTCGCCTTGGCCTTAGAGCAAAAACAGAAATAGTACACACTAGCGTGCAAATTTGTGTATGTGTGTGTATAAAGCAAGTATGGGCGCAAATTGAGACTTCATGACTATAAAATATTCACAAAATTTTTTTTTAAAACAAAATCTTTTTAAAAGATTTGGCAAAGTATCTTCAAAGCGGTAAACTTATATTGTTTTTGCGATAATTTTGATAGAGAGACGTTAATTATTAAATTTTCAAATTGCCGCCAGCAGGAATGTTAACAGATTTAGCCCTAAAAGTTTTGCCATGTCTTTTTGACGTGTGCCCTAAACGAAAATAAATCAGAACAAAACAAAAAAATTAGAGTTGAATTGGGTGGCAAGTTTGCTTTTCGTAAATTCAAGATGAAGATAAAATGAATTTTGTTTAAATATTTACAATGTCAAGAAAACACGTTAACTGCGGTGACACACAAGCTAGAATACCAAAAATAAAGAAGTTTACATACAAGAATTTGATTTTAATCATTTGGTTTGAATGACAGCAATGTGATATAATTGTACGATCTGGAAAATTTCTTCGGGTATTTTACCTTGGACAAGGATAACAATCGTTTTGGCAGCTAAGTAACTTGAACTTATCAAACCTATTAAATTAGTTATGTATATATACATTAGGGTGGGTCGATTCAGGACTTTTTTCGATTCGGGATTTCTAATAGTGCAGAAAAGTTGCCTTAGTACTTCCTGATTCCAATGCAACTTTTTGTTTTGAGATCGGATTGCATCTTCAACCCCAACTCCGGCCTTGAAATTTCGGAAATTCGCCTAAAATCGTGAAATTGTCTACCTAGCGCCTGAAATACGCATCTCATGGGAAAATGTATAAAACAAAAGTTATTTGTCACGTCATTTGCTACCGATCATGGCCGTAGGACGAACCGTTCCCGAGATACGAGCGAAAATGCGCCGCGCCACAGAGAAAGGTGAAAATCAGCTTGCGGCCACACTTCTTGACGTTGATTTCGCCGAGTGCTTACACTCACGTTCATTCACCTACGCCAAAGGACACGTTCGGATAGGTCACACAAATACTTTTTCATCGAGTTCTTTCACTCTTGTCGTTGATTTCGCCGATTTCTATCACTTACATTCATTTCCCTGCGCCATACGACACGTTCGGACTGGTCTCCACATAAATACTTTTTCATCGAGTTCCTTCACTCTTGTCGTTGATTTCGACGAGTGCTATCACTTATATTCTCTCAACAGTACACAGAACTCAAAATGTCTGTATCTAAATTTAAATTTAGACAGAAATGTCCTGTGTTTGGCATATATCCGTACAATCTCTCTGAGTCCCAGTTACCTACTTACCAGGATGTTCTTTTGTGTTATCAGTTTGAAAGATTTCGTATAGGGCGACTCCGAGGCGACAACTATGAACCTAGGAGTAAAGAAGTTACAGAAATAGTTGCAAAAAAGGTTGAAAATACTTTCAAAAAGTCATCTATTCCGATAGTTTCACACACCAGAGTTGTACAAATGCTCACCACATACCATAAGAAATTTCTGACTCTTAAACAAATGTTTTTAAGGAACCCAATAGGTTTGAGCTCTAAAAGAGACGACTTTGTCTCTGCCGGAAAATTATTTTCTTCTTGCACTTGTCCAGAGGAAAGGAAAGTTCCTATCAATGAACAACCATTTCTCTTGGACCAGAGAACCAGAAGAATTGGTCGCATTGGAAGTGTTGATCTACCTGAAACGAAAAAGATTAAAAAGAAAAATGAACGTAAAGAAAAGCTTTCAAAACCTCATTCAACATCAACACTTACCAGAAAAGTATCAGCTAGAACACGTGACCATACAGATCAGCCAGACTCTCATACAGACGACAACAATGTAGGTGCGTCGCACATGGATTCTTCCAAAAACGATGCTGATGATGAATTTTCTCTTCCATCCTCTAAAACCAAACAAAATACACTAGTATTAGAACACACTGCTTTAGCTGCCCAAACATTTGGAGTAAGTGATAGAGCAGCGGTCTTGATTGCAAAAAGCAGGTTTGATAACAGAGGATCAGGCTAGCTTTGTCACTGACAAATGCAAGATTAGTCGGGCAAAAAAAAGTGTTGGAGTTAAGCTCCAAAACACCGAAAGTATTAACTCTGTATATGGGCTGTATTTTGACGGCCGCAAAGTCAGCGGAGGTGAAAAGTACTACCGCGACACTGTCAAAGAACATATTTCTCTTATAGCGGAACCTGGTTGTCATTACTGTGGCCACGTCACCTCTCCTTCCGGGTCAGCAGAGGATGGGACGCAAGCTATATGGCAACGTTTACAACACAATTCAGTAGATGTGGAACATCTAGAAGTTGTCGGTGCTGATGGCATCAACACGAATACAGTTTGGAAAGGTGGAATCAATCGGAAACTAGAAGAAAGAATAGGTAGGCCATTACAGTGGGTTGTTTGTCTTCTACATTTCAACGAACTTCCATTTCGTGCTCTTTTCGAACACATAGATGGTGTCTCAGAAAGTCCAAATACAGTCTCTGGCGTCATAGGTAAACTGCTCCCTGATTGTGAGAAGTTGCCTGTTGTCAAATTTGAAAGTATTCCATCCTGCCAATTACCTTCTAAGGTTATTAATCCGACCCAATTTAGCACAGACCAAGCTTATCTATATAAAATATCAGAAGCTGTTATTTCCGGTCAATGTTCCTCAGATTTAGCGTCGATGCATCCAGGTAACATGTGCAAATCTCGCTGGCTCACCTGTGCAAATAGAATTCTGAGATTATACATTTCTACTGACAAACCAACAAAGGAAATAAAGATTTTGGTCAAGTACATACTTACAGTTTACTCACCTTTGTGGTTCTCAATAAGATTCAAGTTCAATCAAAGATGGCTCGCGTCGTCTATATGCGGCAATTCAAAGGTCGAGATACTTACCTGCTAAACTGCGCAAGGTTGTCGATTCATCCATTCAACAAAATGCTTTCTTTGCTCTTCCAGAAAACATTCTCCTTAGTATCATGACTGACGAACGGATAGAAGTCAGAAAGTTGGACCTTGACCGTCTTCTGGCAACCAAAGAAGCAGAGTCTGACACTGTAAATGGAAGGGTTAGATGTAATAAAGTGCCAAAGCTGAATTTCAAAGCTAATAGTTATTACGATATGATTAACTGGAAGACTATTACCTTGACTGTTCCACCAGTTCTTTGTTCAGTTTCTAACGAAGAACTCATAAAAGGGCTGTCGGACACTGCCGTCAAACTGGTGACAGAGGCATCTTCTAAAGTTATTGGCGCCCAATCTCGTGATCGTTTTATACGCTCTACACTGAAATCTAGGCAACAAGTGCCAAAGTTTAGTACAAAATCTGATGTTATCAATAAATTTGACACAGATTCAGACTAAAACAAGCCTGACATATGGTTAGTTGGTTGGGTTGGGCTTGGGAGGAACCCGAAGAGCAGCCACCTCCACGCGGTGGGTTCTAGGTGACCAATACAGGTTAGCTGAGAGCTGCAACAATTTTCACCTTGCGCTGTGGCGCGCCGCCTTTTCGCTCTTATCTCGGGAACGGTTCGTCCTACGGCCATGATCACATATACCATTTCGGTAGCAAATGACGTGACAAATAACTTCTGTTTTATACATTTTGCCATGAGATGCGTATTTCAGGCGCTAGGTAGACAATTTCACGATTTTAGGCGAATTTCCGAAATTTCAAGGCCGGAGTTGGGGTTGAAGATGCAATCCGATCTCAAAACAAAAAGTTGCATTGGAATCAGGAAGTACTAAGGCAACTTTTCCGCACTATTAGAAATCCCGAATCGAAAAAAGTCCGGAATCGACCCACCCTGATATACATACATACGTGATATATACTTACCCAAAGAGACTAAGTTTAAAATATTGGATATATAAGGAAAAAGTCCATCCGATAATCGAAATACATTATATTAAATACATATATATATTTAGGCCAAAGTCTCGACAGATTTCATAAATGTTCTGTGCTAGGTACAGTAAGGTCAAAATTAAGGGCTGTTTCACTAATGTCTGGTTAGCAGCCATCTGTCAGTTAAGTTCTGGTTAAAAAAAGGTACTTTACCGAATTAAGGTATCTTGGCTATGTTAACCAGAACTTAACTGACAGACAAGTTGCTAACCAGGCATTGAGAAAACCGTCCTTAATTTCGTTAAAATATCATGCAGATGTATTGGCCGACACTAACAATTCAAAGTGAGTTCTGGACTGATTGTATGCACGTAAGATATTACTTGTTTATCCTCGAGAACTTGTTTCCACGTAATTAGGTAATTTGTGGACCAATTTATATATTTTTAGTATTTAACTATCCAATACTATAAGTTTACTTTATTTTTCTAAAATAATTCTCATATTTACCGATATATGCGATATTAAGTTAGCACCTTATAATCGACAAAAGGTTCTCTCGAATTTTGAATAATAAATCTTACAGATTGATCAAAATTTTCAGTAAAAATTTATGCAAAGTCACTGGGGTCTACATATTCGGCATCTGGGTTAGCATCCGAAAAAGATGGAATTTATATGCCTCTAGCTACTGTAGCCATTTAAAAGACAAACATATTATGAATACAAGTATAGCTGAGTCTCGGTGAAGTCAATCCCCAACTTGTTCAAGAAGCAGGTAAACGTAACATTAATAGAATATGAACCCCACATTGAGAACTCCAGTAGAAGCTCTAGCTAACAGATCACTGTTTAATTGGCAGACATGCCAGTAGACTGGGATCAATATACACTGACTTTTGTAGAAGCTTTCAAGAGATAGGAGAGGAGAAGTCTGCAGAATATATTCTATGCGAATGGAAAGCTATGTATGAAAAAATAATCGCAAAATTCGGTCTCGGCTATAATGTTGTACTTACTTACCTGCATATAATTAAACTATGCTTGCTAATTTTACTAAATCTTTCATTACTTCCCTGATTCCGAAGCAATTTCGTAGTTTATGATGAGAGAGATCTTCCACTATCTCCCTTCTTGCGCACTCACGGGAATAGGCTTATTTTGAATTGAATTCTTATAAGGTAAATCAAATCTTTAGCAACTCAAAGACCTTTTCTTCGTGGAGTGTCACCTATGATGAAAAAGGGCTAACTTATATAATAGACTAGTTTTGGTAATATTATTATTTTGTTTATGATTTTTATAGCTCACTAAAAATAATGTTTAACTGTTTACTTGGGGAAGAACTCCGAAGTTAAACTGGTCTGGTCATTCTGATCGATCAAACAGATTTTAGGTGAATAAAGCTGTTGTACTACGAGTATGTGCAATAAATGCGAGTGTGAAATCAATTAAACAAATTTCTTGAGAAATATTGTTATGATTTTGTACAGAGTTTCCAGCTTTAGTTAACTTTAATATACTCGTAAGTCAGTATCACTATATTATTATCTCACATAAAATATATACACCATGCAACGGTTGTTCAAGAGTGAAAACATTACACATGCAAAAATCTAAAATTAAATAGTACCTGTCAGCTGCCGTTACCGTTATCGCAACAGGCCGGAACTTTACACAGACAGAATTTCAAGTTCATCCGACAATCACCGACAATGCCGTTTGTAGTTCGATCATTCACGAACGAGGAAGAGAGCAGAGCTGTACGCTCTCAACACGCTTCATGGAAAACCGGAACTGTATTGCAATTGCTTCAAAGTGCAAACCGATCAAACTGAAACGAAACTGCGGAACAATTAAATTGCGCGACTGTGTACATACACATTTAAAAAGAAATGGGACAGGCGTCAGTTGCACAGAGCGGAGCGGTCGACCTCATTGCATTTCTATTTTTACATCAAATGCAGAATGCTCTTGAAAATGTTTGCTTTTCATTTTCACTACACATAATATCAACGCACATATCCACACATAACAAATTAAAGTGAGATCTCAATAATTAAAACCTAATGGAGCAATAATGTGACTTTAGTTTTCACAGGTTATCTTAACGATATCCCACTGTATATTTCCCAATTATTGGATTACTTTATTGTATTAATGTACATACATATATATATGTTTTACGAGTATGTATACAATTTGATTCTAACTGCCGCAATTCAACGATAAAATGTGAATATTTTATTATGAGGAAGTAGTAACAAACACAGTACATTATGAATAGCAGATTCAAAATGTATTTATATCAGGAACGTGTTTAAATATACGCTTAAGATATGTAACTACAATAAAATATTAATTAGTTTGAAACATCTAAGTATATATGTATGTATACAAAAATTAAACCCGTTTTCCGTTGTCACGGCATCACGTGTGAATGGCTGGACCGATTTCACTAATTCTTTTTTTGTTGTATTTGTTATTATTAGGAGAAGGTTCTTATATAAAAAAAATTACGAAAGTTGTCGGAAAACCCCTAAAAACAGTCCTTTTCTTTTTCCCATACAAACGTTTTACTTTGTATACATATAAGTATGTACATATGTATGTGCATACACACATATGTAAGTAAAAATGAATGTTTGTTTATTAGTAACGCTAAGGCTCGAGAACGGCGAAACCAATCTTCATGAAATTTTCAGAAGTTGTTCGCTGTGGATCTGGAAAGGTTCAGAAATAAAAAAAAAAAAACAAAAAATTGACTTTTTTCATACAATTCTTTTTTCTTTTGTTTTTCAATATTTTGATTTGTAAATTATTTGAATCGTTCAATTTCGGTCGCTTGCTCTTTTATTCCGGCTATTTAAAAAAAAAAATTTGAAAATTATTCAGTGAAAACTTTATGTGTGTTTCAAACGAAGTGATCAATTACAGATTGAAATTTGTTACGAAGCCCCGAAGAGGTCCCGCTAATATCGGTCGGTGTTCTTTTTGCCATCAACGCCAAGGCACATGAACGAGTACTCCCAGGATGCGATGACATACGTGTGGAATTATGGATCGGGGTCAATCAGCAAGCGATCGTCACGTTGTCACAGCACGACTTTTCAAACAACAGTTACGATGTTCTTCTTCGGATGGTGGATAGTGGTTCCACCAGATCAAATTGATGAAATCATTTCGGCGGAAATTCCTGATGCAGAGAAAGATCCAGTATTAAACGAAGGGATGAAAACCAATATGTTTGATGGACCTTGCGGACACCACAATCCCACTTCGGTTTGTATGTCTAACAATAAATGCACGAAACACTATCCACTTGCTTTTATTTCGGAATCGCAAACTGGAAATGATGGATATCCACTCCATCGTCGTAGCTCATCAGACGACCATACAACTTAGAGTAGTGAATATCGAAGTTGACAACAGATGGATCGTACTATATTCTCCACTGTTGTCTAATTCACATTCAAAACTCATATCAAGGTTTAGTATTGCAGTTTGGTGATATTGATAAAATACGTTTGTAAGTACGTCACCAAAGGAAGGAACATGGCGAGTACTGGTCTTGAACGATACGGTCGATACGTGATCTGCACTAAAGCACTTTGTGGGATATTTACTTTTGAAACTCATGAACATTTTCCGACTGTTGTGCGTCTCGCACTTAATTTGGAGAATGGCCAAAGAGTGTATTTCAACCCAGAGAATACAGCATAGCCAGCGGAAACACTTCCAACAACATGACATTTTCCTCAAAAATAATACAATTGCTAAGTATTTGGAATAGAAGAAAAGAACTGCAACCAAATACACAGTGAAATAGATTATAAATGGTTCAGTAATCAGTCGTTGAGTATGTATTATACCACGTGCATTCCAAAAAACTGATGTCACAACCTTTCCAGCCGCCTTTTTCGTTTTTCCACGCCTGAGAACCGGTTCATCATGTGCAGTTCACTAGAATGACAGTCGATTGGACTCCAATGGTAAATGATGGAGCTATATTTCTATCACCGACGCAAAAATTCGGTTTTATTGCGATTAGAGAGTACTTAAACCCTTCTCAGAATTAGTTGTTTTTGTTGGATTATGAACTTGCGAGCACCTACTTTGCAACTCAACGGTGGATTTCTTTGAGCAAAATTCAACAGTATTTTACCCAAAAAAGCAATGCTTTATTGACACACGAAATGCTTTATGATCCATTTTTTTTTTTAAATTAACACTAATAACTAACTAATAGTTATGTATAATCCAACTAATAGAAATCATATAGATGGTAGTAGTGGTATTATCTATGCATCAGCCACAATGAAGCGTGGACGGGATGGTGTACCTAGTCAGAACTTTTTCCTTTATATTCGGGTTTAATTCCCTTAACTTATTCATTATTTAAAAAGAACACTTTTTACTAACCAAATATTTTGCTGTTTAAATCACGTGTGCGATGCAACTAAGCACGGCACAAAAAAAAAAAATAACTCCGAAAATGTAAGTAACTGAAAAATATATCTTGAATTTGAACAAGTAAGAAAGGACAAAGTTCGGGTGCAATCGAATCAAAGTCAGGGAAATACCTAAGGTAGAAAACGTCAACCATAGGACCTTAATCTAAGCAATTTTATACATACATATATTCTCTATAACAGTTTTATATCTTAATTTAGTGCTTAGTTATGGCACTTTATAGGTTTTCGGTTAATGACGCCCTATGGGCGTGACAATGGTCCGGTTATGCACATATACGAACTCCAAGAAATCAAGGAACCCGCATACCAAGTTTCTTCAAGATATCTCAATTTTTACTCAAGTTACAGCTTGCACGGTCGGAAGGACGGACGGACGGACACACATTCACCCGGATTTCAACTTTTCTAGTCATCCTGATCATTTATATACATAGGCAAGCTTGCAAGAGTATAAAGACTGCGTTATGCTGTCTAAAAGGGCTAGGGTTACTCAGAATCGATAATTAGCAAAGGATGCGAAAGGGCTCTGAAACGTAAATATTACTTTATGTAAATGTATGTATACTTTGAATAAATTGAGAGTAAAACTTGTTTGCTTGTTTGTTTCAGTTAAAATAAATTCTAATCTGTTTAGTGCTTTGTAGTGATCGTCAGTTGTATTAATATTCATATAAAATATGAATTTAAATTATCAAAGAGATGGTTGAATAATTTCTTCTTCAGAATGCTCATCGTTTTCCATCGGGCTAGATGTCATATTGTTGCGTCTGAAATATTCGGTTCTACAATATCACCTCTTATAAATCCGGCTGAGCAAGTCTCATTTTCCACCTCAATATAATCTGTAATAGTAACATTTGAAACGATAAATATGCGCGGCGACTTCTACGTGAGCAGCTGTTTACAAGGATGGATTTTCCCGTATCAATTGAAAAGTTCTATTTATGGAAGGAAATTTATATGAAAATTGACTTCTTACTACACTTCTAAAAAAATTATTCATATTTCAGCGCAAAATTTATTTTTATCGTAATATGAAGCATTACAGCACGAACTTTTAATGTACATATGTAAGTATTCTTGTACATATCTTAATATAACGCAATTTAATTGTAATGAAAATTTAGGTTTAAATAATATTAATTCTAAGCGAATTTCTTCTTTTTCTTTATTCTATTAATCTTATGCGTTCTAACATAGAATAAAAAAATAAATTTCAATTTCATTAGACAACTTTGTAACTGTATGTGCCATATTAATTTTGAAACGGCACATTTGACGATTTGCATAAGGAAATCAGTGAGTGCTGCTTGCAATTCTCGATCACACAGCAGTCAAAAACTACTCGAAAAAATCTTCGATATAGACGCAGATACTACATTTTTAACTGTTTCTTTGCTTGGCTTTTTTCTAGTTTCCGTTCTCTTGACTGTAGGAACTCCCTGCGCACTTCACTGGATCGTACTTTCAGTATACAACTTAGTTTGTTTAAAATATGTTCTGCGGTATGAGTGTCGGCTTCAAAATCATAATGTTTGAATCGCATGTGAGAATAGTTATGACTAGAGGAGCTACCTCCACTGCTAGAAGTGGTTGAAAATAGTCCAAACGCTGAAGGGACGTGCAAATGATGATGTCCGGGACTTGTGGGAGAATGTGGCACAGCAGCACCACCACTTTCTACTACATGTGGTGTCGATTTTAAATCCGTAGTCGATTTGCAACTGTTCATCGTTGATGAAGAAGAGGACGCTTTTAACCATATGCGGATTGTGGCTTTTAAATGACGTCGCTCTACAATTTCACACGAGGCAATGACGTCAATGGGATAGGTAACAGCTTTTTGTTTGGTCCAAAATTTCGCATTTTTATGGTGGTCAATTTCGATACGCTCTCCAGAAATTCCTAGAGTGACATCTCTTCGAAAGAAAGGTTTTTCAATTAGGTTTAATCGATAAGTGCGATACATAGGTGCTTCCAACATGTCATTGTGACTCATCATACGTTCTTCATAGTCATCATTATTGCTGTTAGTAGCATAATTGGAATCCTCTTCTTCGCCTCCACCGCTAGCAGTAGGTTCCATACTCTGGACAGATTGTACAGCTGCTGCTGCAAGCCTTGCTTTATCTTCCTCCGATGTCATTGATTTCGTAGCCATGTTATTAGCGTAGTCAATCCGTGTCACCTGCGCTAGTGGCCGTCGCTCTGCTAAAGTTAAATGAGAAAATCCAAACTTAGAGCAGGGCTCTTTATCATCAAGTGGTGGAAATTCCTCCATAGCATCATTGTCTTCTGTTATATACAAAGCATAATGACGTATAGATTTTAATGGAATCTTCGGATACTGTATTGTTGCCTTATAGCAAACTAGACCAATAACCTGAAAAAACTTCTTATAGTTTTTGATTCTGAAAATTTAAATATTTATAAACTTACCTCAAAAATTTTCGCACTAGCAAGAACACAGATTTTAATGGGGTAATTTCTCTCACGCTCGGGCAACATACTTAAAAATACGCCAATACGTTTTGTTTGTATGCCTCTTTGGGAAGTGCCGTCAAAACGGGCATATTCAATAAATTTGTTTTGGGCTTGCTTTGGACTATTAGCTAATTGTAAGGCAAGCTTGCTTTTTACTGCAGAGATACCGTCGCCTCCACCACCAGCATCATCAGTAACGTCAATGCTTTTATCGAGATTTTCCTCATTATTTTTGGACTGCTCTGATGTTTTTAGTACGGTTTTTCTAACAAAAAAATCATTGCGCTCGGGAGGAACAATTTCGTCCTCGTAGTTAACAGACTTTATTTTCGCAGCGTTACGACGAGCTTCGTCCATTTTTTCCAACTTTTGTGCAGTGTTTGAGCGAAATCTTTGCGCCCATATTTCTGGATACATTTGAATTTCGAAAGATTGTGCAGTTAAGTCCATATCTTCATCATCACTTTGGTCCAACCCTGGATAGCAGACAAAATCTACCTCATGTAGGGCCGGGTCTACAATTTCTTGTAAATGTTGTTTATTTCCAATTGATTTTCGTTGTTGTGGTTGCCTGTTTTGATTTGCAGCGTTATTTGCAACAGATGTGGTTTGATATTTACGCAAATAATTCTTGGGCATATCATTGCTCAACATTACGGTCTCACACATTCCTGTATCATCCGTAGATATGAAGGAATTGCGTATATGAGAAAGTAACCAATGTTGGTTACAATAAGTAGCCATATTTCTAGTTTTATTATTAATTAATTCACTTCAAATAAATTATATTCGTACACTAAACCATATAAATAAATTGTTCGTCACTCAAAACATAACAACTGATATGTTTATTTAGCTGTCAAATACAGAGATGCCAACCTTATTAAACACAAACTTTTAAAAATTAGCAATGCTAAAAAACAGGTAAATAATTAGTCATCTCATGACAAAATATTACAATTTTTTGTGGAACCTAAAGTAATGTCGATAATCCAATCTGAAAGAATATTGTCAAATTTCTGTAGTCAACCTAGAATCCAAGAGAACCCTAGTTCTATTTATTAAAGAATTAAAAAGGGTATGAAAAAACTGAAACAAGATTTTGCAAAACAGAAATATCTTCATTATATTAAAATCAAAAATTATATAGATTTACTCGTGTACATTTGTAGAATTTATTTATGTTAGTTACATTTTTGTAAAACACAGAAATATCATAGTTATATTTGGTTCATATATAATATTTATAGCTTAAGAAATCAATTTTGGTAATTCTTTTTAACGTCTATGCGTACTTTGTCCTCATCATACTGGAAAAGCTCGTCTGAGTGTGGTATTATTATAGCAGACAACCGTTCGATTTATTTTATTGATTTAGAAACTAAATTATTCCATCCAAAACCAGATAATTAAGACAAAAATTAATTAATTTTCCATTATGTAAACTACATTAATGATAGACGTGTGAGGTATAAACTATGTGTTAAAAAAAATAGCAGTCAAATAGTTATCATTGTCATTAACAGTCATTACTTCTTTTTTTTATGTTATAAAAATACCGAGAGAATACGAAAGTTAGATTTCAACTAGATATTTCCGGAACACCTGGTATTTTCTCTAACGTTTAACTGGTTATCATTTCAAGTTCTTCTACTTATCTATCAACTATATTGGTTCTTCAATGATAACCATAGCTGTTTTCCTGTTGTTTCTTAACTTTAAATTATATGTTTGATTTGTGATCAAACCTAGTCATGGATATGCCTTCTGCATGAGTAATAATAAATAAATATTGTAAAATCAATGCGAACGCAATCAGTTAGCATTCTTTATATATTGATATTGAGTTTCGACATATAATAAAGAAAATTTTGTAAAACCTTCCCACAATTGGAACATTCCTATTCTAACTGTGTAAATGTGTAATAAATATTATTTACAAGATGGCACTAAGGAAGATCATATTGTTACTAAAAGTAGTATTAAGTTTTATTTGTATTGCTATATGCATCCCTGATTATGAACAATAGCTGTAGGTATATGGAATAGCATTTGTCTTGTTGTAGACATCTGGCGCCGCACTGTCTGCTTGTCTAGTTAAACAATTGCTGAGTCTGGCGCCGCGACTGTCTGCTTGCGTCTGGCGCCGTATAGCCGTATGTTCTGGTAATTTCCAGACGCGATATTCTAGAAGGACACGTCGGCATCAGCGAGAAGTGCGTGGCTATAGCCGTATGTTCTGGTAATTTCCAGACGCGATATTCTAGAAGGACACGTCGGCATCAGCGAGAAGTGCGTGGCTATATAAGCCGTGGCAGCGCCAACGTAATCAATCAGTGCTAAGAGTAAACTGCTATAGTGTAGACGAGTTGTGAAATAAAGAGTTGTTGAATTAAATTAAACAGTGTTGATTTTATTTGTCAATCCAGAGATACGAACCTAACAAAGTAAACTAGCAAGAGTAAATTCGTAACAATATTGTTAACATTTAAAAACTGTAAAATTTATTTCACACTCTCAAAACATTCGTAAATTTTCGTTGCGGCGATTGCATTATATTAGTCGTAATAATCGTAATGATATCTGTATCAACGTGGGGATGTGACGGTAATGCAGTGTGCATACGAATAGTTGCAACTTTGTTTTTTGCCGTTTAGTATGTTCCTTGTGTTTTTGCTTTCGTATGCAATTGAAGAAGAGAACGTCAAATTCTCTGATTGAAACAAAGATAAATTGGATCAAATTGTGAATGGGAATTTGGATAATAATTTAACAAAAAATTAATTCATTGCTTTAAAATGCGTATAACACCATTTATTTTGTAAATAAGTAAATAGGAGCTAAATGTACTGATTGCAAAAATGGACATGGAAACGTGCGACGACGATAGTTTCTATGGTGGGTTATACATATTACCGCTGCGGGTGCAAAAGCCGTGTTTGATTCATCCTTTCGTTTTGTATGTGACAAATATTTGCATGGCTATGTGAAATGACAAATTGTGGATCTATTTATTTAAAGTTATCTATAAAAAATATAAATATTGTGAAGTTTACTACTTCAGTTACATTTCTAGAAACTCGCTCATGTAGTAATATATGTACATTTGTATGTATATATTTTCAATGATCACATTTAAACTATCACTTTGTCATAAATCTACATTTATTTATTCTGAAATTTCATTATACTGATATGCGTATTATTAATAACTTACTATAGTTACACGCTTCCAAGTGTGGGGTAAAAGACTTACAAAATATTTTACTGATAAGATAGCATAAAAAGCATGCTGTTAAAAAAATTAGAAAAAAATTTATCTGAAACGCTTTTTTTGTTAGACTACCTTATAGTATTTATTGAATATTCCTTTTAGGCAATTTCGACAGATTGATGCCGTCAACAGATAACTATACATTTGATGACATTGAAGAAATTCTACGTTCTACTGATTCACATCTAGATTCATCCATTGACTTGAATAATCTTAACACACATAACGTGCATGATTTCGAATTACCCTTCGCTGTGGACATTCATAACTCTTCATCGCAAGCTGTATCGACGAATAATGAATTTAATTTTGCTTTGCCACTTTCCTCCAACGAATTACACAGCCCTGAAATATTTAACTCCACCTACAAGTCACAGCGCACTTCGTCCATTTCATCAATGGATGAAGACAGCTTTAATCCAGATGATTTCATCAACCTTCTAAAAAACGATGACGTAAAGGTGAATTTCTTTAACGAAAATGAATTGAGACAACGTAATACGCCCTCGCCTACGGAAAGCTGTAGTAGTTCTGGTGGTAGTTCGACGAGTGGAGTACAGAGCGATGTTTCATCAATAGCTTCACAAGCTAAAACTTATACGCATGTTAACCGCCCCTTAGATGGATTGAATGGCATGAAGGAGGAAATATGTGATGAGAATACCCACACTCCTGCTTTAGAAATAAAAAAAGAGAACTGCTTTACACCTCTAACAATGGTATCGCCTCCAGTAGATCACAAACAAACTATTATTTTACCAGCGATGAATACAAACAATGTAGGCGTTTCATTACCATTAATGGTACCACTGGTTCCGTTGAATACAACTACCACAAATTCAGCTACCCTCCAAACAATTCAGCCACTGCAGCCAGTTGCACCTATTAATGTGCTATCGGGAACGTTGCTCCCTGTTAAGACCGTGCCAATAAAACCTATAACACAAGTAACCAGTCAAAACAAAGAGTCGGTTCAACCAAAAATCGAACCGAAATTGGCCCCAAAAAGATACGTTGATAACTCTAACAACGCTGTTAAAACACCCATTACACCCTCATCAAATGCAACAAAAGTTGTTCCTCCCATAAATGCAAAACCCAAAACTGTATTCTTAACATTAAATGACTATAAAGCATTAACCCAAATAAATGGTAAAAATGTTAAGGGTGTTGTCACAAATTCACCTAAAATAATATTGAAAACCGCTAGTGGAAAAGTTATTACAGCCAACAAAATAGTCTCTTCCGGCAACGGTGCATTAGGCTTGCATTCTAATTTCGTACCTAAAATTGTTAAAACCAACAGTGGACCAGTGTTTATTAAGCAACCATCGTCAAAAATTACCAACTTAGGGGCGAATACCAACGGAACTTCAAAGTCTTCTTCTACAAGCACCGGTCCTACCAGTTTAAGTGTTTATAAAGGTCTCATTGACGAGAAAATGTGGAAGAAGCAGCAGCGCATGATCAAAAACAGAGAATCTGCTTCTTTGTCTCGCAAAAAGAAAAAGGAATACGTAGTTTCCTTAGAGTCACGTATCAGCGACTTAGAAAAGGAAAACTGTACACTGCAAGGGGTAAGCACTAATATCTTACAAACATTTAGAAATCTAAACTTCTTAACTGATAATATTGTGAGTTATGTTCTAATGTGATTTATGGAAACCTTAACTAGTATAAAAGTAAAGTTTTCATCAAAATGTTGTACCCATACAAACATTCATATTTATCGTTTTCGATTTGAATATTTTTTTTATCTCGCTTGTTCTTATTAATATTTTTAATTTTTTACATATTTGATTAATTTTCTAAGGAAAATTCATCATTGCGTTCCCAATTGGTCGCTTTGGCACAATCTTGCCAGTGCAAAAACAGCAACATAAGTGAATTCGTTTTAAATACTTTGGATATCAATGCAAAAGTTAGCGATCAACATGTGAAAATTGCACCGAAACTAAGTGGAAAAAGTTTAAAGCAGCGAATGACTGCAACTAATATTAAGAAGAACATAGCGATTCTCTTCGCTCTGGCCTTTATGGTATCCTTAAATATGGGTAATTTTCAGAATTATATGAATAAAAACCACATTGAGAATTCAATTGAGTCGGATGCAACTAATCCGGAAGAGCCAGCTACTGGCCGACGCCTGCTATGGGCTGAAACGGAAAATGAATTTAAACAAAAGTTAAATAACTCAAAAAGGGAAACGGAAATGGATGTCCCTCCACTTCATTTCCTTCATCCAGTTAATCGCTCTCTGGGAGCTCTGTCAAGCGAGCAGAATGTCAATAGAACAATTAAAGAGTTACCAATGACATCCGCGTCAAAAAAGTGTGCAAACGTTTCAAACTATACCGAAAATCATCGTTTGCATAGTAATCTGCACAAATGGATTGACGTTAACGACTACTTGAACTTGAGTTTGTATAAGGAAAATGGCAATGGATATTTGGACAACTCTTTAAGCTTTAGGAAGTTTTCGCCGGATTATTATGATAGGAAACCCTTACAACTACCTCTCCAAGAGGATGTTGCGACAATTAATATGAAACGCAAATTTATTATGACACCACCATTGGTTCGGAGCAAACAACCCAAATTGGAGACACCACAGGCAAACGAAATTGATGACAACTCTGAAAATGACAAGAACTCTTTGGATATTTTTAAGCCCAAAATTAGTGAGGAATACCTACGTCTGTTTAAAGGCATAAAAAGGCAAGACGACACATTCTATGTCCTATCATTTAACATGGATCATATATTGTTGCCGGCTTCAGCTTATAACAAGAGTGCACGTCCGAAAATGTCACTAATGCTGCCTGCAGGTGACCCATCAGTTAATGGCGATATAATGTTAATGCAAATCGATTGTGAAGTAGTTAACACGACCGAGTTGGAGCTGAAATCATTTATGATACCGGAGAAACTTCGGCCACAAAAATTTGGAAATAGCAATTATAATCCAACTCCCAATCCAAATGACATGGTAAATAATGAGACTCGCTCAAGGGAGGAACAGCGAAAGCCCAAAGGAACAATGCCGGAGATGCCCAAGCAAAAGTCGCCACCGAAAACATATTACATGATGGGGCCCCGATCGGCTGCTGCTGCGGCGGCTATGAAAAAGAAGCCTACACTTGTAAGGCTAGGCAGCAATGAAAGCATTGAAAGTATTGTTGAGAAAGCTGAGACAAACTCAACGATTTTCTCAACAAGAAATCAAAATTAATTTTTTAGTTATATTATAAGTATACATTTTTGTCAAATATTAAAACTAACTGAAAGTTTAATGATCGTAAATATTTAATATTTAAGTGTCAGTATATACTTTGCTCAAAA
Organism: Bactrocera dorsalis; assembly: GCF_023373825.1. Classification (NCBI taxonomy): domain Eukaryota; kingdom Metazoa; phylum Arthropoda; class Insecta; order Diptera; family Tephritidae; genus Bactrocera; species Bactrocera dorsalis. Next base: position 51,967,155 of record NC_064305.1, read on the forward strand.
TGCATACGTTTTCAGCATTTAAAAAATGTGTGTACACCTGTGCGTACATGCTTTCATTAACAATTTGCAATTTCATTATTTTAGTACATATATATTGATGTAAATATACTTAACTGATTTGTTCAAAATACATTAACAAACATATTTGTAGGTTTAGTTTTTTTTTTTTGTATTATATATAAGTATAAGACATTCGAAATCTGTTGATAATGAAATCTGCAATTCGGTCTGTGCCGTTCTTTAAGTTTGTTGTAATGTATTGCTTGCATCATATTTGCCCTCTTAGATTTTCTTTTTTAACTCTTAGCGTAATTGTGTGCAATAGCTAAATAAAAATTTAACTTTAGAATACACCATATGTTGTATTTGTAATGAAAATCAATTATAAAATTTGATTCAATAAATACCACCTTTTTTAAAATAATATTGAAAGTGTGCATTCTGTAGTGGATAGGGTTAGTTGTCTAAATTTTAAGTCCAGTATAAGTCTTAGAGAGAATAGAAAATCTCGATTTTGTATAAATTAGCTTTTCCAATACATAATTTGACTGGGAGATGTGGTGGTCCAGAAGCCTCTCGAGCTACATAGCAAAGTCCTCTAACATATGAATATTATAGGTTTATCTTTCGAAAATACGGTGCTCAATGAAATGCAGACAAGGCATTCGACATTCGTCGGAAATTGATTGTCATAAAAGGTATCTAACGGGAGCCACAGAAGTCACGTGGTGTTTCAGGCCAAAGAGAGAAGGGTGTTAAATAAGTTTGTTTCACAGGGCATGTGAAGAATTATTTATAGTCGCGTTGAAGGCAAGTCATATTGTGTACAAGTAGAGAATTAACCTTACAGTATCTAGAACAACGCCATTCACAGAGTGAATCAAAAGCTTTTGACACTGTCAATCACACAATGTTGTGAAGGAGTATAGACTTGAGCTTAATATTGCAGTCGATGGCGCCAAGCTTCCGACTGTCAATAATCCTAAGATTTTAGGTGTGACTTAGGTGTGACCGAGAATATCGCCAAGGTACAGAGCCGATGTAATGTTGTTGCTATTGTAGCAGAAGAATTCTGCGGAGTTGATAGTCCTTGCCAGAAAAAAATCCGCATGTAACAGATTACTAAAAGCGTGGTTTCTGGTATAGCAATCTAGTGGAAACTGACTACACTGTGCTCGATTCGAGACATCAAGAGGCATGCTATTATTGTATAGGGTGTAGTATTTTGACAGGTCTAATGCTTCTTCGTTTGCGTGTCAATACATCCAGGCGGTTTAAGAGGGTCTTACCTAAAAGTGGATTAGTTCATACCGTTTTATAGTCGAGTTTTCAGCGCAACGCGAAAAACTAATATTCTAGATACTTAACAAAACAGATAATTACGTAAGAACGCAATGTGGCTTGTGAAATCAAGTCGTAGTCGAGTACTATGTTAATCGCTCATACTGGGTTGGGCCATTACTATGCATAAGCAATGATGAGCAAAATACTTGTTGAAATAATAATGGCTTTACCAGAAGAAAATTCCGCTGCAGTAAGTTCAAATAGTAATCTTCAGTATTAAAGGCGAGTAGAAGTTTCTTTCGCAACTTGAAATATTATTTTGTAGCGCATTATTCACATGGTATACGCCCATCCTCATAAATGAACGCTATTTATTGAACTTCATCGGTGATGGGGACTAGTCAGGGTTAATGTTACTGATATACTTATACTGATTTACAAATATTTCAAAACTTTTACGATTGTGGGCGACACAGAATAGGTTCTTGTTTTGAATTCAATGTGTTCATAGTTACATTTCCAATTGCAATTTATCATGCAACTTTTAATAATCGTTAAATCTGCTGTATAATGGAAAATAAGTTATCGTGTGCCCTGAATAATTATTAGTAAACCTATTATGGATTTGCATACAAAACAGCAAAATAGAATTCATAAAAAACCGTGGAATGCAACGTCTAAAACTTTTATTTACTAATAATGGTGATTTCTGATAACGAATTATTATTCTATTGTATAGGGGACATTTTTGTTACAGAAAATTTCCTTATTGGTCATAATGGGCTTCTGTGATGGAGTGTCTTCATTACTCCTATTTTAAATGCTGTCATGAGGATATTTGCTCTTAGAGCGATTTTATTGCATCCGCAATCAAATTTCAGGAACCGACTCAGACTAAATTTCTTCGACCGTTTTACAGAGATTTGTAACTTTAATGGCATCAACCGGTGTATGCTGTCGACTTTGTCTCGAGTTTCCTATAAGTAAAGTAAAAATATAAAATTGGGCAAGTATACTAGAATTAAAATGAATATCGGTTGCTAGTATATATGTATGTATATATGTATCCATAATATTTTGAGAGTTTGTTTCAATTAGTATAACATGGTGTATGAAAAATAATGAATGAAATCGATTCACCTTAACCTCCATTATCGCAAATATGTGCCTACAATTCCCCTTGATATATTTCGAAACAATAACTCTAAATTCAATTGGTTGTGTTAGCGCGGGTGATTTTAAATTAGATGAAATATCTGTGAAGTAGGATATGGTACTTTCGAGCATTCGGTAGACTTTATACTCACACTCAATAGAGGCGGAAATTATTTGTTTAGACACATAGATATGGAAGAAAGTAGACTGAGACTTAATGAGTTCATATTAGACCGGGTTTGGTTAGTTGGTTGATCCCTCAAGATGGGGGAGGATCACACTGATTTTTGTGAAGTCAGATAACAACTCCTGTTTTTGGATATAAATTCCCTACATGGCACCTTAAACATATCATATCTATTTAATTAAATACTTTAACTTTTACTTTAATTAAATACTATATTTTCGCTATTTCACCCGGATGTTTAAATGTGTAAGCTCCGTTGGATTTTGGCTTCTCATTTCAACAATTTATTTAACTATTATACACTCATTATAAACATAAAAAAATCACTTTGTATTCGTCATGAATGTATTCATTAAAAAAACCGGACCGATTACATTTCAACACTAAAAAAAATCGCGAAAATCAGTGATTTTTCGGAGGGTCACACTGAGACGATCCCTTAAATGCAGATTGATCTGTGTGTCGAAACCAAAGCGTTTCGTATAGATTGAGTTTCCAGATGAACGGTTCGTCCAGACTGAACGCTATGTACCTATGAGTGAGTGGTTTATTGTTGTGGGGGCAACCGAATTCGAGGCCTCGTTAAGGTCGAGGACCTCCTCCTTCACTCTCGTGACAAAAGTTGGGGTGTTTCTCCTAATACATACAAACAGATCTTCTTCTACAATGAATACGAAAATCGACTCTTCTCTCTTATTTATATCCGATCTACCCCAGATCGTGTGCCGCGAGCTTGCGTGTACCTATCTGTCGTGCTTCCTGAAGAGCAAGTGTGTCCAGAAGAGCAAGTTTCGTATTAGTAAACTAGCTCTCTTTTATTTGGCTAAAGTTCCTTTTTCTTTCGTCTCGGAGATGTCCCTATCCTACTCCTGCTGTTACCTACCCCAAATTCAATCATTTCACTCTTCTCTCTTTAGTAGTCTGGTAAAAATTTATAATAACTGGGTACCATAATCCGTTTAATGATTTCAAGGTTGCCTTTGAAGGCCAATAAATGGATTAAGGTGCGCCCTTACGTTCTGAACCCACCAGCGTCAAGAGACAATATGAGAATATACAAAAACAAAGAATAAAAACAAAGAATACATACATATGTATGTATAAGAGAGCAAGAAAAAATAACTAACGATACTTGTAAGTCAATACGCAAATGTTTGCACATTATACTCTTACGTAAGACGATCAACCGAAGAAGGAAGGCTTGAATGCATGAATATCTAAGCTTTGTATATTCCTTAATTATTTACTTCCTAGTTCAACACATTTGTACGTACATTTGTGTGCACGTACAGCTGTTTGGCAGATAATTAGAAGTCGGTAAGAGCTAAGAATATAATCTGAAAAATCTGCAGTTTACTGTTATTTCTTTATCTCAAAAGTTTTGCCTCGCTTTTGTTACTCGCAGTTATTCAATTTTGGTTTTGATCCCTCAAGCATAACCATAATTTGAAAACTGTTGCAAATGATTTTCTTGATTCATGACAGTTTATTGAAACATTTGTACTTTTTATTTTCATAAAAAATAGAAGGAACATGTGTATTTAAGATATTGGCTGTTTTTTAATTTCGACCAAATTCAATACGGCCTTTTCGCGTAATGACTACAACACATTCATTTGTCTTCTTCCAACTCTTTTAGCAGTTGCCCATGTTATTGATTTGCTAAAAATTGTTACGTCTACGGATAAACTAAGTAGTTGTCTTCAATCCAATTATTTATTTAATTTGATCATGAGTTTTTTTTTACCTTCGAGAATATTTGCAGCTTCTTTTTCCAAACTTTTAGCTTCTACTTCTTTTGGTTTTTCAAAATATTTGCGGATAGTCCGTTGTCAAGAAGAAGTAAAAACTTTTGAGGCAATCCGATCTCTTTTAAAGAACATTTAACTTTCGTCTCATTGTGCAATAAAATACATTTATGTACTAAATAATATGTTTTCGCGTATAAAGCAATAGAAAAGTTCGAATTTTAGACCTAATATGGAATTTGTTGCCGTATCTAAATCGTTGACTTCACTTGTTTTGTAAAAAAAAGAATATTAAATCAAGGAATTCTAATCATTTTTTTGTTTATTTTATAAACATACGTGTTTTAGTGGAATAAGATCATTGATTGTAAAATAAGTATCGTTTCTAATTAGCTGAACGTTTATGTTACGTTTATCTGTGAAGTTCTAATGCGGGCGACTCGAAGTCATTACCACTTTGAAATTATCACCAGCCGAATCAAAACAAATGAGAATAATTCAAATGCCCGATGAAATGACGGATATGTTTTGTATGTACGATATATACATATGTATGTACGTAATTTTATGCATATTTGTTGTAGCATGTAGCTCATATATACATACATATGTACAAAGCATCAATTGAATGATAATATTTGAGTTAATGTTAATTGCGCGTGTGCGTCTCGGCTGCGCTTGTTGAAAAATTCTTTCCTACACAATAAAATTGAACACTCGGAACATGCGCAGTAGACTAATTGCCGACATACATACATACATGCATACATACATACATAGTATGTAAGTACAATCCACTTTTATTAACATTCGAAGCGATTATAGGTACCATACTCGTAGGAAATTGTTCATTTCATTAGCGCACACACGCTAAATTCTTGCGACGTGTCTCATTTGCTTAATTACAGTTTCGTCAACAGCGAAAAGTGCTTAATTTTTACGAAACGAGCCCGTAGAAGGCTATTGAGAAGCATTTTAAGGAGGGTCAACCTGAAAAGGCCTTGATCGAAGAATGGAGCAAAATCTCTCCAGAATTTACAAAAAATTAACAAAATCCATGCCCAGAAGATTAAGTGAGGTCCTGATTTTGTTTGCTTTAACTTTATTTTTTATTTACTGGTATACTAAGTTGAATTCTTTTAATGGAGGATGGAGTTATGTGTAGAAGTTCACGCGAGTGAGGAAAGTTCTTTGATTGCCATTTACTTGACAGTGGGCAAAAACGATTCTTTCACATATCCCTCAAGCAGCTCACGACTTCCGGTCTTTGACCATGTATCCTCTGGGTAGCCTAAGAACATCCGTTTGAAGGCGAGCTAAAGTGAGAAGGCGAAACATCCCCTCCGCAGTGTTGTGTGTTGGGTTTGGGACTCGCCACGTAAAAAACGCACCCAATGAAAAGAAACAACAAGCCTCGGATGAGTAATATAATTCGAGCTGAAGAACTTAATCGAGCAGGTACAATCTTTTATAAGAGTATACAGCTGCTGGCGTATGCCGATGATATTGATATCATCGGCCTCAACACCCGCGCCTTTAGTTCTGCTTTCTCCAGACTGGATAAGGAAGCAAAGCAAATGGGTCTGGGAGTGAACGAGGGCAATACGAAATATCTCCTGTCATCAAAGAAACAGTCGTCGCATTCGCGACTTGGCTCTCACGTCACTGTTGACAATCATAACTTTAAAGTCGTAGATAATTTCGTCTATCGTCTATCTTGGAACCAGCGGAAACACCATCAACAATGTCAGCTTGGAAATCCAACGCAGGATAACTCTTGCCAACAGGTGCTACTTCGGACTGAGTAGGCAATTGAACAAACCAAACTCTATAAGTCACTCATAATTCCCGTCCTGTTATATGGTGTAGAGGCTTACGCGTTTTCGAGCAAAAGTTCTGCGAAATATTTATGATCCTTTACGCGTTGGCCACGGCGAATATCGCATTCGATGGAACGATGAGCTGTATGAGTTATACGACGAATTTGACATAGTTCAGCGAATTAAAAGACAGCGGCTACGCTGACTAGATCATGTTGTCCGGATGGATGAAAACACTCCAGCTCTGAAAGTATTCGACGCAGTACCCGCCGCGGGAAGCAGAGGAAGAGGAAGACCTCCACTCCGTTGGAAGGACCAGGAGGAGAAGGACCTGGCCTCGCTTTGAATATCCAATTGGCGCCACGTAGCGAAAAGAAGAAACGACTGGAGCGCTGTTGTTAACTCGGCTATAATCGCGTAAGCGGTGTCTACACCAGTAAAGAAGAAGAAGAAGAACTCTTTTAATGTAAGCTTTGCATGTTTTGTAATAACAACTTCAGCGTTGCTATAGCTACTGTTTACAAAATGTACATACAAGTATTATATAATAAAATACAATGGCCAAGGAAACCTTACCACGTCACATTTTGCAATTATTTTTAAATTATTACGGCTGTATTAATCCGTTATTGCTGAATGTTTTCAAATATGTAAGTATATAAAATAGGAAGCATTTGCGTGATGGTATTAGTACTTTTTTATTTAAAGATATTATTTTCCATATTTTTTCATTATTAGAACATAAAGAGGTTATTTGTAGGTATTGAAGGCATACAATACATGTTTAGGATTGAAAACACGTTGTTTAAACCTAATCTTTATTAAAAGCAATGAATTATAAAATTAACCTATGTTGCGATCCTCACGTGCGAAGCGATTGGCAGCTGCTATCCAAAAAGAGCGAATATAGAGGCAAACGTAAGGACGAATGAATGACAATGCGCGAATACAAAAATAGCGTAATGTCAAAAACAAGTGTAATAGAGTGATTGACAAGTGAAAGGTAGCCACAAAGGCGGGCTTGAGCCTATCGATTGTGGTTTTGATATGCTTGCCTCCTATTTCAATGATGTAGTACTTTGGTGTCCTATGTAAAATTTTATAGGGGCCCTTATACGGCGGTGAGAGCGATGGTCGAATGGAGTCATCTCTAATGAAGACTTGCTCGCATGATTCCAATGACGGATGAACGAACACTTTGTGTGTTGAGTGCCACGAAGTGTCTGCTGGTTTTAAGTCCTGCATGACTCGCCGAAGTTCGGTAACCATCTCGTGTTCGTTATTTGCTGGTTTACTATTCACCCAAAATTCCGAAGGTAATCTAAGTTTTGTTCCATAAACGAGTTCGGCGGGGCTAGCCATTAAGTCGTCCTTAAAAACTGATCGTAGTCCCAGCAAGATCAATGGCAAATATGTCGTCCACCGTTCGTGTTTGTGGCAGAGAATGGCTGATTTTAGAGTACGGTGCCACCTCTCAATCATACCGTTTGCTTGAGGATGGTATGGCGTCGTGCGAAGGTGGTTAATCCCGAGGAATTTCAGAAGTTCTCGAAACAGAGCGCTTTCAAATTGTCTGCCCAAGTCGGACGTTATATTTGTGGGGATACCAAATCGGGAAATCCATGCATTCACTAAGGCTTTTGCTACTGTCGGCGCTGTAATATCCGGCATAGGAATGGCATCGGGCCATCTGGTAAACCTATCGATTATCGTTAGGCAATAACGGCTGCCATCGGATAAAGGGAAAGGCCCAACGATATCAATGTGGAGATGCGAAAAGCGCTGTGTTGGCATTGTAATTCGCTGAAGCGTTGCTCTGTTGTGACGGACAACCTTTGACCTTTGGCACTGGATGCAATGTCGTGCGAATTCTCTGCTGTCACGTTGGATGGATGGCCATACGAAGCGCTCAGACATAAGGCGTGCAGTAGTTCTTGTTCCTGGATGAGCTAAATCGTGAATAGCATGCAAAGCGTTTGATCTAAACTTCTGCGTGATGAATGGACGCACCCTGCTGGTTGAAGAATCGCAATAAATTCTTCGCGAACTAGAAGGAACAGCAAATTTCGTTAGTTTAAGTGAATGAGGCTTATCACCTGACAACAGAGATAGGAGCTCTGTATCTGTGGTTTGGTCCTCAGCTAGTTGATCGTAATCCATGGGCGTGAAGTTTATTGAATTAATACGTGACATCAAATCAGCAGGCGCGTTCTTTTTACCATCAACGTGACGAATATCTGTTGTAATCTGGGAAATGAAATCAAGTTGTCTCACTTGCCGGTCCGATGCTTTATCAAGGCGTTGTTGAAATGCGTAAACTAAAGGTTTGTGATCGGTGTAGATATGACACTGCCTACCTAAGACCATGTAGCGAAAATGGCGAAGGGACAGGTACAATGCTGTCAGCTCGCGGTCGTACGTGCTGTATCGCACCTCTGCCTTTGTAAATTTTCGGGAAAAGAAGCCGAGCGGTTGGAGGTGGCCATTAACCACTTGATTAAGTACTGCTCCCGCGGCGAAATTTGACGCGTCCACCCATAGCGATAACTCCGCATTGGGAACGGGGTGTGCGAGCATAACACAATTAACCAGTTGCATCTTGCAGGACTCAAAATAGCGCGTAGCTTCGTCGGACCACGTTAAAGGAGTGGAATCATTACGCGTGTTTGCTCCTATCATGTCAAAAAGGGGCCCTTGAGTTTCCATTGCGTGTGGCAGAAATCTACGATAAAAGTTCAACATTGCAAGAAACCGCTTTAGCTCTTTTGCTATTTTTGGTCGTTCAAAGTTCCGAATAGCCTCTACGCGATTCTCTAATGGTCGAATACCATCCTTGGTGATGGAATGCCCCAAAAATTCGAGTTTCGTAACACCAAATTCTGATTTCGCTGCGTTAATTGTGAGGTTATGCTCTCGTAATCTTTTAAACACCTGTCGCAGATGTTTTCGATGTTCCTCATTCGACTTTGAAGCTACACATACGTCGTCTAAGTATGTAAAAACAAAGTCAAGGCCACGAAATACTTCATTTATTATGCGTTGGAATGTTTGGGCAGCATTTCGAAGGCCGAAAGTCATCTTAGTGAACTCATAGAGTCCGAATGGCGTAGTTATAGCAGTTTTGCACACGTCGTCGGGGTGTACAGGCACCTGATGAAATGCCTTCTGTAGGTCAATTTTTGAAAAAATTGTATTGCCTGCTAACACATTTGCGAAATCCTGCAGAAACGGTAAGGGGTAACGGTCCGGTATTGTCTGTGCATTAAGGGCTCGGTAATCCCCGCATGGCCTCCATGTTCCATCGGCTTTTCGCACCATGTGCAGTGGACTGGACCAGTTACTGCTGGATGGACGGCAAATGCCCAACTTTAGAAGATAGTCGAATTCGGCTCGAGCTGCAGTTAATTTCTCTGGCGAGAGTCGTCGTGGCCGCGAAAAAACGGACTGGCCATTCGTTAAAATCCGATGAGCTACAGCGGAGTTGGTTGACGTGCCCATTGGAGGTGGTCTGGTGATCTCTACAAATTCGAGAAGAATATCGGCGAAATTTGTGTCTGCGTTGATCGTCTTAACACTTACCCCAAGTGTTCTATAAATTGTGCAAACTGATTTTAAATCGGTCTTGCTATCACATAAACATCTCTGCTTGAGATCTACCAAAATACCGAAGTTACTCAAAAAATCTGCGCCGATAATGGCATGAGAGACGTCGGCGATCAGAAAATTCCAAACGAATTCGCGACGTAATTTTAAATTTAATTTTAATAGAACTTCACCGTATACTTTAATAGGTGAGCCGTTCGCGCCAAACAATTTCAATCCGGTGGTGTTGACTCTAGCTGTCTTCGTATTTGACGGTATTACGGACACATCAGCGCCAGTATCGATGAGAAAGCTAATATTCGACGAAGGGTCAAAGATACGAAGTCGGTGGTTGTTGGCGACCTCAGGTTGCTTTCCAGAACCTGAAATCGTTGCAGCTGAGCAACATTATTGTGACGATGGCTTTTTGACAAAACTGCAGGGCTCACGGCACTTCGTAGCTTTGTCAGCAAATTTTCGATGGTACCAACAAAAGTTCTCCGAAGTATCACGTTGTGCGCTATGTCGTACTCTTTTAGTTCGTGAAGGTGACCTTGAACGAATACGGTCATTCTTAAAGTTAAGGTTCTTTTTCACACAGCGCGTTAATTCTGCGATTTCGGTTTTCAGGATAGAAATGTCGTTATTTGCAGATACAATGTCTACATGACCGTTTTGCCAACCGATGGATTCCACGATGGAGTCGGCAATTTGTGCTTTTTCGTCGAGCGGCACTTTCGCTGCGATTACCGCTGCTTGTACGTACGGTGGGAGACGCGTTACCCACAAATCGTTCAACAAACTGTCATTGAGGGTGGTGCCGGCAACACGCTTCATCTCGCTAAACAGCTCGCTGGGTTTTCGGTCACCCAGGGGCATGTCTTTTAAAACTTTTTGCAAGCGTCGTTGCTGACTATCGGTGAAATGATCAGTTAGCTTTTGTTTAATGTATTTGAATTTTTCAATGGAAGGCGCTGCTTCTATGATTGGCTTTAGCTCCAGAAGTTTATTTGGCGGAAGGCTCGCCAACACTATGTGAAATACTGTCTTCATTCATTTGAGGAAGCGGAATTCGAGGTACAGTGCTGTAATTCCCAGTAAGCGTAGCTTCCCCACCGCTGTTGCCAACTGCCATGCTGTCGTCCAGAGACATGATGTGGGAAATTTTCGAATTAAACAGATTCAAAAGCGAGGTTATACACGAGATGTTGCTTCAAAACGTAGGCTCTTGCACACGAATGGATGAATAGAAATACGAGTGAGAGTGTTCCTGCCACGTGCAGGCTCTTGCAATCGGATCAGCCGATGTAATTAACGGGATGCGGCAACTTCTAACGAGCACCCCAAAAAATGTGCTTATGTGACTTTTCTCAATGCGCGCCGGCGAAGGCCTTTGCAAACGAGCGGCTTCCTTTTAATTGTGGTGCACAAACGACGGGGGTCACCAATTTAGGATTGAAAACACGTTGTTTAAACCTAATCTTTATTAAAAGCAATGAATTATAAAATTAACCTATGTTGCGATCCTCACGTGCGAAGCGATTGGCAGCTGCTATCCAAAAAGAGCGAATATAGAGGCAAACGTAAGGACGAATGAATGACAATGCGCGAATACAAAAATAGCGTAATGTCAAAAACAAGTGTAATAGAGTGATTAGTGTTGTAAAGCGATCATAATAATAAAATTATAAGTTATTGTAATTAGAATGTAAAAGATCGAAATTATGAAAATATAATTTAAGAATCTCGTTATGTTGGTACGCCACACATATTATATTTGTATACATAATACATATAGTAAGATCTGTTTTACACGGTAGGTACGTTGCTAGAAAACTGTGTAAATACACGAATTATATGTATGTAATTTTGGGAATCTGTTCTACAAAAATTTGAGAATCTATACTTAAAAAATCGTGTAAACTGAAAAAGCTCAAATAAAAAAATTTTCTGGATCCGCCACTGGAGTTTTTTTTTTTTTTTACGAGGAGGGAGCATCGAAAGCCTGGACCCCTGGTCAGTGTGGAACTTGAATCCGAACTAAACCTTCTACCGTCCTGTACCGATCCCCCCGGTACCACCGTCAAGTATTACGTCGAGAGGATGGTTGAGTGACACGCATATGTACGTAATGGTCCAAATGCAGTCAGTTAGAAGTTGCATTTACTTGGCCCCACCTCTGTTGGTCTGATAACCCCCCTGTTGTGTTGCTGTTCGTCGCCAACCCTTCCCGTCACGTCAATGTTAGTGTGTTTGGGTCGTGGTTATTCGTTACATTTAACCGCTCTCTTCTCCTCCGCTGTTCGCTAGCACGTTGGGATTTCATAACCCTGGCTGCCACTTCGCAAGCAGCTTTCCACTTCCCTACTGATTCGACCATTTGGTTTATCAAGTTATCAGGAGTTGGGTCTACACCGAAAGCATTTTTTAAGTGTTGCCTCTCATGAATATATTTCGGGCAATAGAAAAATGTGTGTCCTACATTTTCGACGGTATCGCCTCCGCAATAATCGCATGTGTCGTTGTTTTCGTGTCCGAATCGTTTCAAATATGCTTTGAAGCAGCCATGTCCTGTGAGGATTTGAGTTAAGTGGAAATCTACCTCACCGTGCGGTCTGTTTAACCATGGTTCAACGTTGGGGATCAGTCGGTAAGTTCACCGCCCATTTTCGCTTTCTTGCCAGCGTTTTTTCCAGTGATTCACCGTCTCAGCCCTTGCAATTTCTTTCAGTGTGTTATTCGGTAACCTGTCATTTGTAAGACATTGAATTTCTTTGGCCAAGAGGTGTAAAGGATGTAGGCCCGAGATTATAAGGGCAGCATCTTCCGAGACTGTGCGAAACGCAGAGCAAACTCTTAGCACGCAAGTGGCATGTATAGAAAAGAGGCCACGGCGATAAGATTTTACTTCGAGGGCGTTTACCCATATCTGGACGCCGTACAGTGCGACTGACTTTAATACACCAGCTAATAGTCGTCTTCTATTTTGCTTTGGCCCACGGGTATTTAGCATTAACCGGGTCAAGGCTATGCACACTTTTGTAGCTTTTTCGCATGTGTACGCTACGTGTTCCTTTAAGGACATCCTTGCATCAAGAATGATTCCTAAGTACTAAATTGCGGGTTGAGTAGTGATGCTTACACCTTTTGTGCTGAACGTGGCAACTTCCCGAACTTTTCTGCCAGTAATGAGTACCGCCTCGGTCTTGCTCTCCGCTAGGGTCAGCCCGTTAATTTCGAGCCAATCGCTTATTAACGTTATTGTCCTGTTTGTAATCGTAACTATATCGTGTATGTGCTTTGCTATAACCACAACCGCGATATCGTCTGCGAACCCAATGATGTGTACGTTTTCCGGTACTTTGAGTCGCATTACTCCGTCATACATTATATTCCAGAGGAGGGGCCCGAGTACAGATCCCTGTGGCACTCCCCCGGAGATTTTGTATTTTTTGTAGCCCGGGTCTGTGTTATAGCATAAGGTCCTGTCGTTGAAGTAACTGACTATCAGGTTGTAGAGATATGCCGGCACAGAGAAGTTCTTTAACACACTTAGAATACTTGGCCATGATGCTGTATTGAAGGCATTTTTGACATCGAGGGTTGCGACCATACAATATTTGATGGTGCCACCTTTCCATCTTTTCCCACTAATGGCCTTTTCCGCCAGTGTCTTCACTAGGGTCACCGCTGCGATTGTTGATCTAGCCTTCCTAAATCCAAATTGGTTTGGGGTTAAGCCGCCGGCGTCGTCAATGGCCTTACTTAAGCGTTGATAAATGATGCGCTCAAGAATTTTTCCCGCAGAGTCCAACATGCAGAGTGGTCGGTAGTGAGACGGGTCTGTCAGAGGTTTGTTGGGTTTTGGCAGTAATATGAGGTGTTGCCTTTTCCAGATTGTTGGGAAACAGCCATCCTGCATGCATAAATTGAAAAGTGCTCTAAATGGGTCTATGTTCCTAGAAATCGCTGTTTTAAGCGCTATATTTGGGATACCATCTGGTCCTGAGGCTTTACGTGGGTCGAGCCGGTCGCATGCCTCTATGACTTCTTCGTTCGTTACTTCTGGTAACACCTCTCTTTGTTGCACCACCACGATCTCTCAAGGTAGTTGGGGTCGGGTCGGGAAAAGAACTGAAACAATTCTGTCAATGGTTGAAGAGGAAGTTGGCATGTGACCTCGAATGCGTAGTTTCCCCATTACGGTCTTGTATGCGATCCCCGAGGCATTGTTTTCAGCATCGTCACAGAGTTTGAGAAAATATTCCTGTTTACTTTTTTTGATAGTCTGTTTCAAGAGCTTTCTCTTGGCCTTGAAACTTGCTTGTAGAGAGTTGTATTCGTAGGTACCACGAGACCTTTGGTATAGGCGTCTAACTTTTTGGTATTCTTTTTGCAGTTTAGCAATTGAGCCGTTGCACCAGTAAACGGGGGGACGATAATTGCTCCGTGGAAGCTTCGACATTGATATGTCGCATGCACTCTTATTGCGGCTCATAATCAATGAAGTCGCCTGCTTAACCGAGCGCAAGTTATCAGGTAGAGTAGCGGGTCCAAAGGCTTCTTCGAAGAGGTCTGGGTCGAATGTTTTGGGTCGCCATGAACTTCTTGTTAGGGTCCGTAAGTGGAGCCGTGTCTGCGGAGCATTTATCTCAAATATAATGGCATAGTGATCGCTGAAAGTGTACTGATCGCTAATTTGCCATTGCGCTCTGCGAACTAGGCTTGAGTTTACGAAAGTAAGGTCTATCACTGATTGTCGGCCGCCTTTGTTGAACGGGCATTGGTTACTTGTGTTGAGTAGCTCAAGATCCAGGGAAGCAAAAGCTTCTAGTAAGGCTTTGCCCCTACACTTAGTTCTTTTGCATCCCCATTCAATGGCCCAGGCATTAAAATCGCCAGCTATAACAAATTTTGTTCTACCTCGGGCATCGGTTACAATGCTGTCGATAATATTCTTAAATTCTTCATCATTGATGCTGGGGGTTAAATAGCAACTATAAATATGTATGTCACTAACTTTAGCTCGAACAAAGCCGTTGAAAGAGCATGTAGACTCCAGTTGAGGGAAGCAAGGGTTACATTTCCACTGATGTAACATATTACTTATGTCATAAAAGACGCCCAGAACATATTCCCTATGCGGTTAGCGAGTGAAGTGCTTGTCTCTAATACAGGCGTCTCGTATTTTTTCAAATGCCTTCAGAAGGGAAGAGGTTAGACCTATTTCTCTATATTTTTTCGGTGGTCCGCATTGTTTTCTACGCCTGTCGCCAAGTGTTTTTTAGTTTCATCCGCCACCGACATGTGGGCTGATACCCTCACCTCTTTTCTTCATTATCGACCTACATTCTGAGTTTTGTTTTTCGGTAGAAGGACATAGCTATGAAGATTTTAGCTAACAAGATAAAGCTTTTTTAAACCCCTTTATGCTATAAAAAATAATGCACCTGTGACGGGTATTAGGCTTCGGTGCAGCCGAATTTAAGGTTTTTTCTTATTGTAATCTATGTTAGGCATATATTTCTTGTGAATTACATATAAGATGGTGCGATTTGGAAGCTTATAGATATGGATTGTAACAGGTGTTTTGGTTATTAGGTTTTTTATGTGGAAATACTTTTTCAGAGTTGGTCTTTTTAACAGCTGTTGCTAGATTTATAGTCAGTATGGTTTGCCATTTCATAATTACTTCAGAACCGAATTTCGGAAAGTCGTTGAAAAAACTGAGATAGCCACCGATGCCGATTTTCACAAGACGAAGCTGATTTTTGGTAAATGCGTATGTTAAAAACATAATAGTCACATTTTTAGTGATGATACTCCATAAGCCATTGTTGAGAAGCCGTTACATTATCAAAAGGCACGGCTTTGACAGAAGGAATAATTGGTTCATATTTATTCAAGAGTGGAGCCAGCCATAATATTACAGTCAATGAGGAACGCTAGAGAGTGATGATTAATGGATTTCGTGCCTGAATTAGAGGATGACTTTTGGTTCTAAGAAGACGGTACTACGGGTCAACGATTCAACAAGGGAAGTACCTTCAGCTAAATAATACCGTTGTACTATTGAAGTGGAATTATGTGATGTTGTTAAGATACTGAAATGGGAATGGGAGACTTAAGCAGTGCTTAAGTAACAGCTGATTTTGTTTTGAATTTTCAGTTATTTGTCAAAAGAAGAATAATAAGAAATACGAAATTATTTTTTGTGAAAAAATATGGAATCGGATTGGGATTTCCATCAGTTCCAATAGATGCTCCGACTCGTTAGCGCTGAAATTCGGGGTTCTTTTGTTGTTTTCATCCATTTTCTATATAACCTTCTCGCAAATTTATGGATTGTCTATTTTAATTTAAATATTTCAAACATATTTTTATGGATGACAGTTGCATATGTTGCTCATAAAATTACATTACATCATAATAAAATTTTATAGAAATTAAGTATTGACTGTAAAACGCAAACGACTACTTAGTCTGCAACAATGCTTAGCTAAGATTTTATTTGGCCATAACTTAAGTACATAGTATGTATGTATGTGAAATCGGGCATTAGCTACGCAAGTTCTGTTAAAAGTTCAGGACATTATAAAAATCAAATTATAATAATTTATAGATTAAAACTAATTTGTTTTAATAATATATAAATTAAATGAGTTATGAACAAAAATTTCGAAATGGTTGCACAGTTTACAATGCACACAACGAAGAGAAATGCGCAGAAAATTTTACCGTTACTTTTTATTACATATATTCAGTTAATGTGGTATTCTAGTCTTGAGACCCAGATTTCGACCCTTTTTGGAAATTGATACAAAAGTATTTGATATTTTTATTGTCCATTATTGTATCATTTGCTTGTTTATATATGACGAGAACACAAAATTAATATACATACATATAATTAATATATGTATGTACAACACATTTCATTAAGTTATGCGTTTTTGAAAAAGAGGCGGAAAACGGCCGTGTCGTCGTTGCTATGATTTCTAAATAAAGCAATGATGGATTTTTGATTAGTACAAATGTCGCTATCTCAAGAAACTGGAAAGCTGAATATAAAAATTTCATAAAATGACGGAAACTCGAAAATATTTTAAATATTGTACAAGTAAATTTAAATTTTTTTTCCTTCATTTTATAAAGATATATTTATTTAAACATGTAAGGAAGAGCAAAGTTTCATACTCTTATGACTCACAGGGATTAAAACCAAGGAAGTACTTTCAGGTACATAAAGCTTGTTAGTTAAATGGGGTCCGAGCGAGGTTTCATCCGATTTTATCTATTATAACCACAAATGTGTACCGTTATAATAAAAACATGCTCTTTCAGTTTTAGTAAGATAACTCACATATTGGCTAATGCATGCGGTATAAAATCACCCGGAAGTTTGAAAATCTTTAAATTAGGTTGACCCACGGATATACTACTATCAGGAAAGCATTCTCTCTGAAATTCAACCATATATTTTCGGTAAAAAGAGAAGTGAAGCACTGATTTCATATATTCTGTGCGTAGGGTCATAAGGTGGTGGTGGTATTTTGCTTTGTGAATGAATTTCCTCTTTTTCTCGGACTCATGACTAACCTACGTATCACGAGACCGCACTTGAAATGAGCCTCTTTCAAACACTTTATGATAGGAAAGGGCAAATTAATCATTTTTAATACTAGAACAAAGAAATGTTATTTACCATAAAGCGTCAAGGTCGTGCTAGGCAGTAAAGTGTTTATGAATCACAATAATATAACCATAGTATATACTTAGTATTTCCTCTCTTATATTCGGATGGTGATTAACATGTATGTAGGAGTGTGTTCGGTACGCATGAAATGACTCAATATGAGTCTAAAAGGCCAATAAACGTATTACTGATACTGACGCTATCGTAAAACCGTCAATCAAAATCAAATTTAATGGTAATACGTCGCCGCATTTAATAGTTCGAAACTCTGTGCAATCTGCAAGTAAATATAAACGTCTGTGCGCAAATCAAAATGCCTACCTGTTTTATTACAATCATTCATATAAACATATGTATTCATGTCAATTACTAAAAATGCGTCCAAAATGCGTACTTAAGGTGAACTCATACACACATTCTAATATTCGTAAAAACCCTCAGTGAACACCGCATGGAGATGATTGAAATCCAAAACAAACTATAAATAGGTACATATACTAGGGTGGGTAAAAACAAATGACTTTTTGTCGCTTCGTACTCTGAAAAATTTGTTGATAGACACCACTAAGCTCCTTATTGTAAGGGAAAGATCCTCCGCCTAACGGTTTTAGATATATATTTTTCTTTGTGAAAGAGAAAAAAGAGCATTTTTATAGAGCACTAAATTTTCTACGAAATCTATGAAACGAGATATATTTCAATTAGTTGAATTTTACTAGCTGATGAAAAGAAAAACATAAAAAAAACTATGAGGCGGAAGACCTTCCCATTACAGTTTAGAGCTCATACTTGGAGAGTTTCTTTAAAGGTGTCTATCAACCAATTTTTCAGAGTACGAAGCGAATAGAAAACAATCGGATTTTTTTTACCCACCCTAATGTATTCGCATGTATGTGCCATTTTTGTATGTATTGTTTATGTAGCGAACACACACGACAGGGATCAGACAAAAGTCATTGTTAAATAATCTACTCGAAGCCGCCTAGGAATGTATGGAATGTTGCGGCTGGTCGGGTCAACTAGAGTCAACGCATTATTTTACTGGAATACATAGGTACATTGCACATAATTACGAACATATGTATATAAGTACGAATGCTTGCACAGATATACTGAGTGCTTACTAAAGTACTTCACATTTGAAAAGGAGATCTCATATAAACATTTTTAGGCAACTAACCAAGGGTTAAGGTTAAATGACCGAATACAGCATAACATACGGCGAGATGATGAAATATTATAATTCGGGTTGTTACCCAAATACATATACTATACATATATGCATATAATCAGTAGTAATAATATTTAGTAAAACATTTAGAATAATACCTCAGTTCCATAACTAAACGAGCAACACAAAATCGGATTGTTTCTCGAGGTTTATTAAGAGGTAAAATGGCTTTCCAATGTACATATGTATGTACAGTACCATATACATATGTATATTCTTTACAGTAGTCTAATACAAATAGTTCTTCAACATTTCTTAGTTATAGTCCAAAGGGCGATAAAATAATAATATTTGTTACAGGACACTCCAGCTCTGAAAGTATTCGACGCTGTCCCCGCCGTGGGAAGCAGAGGAAGCGGAAGATCTACACTCCGTTGGAAGGACTAGGTGGAGAAGGACCTGGCTACGCTTGGAATATCACGTAGCGAAAAGAAGAAACGACTGGCGCGCTGTTGTTAACTCGGCTATAATCGCATAAGCGGTGTCTACGCCAATTAAGAAGAAGAAGAAGTTACAGGATGGATGCCGAAACAAGAGTACCCATGTCGTCATTTGATGAAGCAAGGTCGCTTAGCGGAGTCAAAATCTTAAAATGTAACGACGACGATAATGTGGGTAAGGGTAGTAGTCAGAACGCTTACAAACCTGTGGAAAGAAACAAGTCTAGAGGTAGTGGACCTTAGCAATATTCGATCAGTGTCCAAGACTGTGTTGACCATACTTCGGATGGTAAGCCCGGTATATACTCTGCGTCTTCCACAACGACAAAATCCGGACGTGCCGACTAGCGACTGGAAGGTGGTAGAGGATATTCTGTACGCGATGTTCGGGGAGATTTCGAGGGGACTTCAACAAAAACTCTTTAGATAAATGTGAAGTGGAAAAGGATCTCGGTATAGAAGAAATCCTTGTCCCGCAGAAGGTGGTGATGGAGAAAGAACCCGTTAAGCATTCTGATGGTCCAAAACTGTGAGTAAGATCGCCTCCAGCGAGCTTCTTCTTAACATAGAGTAGGACAATAACGGCATTTATCGGTGAAGAAAAATCTATATTCCCATATTGACTTGAATCTTTCCACAGATGACCTAACGGTTGTGGCTGTTGGATTGAATATAAAGATCTTCTAAAGAACTACAAAAATTTGGAGCGTGAGTCAAATCGGGAATTCTGAAAGAACTTTCGTGGTGGCTTTGAAAAGACTAACGAGGTGGCGAGACTCAGGAAACTATTATGCAAAAGCCCCGGCTGTAAGGACGCGGTAAGTCCTAGCTATTAAGGGAATAATGCGGTAAATTTTCCCAAACATATCTTTACGGAGAATAGAATAGAACAGGCAACCGTTCATTCGACCCATACAAATCTCCCGGTAAGGACGGAAACATTCCAGCAATGCTACAGAATGCGCTCTGTCTAACCGTGCCATGGCTAAAGGCGATTTTTAGGGATACATTAAGTTCAGCTATGTGCCACATTCATGGAAAGAGGCTAGGGAAGGCAGGTGGAAAAACCCCATCCTACCTGAAAGAATTTAGGCCTATCAGCCCAACTTTCTTTTTGCTGAAAATGTTAGAGAAAATCTTGGATGTACAAAAGCGCAACACGCATCCATACGCATATCAATAGTGTCCAGTTAATAGGTGTTGATCCTGCTTTTCAACGCAGCGCCCCTAAGATAGTGGCATATGCAGACGACATCACCATCTTAATAGTAAGCACGTGTCTACAGACCCCAAGAAAAGGGATCTGCAGGTGTTCGCAAGAAAGCAAAAAAATTCGCCATAAAGGCTCCCTTCGATAAATTGGACACAACTTTCTCTCAAAAATGGCGTACGGCTAACAACCGAAAATGTGATCAAAACTTTTACTGGCACTCAATTGAAGGAACTGTCGTAACATGATAGGATGACTAACTGGTCACTGTCCGGTGGCGGGACAAGCCTGCATATTGGGGCTGATAGATGTAGAAGACGGAAGAAAATGTCAAAAGCAAGGCACCAGGCCACGCGACGAGGTATCTTTAGTGAGGTCACAGAGACTGGTCTATGCGTGGCTCATTGCCTTATCTGACTAACCTATCCTAGCCTTAGAAAGTGAATCGCTCTCGATTACGAAAGTCAGAACGAGCTGGAAATAAACTCGTAAAGTCGTGTGACGAGCTGACTGATTTTCGGTCAGTTTCTGATACATCATCTGAAAATTTGTATATTTTTCTCAAGAAAACTCAAAGAAGCTGCTCAATTGTCGGAATCGCCGATACTGTACCACTAAAGCTTATATGTTTGTAACACCCAGTAGGAAACGTCAGAGACCCTTAAAAGTGCATATATACATAAACGATCAGCGTAAAAAGTTAAGCTGATTTAGCCTTGTTCGTCAGTCAATGGCAGCCCTTTTCTCCACAAAAGCTGCTCATTTCTCAGCACGTCCGAAATCAGACCACTATATACTTACGTACCATATATCTATCATACAAACCGAACGCCATCGCAATAAAGAGCTTGTACGGAAAACGTTTTCATTTGAAGAGATATCTTCAAGAAATTTGGCATGGGTTATTGCCTAAGGCAATGATGAAACCTCATAAATAATTGTTCAAATCGTATCACTATAGAATAAAGCTGCCACACAAAGTGAACCATCGGAATCAAGTTCTTTAAAAGAATCTTTTATATTTGTGAGCGGTATTATAGCTTCGGTGCAGTCGAAGTTAACGTTTTTTCTTGTTCCTTTCCTGTTTTGTACTTCTTGTACCGTACTTCTCGGCTGTTTTGACAAATTTGCCCATGTCTTTTGCGCTTCGAAACAGAATCAAGAAAATATGGTGCATTTGGTTTAATTGAAAATTTCTACTGACAAAATTAAACCTATGTAAATATTTTATCTCTCGGATTTACAAGTATTACCAAAAATTCAGTTCATGTTACATGAATAACTCTAGCACAAAAAAATTATTACATACTGTGGTGGGTAAAAGTTTTACTTCCATTTTTTGAAATCGTAACAGCGAATTTGAGTTATAACTTCTCCGCTTGCTTCGAAAGAAACAAAGCAAATCGCTCGAGTAAGGGAATATATATTATATCTCAATTTTCTATATAGCGTTGGTTTGGAGCGAGTACATTGATATCATTAACTGTCATTTTATTCTGATGGGTTCATGACAGGTGAAGGAACTCAACTTACATTATGTTAACATTATTATCATTATCTAAGCTAATTCCTTCAAATTAATAGGGTGAAGTGCCGCCACTTGTCACACCAAAGTTACAATTACGCAAACGCGAAATGGGCAAAATTATAATGGGAAAAGTTCAACAGAGGTCGTTAATAGGTAATTTAATTTGGCTAAGTAAGCTGTATTAAGAAATTGTATACTATTGGAGGGCTACATTTTAATGATCTATAAATTAGACGATAATAAAGAAAGATCAAAGAATTCGAACATCCTGTATGGGGATATAATGGGGAAATGTGTATAATACTTTATACTACTCGCCTAGCGAGGTTGTGTGTTAGGTTTGGGAACCCATTTTTGATGACGACCTCAGCAAACATGCATGCACCTGCATTGTTCGGTCCCTAAATTGGGAGAGCCGCTGTCCAGATGATTGATGTCCTGGCAAAAGTAAAGGCTGATATTACCGCTGTTCAGGAAATCTGACGGACGGGACAAGGACGGAGATGAGTAAGTCCTATTAACATTATTCTCCATACAATCTTAAAAAACTAATAGTACCCTTAGGGGCCATCCATAAATTACGTCACACGAATTTAAGGACTTTTTAACCCCTCCCGAGTCCTTGTGTCTAGTTGTCACATTTTGATAATAAAGTACGATTCACAGAAGAGTCCCAATGTTTACAAATTTATTGTAACAAACCCTGTAAAAAGCTTCGTTACAACTTAAGTATTAAAAAACAAAGATTATGTTTATAAATGTTTAATATTTTTTTGTTTACCTATAAATTTCACGTTTGTACATCACAAATTTTGAAATGTGATGTCACAAAGCTTTTGACCCCCCTGCCCCTTGTCACACAATGTCACTTCTGAATGATACCCTCTCAGATTTATTTTTTTAGATCTACCCAAACGCTAAATACTTACATTTATTTCATTATATTTCCTTTTGTAAATTCCCTCTGATTATACGCACTATTTATTTGTGTGTGAATTGAGATTAATTAAAATTTTTCCTTACCAAATTTTAACTTGCCATATTCTTGCCTTTCACTCTACCACATGTATGGATGTACGTACATTTGTAAGTGTAACCTAACCTTTTAATTTTTTGAGTTTGAATTTTTGTTGAAGCGAAAATTGGTAAACAGCAAGTAAGGAAGGGCTAAGTTCGTGTGCAACCGAAAATTTATACTCTTGCAACTCGCATGAATCAAAGACAGGGAAATAGCTTAGAATCGGAGTTAAAGCGATTTTTTTTACACATTTATATATGTAACACATACACTAAGCGACATATTCTTAGGGTTTGTTAGAGAATCAAAAATCGTTATACAGGTATATAGCATACAAATACAAGAGTTGGAGGTAGTATCGACCTGATTTTATTTATTTTTGCCAATACTACATACTATTAACATGCCACGTATTAATAAAATATTCTCTGAGATTCATTAAGGTTAAATTGACATTTGGACAACTTTTGGTCAGGAGATGATGAGATGGTACACTCTTAAGATATTATTCGTGAAGAGTTGTATCCCGTTACATTAATTGCTTCTTGATTTGTACACTGGAAAGGAAAGAATCAGATGGAATTTAAAATTGCCATACACGCTTGAGTTCATATTTGCGAAATGTTCAGGTTTTCGAATACTCAAGAAGTATAGGGCGGGCCATATAAGATTTTAAATTTCGAAGATAGGGCGTAAAAGATTGAGTGTAGCGTTTTCTGTATGGCACGTAGAGCCGTCCTGCTGGAACCAAATGTTTTCCAAGTCTTCCTCTTCAATTTGCTTGAAGAAAAATTCGGTTTACATTGCGCGATATCGCTTCATTCATCATATCATATCATATTCTTCATTTTCGAAGAAAAATGGGCCGATGATTCCACTAGACCAAAATCCGCACCATACAGTGATTCGTGCTGGGTGCATTGGCTTCTCAACGATTACGTGTGGGTTTTCTGTGCCACAAATGCGACAATTCTGCTTGTTAACGTAACCATCGAGGTGGAAATGAGCCTCGTCCGAAAAGATGATTTTTCGGTAAAATTTACCATCCTCGGTCAAACGATCTTCTGTCCAATCTGCGAACTGTAGAATAGTGAATAGCGACCCATTTCGTAAATTTTAGACTTTTTACTGAATATCTGTCACTTTCCGAATGGTATTTGACGTTTATAATGTATATACATAGATGATTCAAATTTAAAACTTTAGATGGCTCACTCGTTATAAGTAAGAATATTTTTACACATTTTACAAATCTTATTCAATATCATCATTCTCCATGCGTCGAGAGAACTTAACATTAAATTTCGTTGCTAAAAACTTCAAAGACCGAGAATTTCAGCTTTTTCTTTTAGCATCAGACACACAGATTCCTTAAATCGTGAACATGAAATGGTTTATGCAAATTCGAAGTTGCAACTAAAATTTTTGGCGTTTTCCATGCAACCATAAAATTCGCGTAATTTATTATTTAGAACGATATAAGTTTAATGCAAAATACATTCAAACATTGTTCATGTTTTAGTCTTCACGTTTTAGAATAGCCAATTCTTATTTCAATTCATATTTTTAGGGCTTCTCGTTTTCGAGCGTACGCTGTATATGGGAAGTAGGCGTGGCCGCAGTCTGATTTCGCCCTTTTTGGTACAAACCTTCTCATACCATCTCGGGTGTAAAATTTTATGTCACTATTTACGCAAGTTGCAGCTTGAACGAACGGACGGACAATTCCGCTTGTCATCCTGATCACTAATATATGCATAGATACAGGGTTATAGTATCTACCTCTTTTATTTTTAGGTGATACGTACAACCGTCAGGTGAACAAAACTGTTATACTCTGCAGCAACACGCAAGAGTACAGAAAGGTAAATGCATTCATATTTTTAGTTGTCCGATATCCACAGATCATGATTATTTACATACACTCGCGGACAATAAAAACGCAACACCACTTTTGTAGTATATCTTCGGCTGTATGTATTACTGTAAATTAAAAAAAAAACAACAACTAGATTTAGAAGGCACTGAGAAATTAATTGTTTTTTGTGAAATTGGGTTGAACACTGTTCAGTTATAATCGTGTTTTGGCTATGTATTTGAAAATTTGGTCAAAATGCCAAAATTAACGCGTGACCACAAAATTCGCATTTTGGTAATAATTAAAGAAAAGTAATCTTCTCAGCAAAATCAACTAATGTCCGTCTTAAAAAAAAAAAAATAAAAAATAATAATAATAGTGATATTTTAGAGCGTACATCGGAAGTCAACTGAGACAGCAGACAACAAACTGAAGGCTTAAAATGTGGGTTTCTATGAAAGATGCCCTACTAAAAAGCCACTATTAGCACAAAAAATTAACGCTACACGACTTCAGTCGTATCAAAGTTGGGATCAAAATGGTTGTCCACAGATTATGTGATCTGACGAAAGCAAATTTAATTTGCTGATCTCGCAATATTTGCTTTACGTCCTGCAGTTCAGGTAGTTCAGGGGTTCCAGGAAATATGTATGTTAAAGAAAATTAAATTATTTGAGGCTGCTTTTCGGAGCCTGGTTTGGGACTTCTACAACTTTTTATGGGATAATGAATTAATAACAATATGCGACAGGGATTAACAGCTTTTTAGTACTCGCAATTGATATCATTATTCTTATACGAATTCCCTAATTTTTTAGGATGACTCAGCGCCGTGCTATCGTGCAAAATGACTAAGTTTAGAGTGGAAATAGATCTTGTATAAAAGATTTATGCAATATTGATGTATATGATCTTATTCAGCTCGGATTTTTATTTTTAGTTAACTAAAACATTCAAGGATATAAGAATTCAACGTTTGGATTGACCTAGAAACTCACCCGAATTAAACTCTATTGCGCAATTATGGCACATATTGAAAAGTGAAGTTGCTAAACAAAAGCCAAATAAAAGTCAATTAATAAAGGCTTTAGAACTGGTTTGATATGGTCACGTTGTAAGGAAATCAATCCTAGTGAATTCCATGCCTTCAAGAATTACGACAGTTATTGAGGTTAAAGGAAGAACGACTCGTTATTGGTTCAATTCTCTTCACATTGTTTTACATTTTGGCAGCCAGTTCCCACAGAATATTATAGCTTTGTTCACCTATCGGTTGTATGTATTAAGTACCTAAAACTAATCGAGATAGATATAGGGTTATATAAATGATCCGGATGACAAGAAAAGTTGAAATCCGGTTGTCTGTCCGTCCGTCCATGAAAGCTGTAACCTGAGTAAAAATTGAGATATCTTGATGAAATGTATATAGGTTCCTAAAAAAATTTCGAGTTCGTAGATGGACGTAATCGGACCACTGCCACGCCAACAAATCGCCATTAACCGAAAACAATAAAGTCCCATAACTAAGCGCTAAGTTAATATATAAAGTTTTAATTTGGTGTACGGGGTTCGCAGTAGCTTTTTGAAAAACTGGGCGTGGCCCCGATCTCTAACAAGTTTAATGTACATATCTCCTAAACTACTTAAGCAACAACCAAATTCACTGAGTACAAATTTTATAGGAACTTGTACTGATATTGTGAAAATGAAAGAAATCGGAGGATAACCCCGCTCACTTCCTATATAACGATACTGTTAAAAACTAATTAAAGCGTGTTAAGTCATGAACTAAATACGGCAGAGACATTCAATTTTACTACCGAGATAGTATGAGAGAGTTTTATGAGCTGGTTTGAAAATTGGCACCGCCCACTTTTTGGTGAAATCCCATATGTCAGGAGCAAACCAAACCGATTTCGACAAAATTTTGTATGTGGCATTCTTCTTGCATTCTTATGTCACGTTATGAAAATGGAAGAAATCGGACTACAACCACGTCTACTTTCCATATAGCAATTAATATAACGGGATACAACTTTGCACGAATAATGTCTTTAGTGTTTGCAAGCTTATGATCACAAATTTTTCATTTCCAATAAAAACTTTTCAAGGCTCTAGGTACTGAATATTTAGACCCCGATCGAAAATGTCGGTCAATGTGTGACATATAGCTGAAAATTGAGGGATAGTCCTTCTCTTATAATGGTATGTCTGTATGTCAAAAATGGGTTGAATCGAACCAATGCTTCCCTTAGCCCCCATACACTTAATATAAAGATTTTCGAACTTCGGGGTCACTTTGTACCACATACATATATCGGCCAATACGTGAGTTATCCCAATGAAAATAAGAGAGTGTGTTTCATTCATAACAGCGTATCTTTGTGCCTAAAATAGATATATTTGAGCGAAAACTCAAACTATATAACTAATATCAGCATTTTCGAACACATCCGGCTGACTTTATTCTATACGATTAGTTTTACACCTTAAAGTATTGCCCTGGCTTTGATTCTTTTTTATTTATTTATCGGTTATTCCTTATAAGAACCCTTTTCGAGAAAAAAATTTATGGACAACAAATTTACACTGTGCTGACAAACAACTAGAAATGGCCCTAATATTCTAACTCTGTAAACAAATTGCCCATGTGGCCTTATTTCAATTATGTTTGGTGGTGCGTTTTTATTGACCGCAACTGTATGTATGTATATGTATGTATTTATATAAATGTGAATACATGCATATTCAGTATGACCGCGGGTCTCAATTAAAAATTAATTTCGAGCCGTAGTTCTAAGGGAATTTTACTAAAAAAAGTCGGTTTTTTCAACGCTCAGAAAATAACGATAAAAATATGAAAGAGAAAAAACTATCAAGGATTACGGCGAGAATTTCAAAAGTGAATATCGTATGTACGAAACCTGTTGGTCAATTACATACATACATACATACAAAGTTATCATGTTATAGTATGTGTGAGGAATGGGTCTAAATGAAAATGCTTTATTGTCTAATGGGTTCTTTAAATTCCTACGAGAGAATTAATTGGGAAATTCTCAGTAATAAATCGAAGCTATGAGTAAAATTAATTAAGCTGAAGCGCGTTTTATTGCGTCAACGCGTAAACGCTTGATACCGGAGATTCTTTCATGTCTGCGAACGAGCGACACTACAATAGGCCAACTAGAAAGAGGAGAAAACTGAAAAGCATACAAACATAGACATTAGAGAATTCAATTGTCTTCGAGGCTGCGATACAATTTAATCGGTCACTAAGAAAGAAGTGCGTTTGCTTAACGACGAGGAAACATGTTGCATAAATAAATAATGCAGCACATGCGTTCCCCTTCAGGTCAATAATCTGGCATCGTCGCCTCATATCAACAGGAGTTTACACAAGCCAAGCCAAGCGCATTTACGTATTACTAAAGACTGCGAGCTGTCTCACAGAAAGGGAAATCACCGTGGAAATGTGCACAGTGCTCGTATGTTTGTACGCTCAAAACCAAGTAACTCTAAGTTTCCACTTTTAGGTATCTTTTCATCTTAACTTATGATTATAATGCATATGACAGGTAAGTGCTTTTATTTAAATCCACCCATACCGCGCTTTGCGGCGTAGATATGTTCCCGCCGTATAAGAAATCAATTATTCTAATACAAATTCAATGGGATTGGTTTCATGTTTGCTACAATGAATTTTAATGATATGGTAAACCCAGTTACATTATCATTTAAAATGCATTTTACTTATTTATTTCATTTAAATCAAACATACATACATACATAATAAGTACATACATTTTTGCATAAAATAGTAACACACTCCAAAAACCAATACTAATCTAAAACAAGTAAGGAAGGGCTAAGTTCGGGTGTCACCGAACATTTTATACTCTCGCATGACAAAGTGATAATCGAGATTTCATTATCCGTCATTTACATATTTTTTTATTTTGCTGTAAAATATATATTATAGTCCGATGACGACAATTTTTCCACAAGGGATACCTCAGCTCAAATACCGTACTCGTTTAAAGTTTTATTCCGCTATCATCATTGGTTCCTAATGTAAATATATACTCGTATTATATAGAGAAGGCATCAGATGGAATACAAAATAGTGTTATATTGGAAAAAGGCGTGGTTGTAAACCGATTTCACCCATATTTCGTACATGTCGTCAGGGTGTTAAGAAAATATTATATACCGAATTTCATTGAAATCGGTAGAGAAGTTCCTGAGATATGGTTTTTGGTCCATAAGTGGGCGACGCCACGCCCATTTTCAATTTTTAAAAAGAGCCTGGATGCAGCTTACTTCTGCTATTTCTTCCGTAAAATTTTGTGTTTCTGACGTTTTTTGTTATTCGGTAAACGCACTTTTAGTGATTTTCAACATAACCTTTGTATGGGAGGTGGGCGTGGTTATTATCCGATTTCTTCCATTTTTGAACTGTATATGGAAATGTCTGAAGGAAACGACTCTATAGAGTTTGGTTGACATAGCTATAGTAGTTTCCGAGATATGTACAAAAAACTTAGTAGGGGGCGGGGCCACGCCTATTTTTTCAAAAAAATTAGGTCCAAATATGCCCCTCCCTAATGCGATCCTTTGTGCCAAATTTCACTTTAATATCTTTATTTATGACTTAGTTATGACACTTTATAGGTTTTCGGTTTCCGCCATTTTGTGGGCGTGGCAGTGGGCCGATTTTGCCCATCTTCGAACTTAACCTTCTTATGGAGCCAAGAAATACGTGTACCAAGTTTCATCACGATATCTCAATTTTTACTCAAGTTACAGCTTGCACGGACGGACGGACGGACGGACGGACAGACGGACGGACGGACAGACAGACATCCGGATTTCAACTCTACTCGTCACCCTGATCACTTTGGTATATATAACCCTATATCTGACTCTTTTAGTTTTAGGACTTACAAACAACCGTTATGTGAACAAAACTATAATACTCTCTTTAGCAACTTTGTTGCGAGAGTATAAAAATTAAACAACTTAATGGTACTTTAAATGGGTCTATGTTTACAGTTAGTTCATATTTTAATGGCTCTAATCTTACGCTGATGAAGAAATTATACATAACTTTCAGATAATCGTTGTCATCACTTGTCGCTGATACGAAGCTATGCTTAAGGGTGGGGATACCTCAAGTGCCGTCAAAAAAAGTAATTTTTCCACTTTTATTATGGGAGAATAAAAAAATATCACCTCCAATTTTTTGGCATATACTCGTATATTAAGAGGTATTATTGAACTACAAAATAAAAATTATTTTATGCCAAAAAACCAAATGGCGGAAATATCAACGGTCGCGTTGGTTGACATTTTTTGCAGTCGTCAACTTCCTAGCCATTTTTACTGGTGTTTTTCGATGTCACAATACATAGTTAAACAACTGTCAAAATGTCATTTTTCACGGAATAGCGCATTATTACGAACTTGATTATAAAATTGTCTGGGGACTAATTCTTCGAAAATATTCGGAGTAAACCAATAAGCGAACTGTGAGACGGCATTTCAAACTCCTTACGTACAGCTGCAACCGAAACCATTGGTTTTCGGAAAGTGCAAAAGAACAGCTGGTACGACGAGGAGTGCCGTGTCGCAGCGGAGTAAAAACAGGCTGCCTACCTCGCAACGTTACAATCGACCACAACATTTGTGGGATGGAATAGATACCGAGAGTTGAAGAGGGAAGCGAGACGCATTTGCAGACAAAAGAAGAAAGAGGCCGAAATGCGTGAGTACAAACAGCTTGATAAGCTGGCCGACAGGGGTAATGCTCGAAAATTCTACGAAAAAATGCGGCGGTTTGCAGAAGGTTTCAAGACCGGAGCATACTCCTGTAGAACCCCCAAAGGCGATCTAGCCACCGATGCCCAGAGCATACTTAGATTATGGAGGGAACACTTCTCCAGCCTGCTGAATGGCAGTGAACACATAACACCAGGAGAAGGCGAACCCGATTCCCCAATCGATGACGATGGAGCAGACGTTCAATTACCCGGCCATGAAGAAGTTCGAATAGCAGTTGCTCGCCTGAAGAACAACAAAGCGGCAGGGGCCGACGGATTGCTGGCCGAGCTATTCAAACACGGCAGCGAAGAACTGATAAGGAGCATGCATCAGCTTCTTTGCAAAATATGGTCGGATGAAAGTATGCCCAACGATTGGAATTTAAGTGTGCTATGTCCAATCCATAAAAAAGGAGACCCCACAATCTGCGCCAACTACCGTGGGGTAAGCCTCCTCAACATCGCGTACAAGGTTCTATCGAGCGTATTGTGTGAAAGATTAAAGCCCACCGTCAACAAACTGATTGGACCTTATCAGTGTGGCTTCAGACCTGGTAAATCAACAACCGACCAGATATTCACCATGCGCCAAATCTTGGAAAAGACCCGTGAAAGGAGAATCGACACACATCACCTCTTCGTCGATTTTAAAGCTGCTTTCGACAGTACGAAAAAGAGCTGCCTTTATGCCGCGATGTCTGAATTTGGTATCCCCGCAAAATTAATACGGCTGTGTAAACTGACGTTGAGCAACACGAAAAGCTCCGCCAGGATCGGGAAAGACCTCTCCGAGCCGTTCGATACCAAACGAGGTTTCAGACAAGGTGATTCCTTATCATGCGACTTTTTCAATCTGCTGCTGGAGAAAATAGTTCGAGCTGCAGAACTCAACAGAGAAGGTACCATCTTCTATAAGAGTGTACAACTGCTGGCGTATGCCGATGATATTAATATCATCGGTCTCAACACCCGTGCCGTTAGTTCTGCTTTCTCCAGACTGAACAAGGAAGCAAAAGAAATGGGTCTGGCAGTGAACGAGGGCAAGACGAAATATCTCCTGTCATCAAACAAACAGTCGTCGCACTCGCGACTTGGCACACACGTCACTGTTTCATAACGCAGTCATAACTTTGAAGTTGTAGATAATTTCGTCTTTTTAGGAACCAGCATTAACACCACCAACAATGTCAGCCTGGAAATCCAACGCAGGATTACTCTTGCCAACAGGTGCTACTACGGACTGAGTAGGCAATTGAAAAGTAAAGTCCTCTCTCGACGAACAAAAGCCAAACTCTATAAGTCGCTCATAATTCCCGTCTTGCTATATGGTGCAGAGGCTTGGACGATGACAACAACCGATGAGTCGACGTTGCGAGTTTTCGAGAGAAAAGTTCTACGAAAGATTTATGGTCCTTTGCGCGTTGGCCACGGCGAATATCGCTTTCGATGGAACGATGAGCTGTACGAGATATACGACGACATTGACATAGTTCAGCGAATTAAAAGACAGCGGCTACGCTGGCTAGGTCATGTTGTCCGGATGGATGAAAACACTCCAGCTCTGAAAGTATTCGACGCAGTACCCGCCGCGGGAAGCAGAGGAAGAGGAAGACCTCCACTCCAGTGGAAGGACTAAGTGAAGAAGGACCTGGCCTTGCTTGGAATATCCAATTGGCGCCACGTAGCGAAAAGAAGAAACGACTGGCGCGCTGTTGTTGACTCGGCTATAATCGCGTAAGCGGTGTCTACGCCAGTAAAGAAGAAGAAACCAATAAGCGGTGTCTACGCAAATTAAGAAGAAGAAACCAATGAAACTTCGGGAATATATTTTTGAATAGTTTTTCAATTGATTAGAGCAAAAATGTTTTTTTTCATTTTTGAAAATTCTAGAGGTATATCCCCCCTTAAATAAATTGTTCAACGTTGTTTGTCTTTCCTTCATCTATATATCTTCTTCCAGTCTGGCCATACTTTTTTCCAAACACGGTTTATTATTTTCATTTTAATTCCTTTCACAATTCACACCATCCTTGATGTTGTGGCTTTTCCGAAATTTTTTTTTGAAGATTTACCATTGGTTGGAACAGAGCTATTATATTTTTCAGAAAGTACTCAATCATGTAATCTTTTGTTAGTTTGGATAAATCAGTGTGATGGTGCATTATCCAAAATTAGCAAAGCCTTGTTGCCTAAGTTATTGTCTCGCAAATATTTCCGTACAAAAGTGATTTTTGCACAGAATTTCAAAAGCTTTGGTCATCCCAGCTTTCCTGTTTGATCTCCATTTGACGAGTCATTGATTTTTAATAAGCCTTTCTAGAGGCTTAGATTTTCGGTCAAATATATAATACAATATAAATCAATTATTCTAATATAAATTGATTGGGATTGGTTTCATGTTTGTTAAAATGAATTTTAATACATATTAAAACTGGGTTAGCATAAAATCACTCGTGGATTTTCTGTATAGTCATTGACCATTTTGTCTGTCCTCAATCCATAGGATAAATAGTTTCTACTTTTTTTCTATAATCCAGCTTCCTTGACGTATTAATTTCAAGGCATTTAAAGGCTCAGCAGATTGCGAACACTGCAGAGGGAATCACTGGTTCATATTCTTCAAAACTGATGCCAGCCATACTATTATAGACAACGGGGAACGCTATAGAGACGTGATTAATAACTTTTTCGTGCCTGAATTGGAGGATGTTGACGTGGACAACATATGTACATCCAACGGACGATTGACATACGGCCCCTGATTGCTGTAAAAAGTGGCCAATTGGAATTGGGCTGGAATTTATTCATCCCAGCCGCGGCGGTCGCTTGCCCGAAATAATTTTTAAACATAATGACAAACCCTTATATTTATAGTAAAGCGTTTTATTTCTTATTGAAAGCCACATGTCTGAAATAACACTCCTTAGTATAGCAAACGTTTATTAAAATATACTCGTATATGCAATTTCCTTCCATTTACTTGTACTAATTACTCAAATATATCTTTAAGATGTTCGTTTTCTTGGTGAGGTTACGTCACAACTCCTTCACTACCCAGCAAACAGTTTTTTTGCTTTTGTATGTACATAGGTATATTATTTCACACACTGTTGACTTTTCGGCCATCTGAGCATGTTTTCAGTTGCCTTTGGGTCGGAAGCGACCCTAACCTTCACGCTCTGCCGAATTTTTCCCATGACTAATTGCTTGAATTTTCACCATAGAATACGTTTACATTAGACTTAGGAATATTTGAACAAAGCAATATACCAATGTACATAACCCATGTGATTACTTCACGTACATATACATATATAGGTAGACAAGTTCTGACAAGACAATGACTATACGTATATATTGCTTCTTAGTGGATGGTGAATAAATGACCATCACCGGAAAAGCACTTCAAATACCACGCCAACAATTGATACAAGTACATTCAGAACTACAAGGTTCGCGAACTGACATTAGTAGAATTGACTTCACTGAGGATCGGTTTTGACAACTAAGAAGGCAAACAAAATAAATGAACTAACTAAACTATATTTTACAACGTATTACACAACCCCATGTACATATGTACCATATGTTACTACAAGTATTTATTTTTCTAATATGTTAAATGCATATATTCAATGAAGTCACATTCTTTAAACTAGCTTAGGGAAGTTGAGTTTCTTTTTTACCTGGCCAATCGGCTTGTTCATCCGTCCAATACCTGATCATACAGATAATAAATAAAATGTTGATCAGACTGGATCTAATTGGAAATTATTAACACTCAGTTTAATCAGCCTTTCTCTCAAAGGGAAACATTCGTCATATAGGAAT
Source organism: Bactrocera dorsalis (assembly GCF_023373825.1). Taxonomy (NCBI): domain Eukaryota; kingdom Metazoa; phylum Arthropoda; class Insecta; order Diptera; family Tephritidae; genus Bactrocera; species Bactrocera dorsalis. Next base: position 52,001,565 of record NC_064305.1, read on the forward strand.
TTGTCAAATACGATATCGTGTACTTTTGCCACATTATCCCCAGAGTACGAGACATTAAAAATAAACTTAGGGGCGGTAAAACTCATTTACCAATTGTTGTCGGTCGCCATTAAATAGGAAGGGTCACCGCATTCACCATCCAACCAACCAACCGGTTTCCATTCCAAATATAAGAAACTTTCGAAAAATCGATTTTTTTGTCTTATCTTATGGTTTAGCATTTCAAGAATATGTCCTTAAAATTTTAAGTCGATAAAAGTAATATTCTTAGAGTTATCGTCTTATTAGTCTCCTGGCCTTTAACGCTCTAACTCTAACAAGGGCGGTCGGGATAGAAGTGCAGCTGCTTTTTCAAAGTCCGTGTTCACTGTTATTTCAAAACTACTTGATCGATTCATTTAAAACTTTGAACACATTTTAATATATAACATACCGCCCCAACGTTTATTAAATACTTTTTTTTCACCCACAAAATGGCGGAATTTTTAGTGGAAAATAACAGTTTACACTTTAGATGGCCGCCAAAAATTTTGAATGCAAAAAAAATTATCAGAGAATGTTGGGAGGAAGATTTGATTATATTTAACTAATTTTTCTTGGTTTTTTATTTTTGGATAATTTCTAGCCGAGTTCTGGTGAACACCGCAAAGTGTGTTTTCCCAAGACGTTCTGGGGAAAGCACTGTTACCGGCTTATGCCTCAACATTTCTGCATGAAAATATTACCTTACATTGCCAAAAGTGTGCTCTATAATGTACAAAAGGTCCGAATAAAATTACTCAATCCAGATTTGAGAAATAAATTCACAAAAAAAGTATTTTTTTTTACCTTGAAAAACCCTACCCCACCCCCCTTAATCGAAAACCATTTCAGAAAAATTTTATTAATATTGAGATCTACATATATCTAAAGGGTGATTTTTTAAGAGCTTGATAACTTTAAAAAAAAAAAAAACGCATAAAATTTGCAAAATCTCATCGGTTCTTTATTTGAAACGTTAGATTGGTTCATGACATTTACTTTTTGAAGATAATTTCATTTAAATGTTGACCGCGGCTGCGTCTTAGGTGGTCCATTCGGAAAGTCCAATTTTGGGCAACTTTTTCGAGCATTTCGGCCGGAATAGCCCGAATTTCTTCGGAAATGTTGTCTTCCAAAGCTGGAATAGTTGCTGGCTTATTTCTGTAGACTTTAGACTTGACGTAGCCCCACAAAAATAAGTCTAAAGGCGTTAAATCGCATGATCTTGGTGGCCAACTTACGGGTCCATTTCTTGAGATGAATTGTTGTCCGAAGTTTTCCCTCAAAATGGCCATAGAATCGCGAGCTGTGTGGCATGTAGCGCCATCTTGTTGAAACCACATGTCAACCAAGTTCAGTTCTTCCATTTTTGGCAACAAAAAGTTTGTTAGCATCGAACGATAGCGATCGCCATTCACCGTAACGTTGCGTCCAACAGCATCTTTGAAAAAATACGGTCCAATGATTCCACCAGCGTACAAACCACACCAAACAGTGCATTTTTCGGGATGCATGGGCAGTTCTTGAACGGCTTCTGGTTGCTCTTCACCCCAAATGCGGCAATTTTGCTTATTTACGTAGCCATTCAACCAGAAATGAGCCTCATCGCTGAACAAAATTTGTCGATAAACACATTTCGAACCGAACACTGATTTTGGTAATAAAATTCAATGATTTGCAAGCGTTGCTCGTTAGTAAGTCTATTCATGATGAAATGTCAAAGCATACTGAGCATCTTTCTCTTTGACACCATGTCTGAAATCCCACGTGATCTGTCAAATACTAATGCATGAAAATCCTAACCTCAAAAAAATCACCCGTTATAAAGTACTACAGATTAAACATGTAACAGCAGTTCTATCTTCTAAGAAGTTCCTTCCTAGCAAAGCCTTGGTGCTCGCAACTCCTGAAACTAATCAATGTAGGCTTATATGATATACATACATAAGTATGTATACCATAATGATCACTAAGCGACAATCGAGGTAAAATGAAGATTTTTATACTTGGTTCACGGTTAATATTCGCTGCATTCAATATGTGCATATGTGCACAGTTTTAAACACAGTCAAACAATGATTCATAACTTCTCCTAGCTTGAAGAAACGAAGGAAGAGGATAATACTCCTCGAAAAAAGTCATTAGTGCAGTTTATAACCGTTTTTCTATAGGTTAGAAATCAAGATATCGCACGGAAACTAATTAGGCATATTAACTACAGTAACTATAACTAACCATCAGACATGTCGAAGTATTTTAATTGCATTTATGTGTTGTATGTTTAGTATTAAGATATGCCCGAACAGAGTTTTGCTTTAATTTGTTTCTTTTTTTACAGTTGCTACTCAAATGTTTTTTTTTTACCGTCCTCGTCTAATTCAATTGCCAAATAGGTAGACCGAAAGCGAAATATTATTATGTTTGGCAGCGGTGTCATTGATTATCTTCACTTGTGAGTCAGATTCGAGCATGGATCACAACGAAATACATAATACTCAATTCTTTCAGTAACTGCTATCCTTTTGCTATCTTTTCTACAGCTTTAAAGTAGTGACCTTGATCGTAACGTGCGGCCACATAGGGAGTCGGTGGGCAGAATTATATGTATGTAAGTACGAATTCCGAATTTTAAGTGCTTCTAATTCTTACATGACCGGATTTGGGTCTTGTTTTTTGCACGATATTTCATATACATACATATGTATATGTACAAGTTTAGTAAAAATATATTGAAACGGTGGTACAAGTGCTCGTATAAACACAACTATTAAATATAAACACATGGAACATTAGCGTGAAGAGAATCTGAGAGAGGAGCAATTGAACAAAGCGGCCAAACTTCTTTTTGCTGGCGCATGGCTGTGAGTATAAGTGCAGCGATCACTTCATCGAATGAACGTTTCGTTTTACTAGTTGGAAAGATAACCGAATAAATGAGCGAGCCGAGGCCAAGACGGGCGAAGTAAAGTCTCAAAACACCTGAGCGACTAGTCACTAGTGAAAACATATTGGTTTTACACTCATGCATTCGCTATTACTTATTCAATAAACGTATCACTTGCATGCCTTTCAAAATGTGGGAGTAACAAAACCATATTCCTAAGAGAAGAAACGAAGTATCTCATTCATGCTCTTAATTACCGAACGGGTTATTCCAAACGATCGAAGGAATTCCAGTTTGAGTACTCCAATCAACATAGAAACGCCTCTCTCCGAACACAAGCTCGAACTGCAGCACTCCACTAATCTCACATTAGCGCAGAGCGCTCCGTAGAGGCACTCATTTGGAAGCAAATCAGAGTTTAGTCATCTTGGAAGCGTCGATCGTTTTGGTTGTGTGCAATTTGTAGCGCGTTAAGTGTTTCTTTTGTAAATTTTATTTTATTTTGCGCCGCCGGGGGCACAGTCGACTACCTTTCTTCGGTAAATGGTATAACCAAAGGCAAATAACAACAACAACTTGATTTGCTTATTCGCTTTTTCAATGCAACAATAAACGAGTTGGAAATAAACGACGGAGAGCGATTGCAATTGCAACAAGTGCAAAGTGAGGTGCGTGTCAACTGGCAAAGCCAAAGTGTTAATGCACATACGTACATACAAATATTTCGGTGTTATAATTGTGTGTTGTATATGCATATGTGTGAATGCACACACACATACTAAGTAGCTGAACATGAGCGCATACGGGTTTTACTTCGAAGCAAAGAGTTGTGGAGCAAGTCTACGATTGCTTGCTAGAGATACATACAATTAAGCATGCCAACTCATACATACAAACATGTACAAACACATGCAGGGGCATTTGCGCGGTCGTGTGTTAATACTTGAGTGTGTTTGTGGCTATATTGAGTGTCTAAATTGCGATTTTGATATATCTTATATCGCTTTTGGTATTACTTGCGTTGGTTTTCTCCATTCTTTATCCCGTTCTTAGCGCTAAGAAATACTTAAAGACGAAGTGAATCAAACAATACTTATCAACAGATTTTTAAGTGATGCGCCTTAAATGGTTACGCTTAATTGCATAAAAAGTTGAGCAGCATACAATTCAATAAATGTATATTCATACATACATACATATATACATATGTATGTACTTTGTGTTGAAGTTGATCTATTCTTAGAGCATTTGAAAATTTTTGCTTTATCAAAATATAGTTAAAGTTTTACAAAGTGATAATAAACACATTTTCCGAAGCCAAACTCTATATACATATGTACATACATGTGTGTGTGCATATCCATATGTAAAGAAGTGTGTGCGCGGTGAATGCGTGTGTTTAAGAAATTATACATACATATGTACATATGTATGTATGTACCTCGAACTTGTGTTAATCTATTGTACGTGTTTCTTCTTTCCTCCGTTACGAGTATATCTCCGTCCGTCCGTCCGCCGTGAAGCCAGTCGTATGTACATACTTATGTATATAGTTTTGTGAAAGTGTTTTTGTAACAGTCGCTCGGTATTAAGGTGTAACTTTTGTTGTTAAAATTGACGTTGCAGCAAAAAGGGAAAACGTTAACTAAAAATTAAAATGCGTTGAAAATGAAGAACAACAACAAAAACACATCAGCACATACTTGTCAACTTACTGCTACTTAGCCAAAGTGTTTTCACTTTTCGTAGCAAGCCGTTTTGAAACATCAAACAATCAACAAAAACCAAAAGAAAATGAAAAACATTGAACGGTACAAATGAAAAATGAAAAAGCAAAATTAAAGCATTGTTGAAAACCTTGGCGTCGCTTTAAACTAGAAACTTGGCAAACAATGAAAATATTATTAGAGTTTTAATTACCTATGTACTAACAACCAGACATATTGTACATATATGTATGTACATATACATACATATGTATACTATAAACATGTATGTATGTGTAAATGTTCATTCTATAAATTGTGCTTATTAAACTTTATATGTATATGTACATACATACATATGTAAACATTTTCAGCAACAGAAATTAAACTGCACTAACTTCTTTATTACAATCAAAATAGCATATTATGAAATCATTTATCATAATGCGTTATTACGCAATAATACGCCATAAATTGAGTTCGATGAGGAGAAATAACGTTTTATGGTTACCCGCTGGTAGAACGTTTTAAAAAGCTATGTACATAAGCTTTGTAAATCAAATAAATGTTTCAAGCCATTTTGTCCGCCTTGATATTCCAAAAGCTTTTGTCCCCTTTCTTCCTTTAATATGTAGAACGATTATCGAGTTCGCGGGGTTATAAATTGACCATACAACTCACATAATCAAATAGAGTTAGAATAGAAATGAGGTTTTCGGTTTATACTTTTGTTATTGCTTTCATAAGAAAGCAAAGCTGCAATGGAGTGAACAGAGACCCAACTGTTATTTTGTAACAGTTAAACTATACAGTGCAATTTTTGACATTGCTATTTTTGACATCAATGAAGACTTGCGTTTTCTTGAGTTTAAACGTCCTTGAGTGTGAGAGCAATTCCGAAAACTCTTCAAATCTACATTTTTCAAATCACTTATTAAGTTGCTACTTTATGGTTGCAATTCTAGCGCGAGAAAATCCATTTCGCCATCTGTATATATACATACATACATATGCCTAACATATGTGTATATATGTATGTATAGTATTATAATAAAAATTGCAACTCGTTTTTGCTGAATGCATAAATTTGATCATTTTATTTATTTACCATACATAAGTATGCATATCCGATCATAATATGGTGACATACTATAGGTAGGCATAAAAGTTTGTATACTTGTATGTAAACATATTGCTTGGAACTGTACCAATGTGCCTCCAGTTGGCTGTTTGCTCAGCAATGCGGGGTCTTGACTTGGGCTAAGCTGTCACTTCATACTGAATATTGGCGACGACGCTGTCAAGCATGTGTTTTGAATATAAATATGAAATTGTTTACAGGACTTTGAAACTTGAAACTGCTATTTACATGTATGTATGTATATATGTATATACGTACGTATACTCGAATATGTGCATATAAAAGTGAAATATGAATACCAATCACATGCTTATTTACTTCTATTCCCTTAGCCATAATAGGCTCTAACTCAACTTCAGTATTTAATATAAATAGATAAATGTAAGATAGACTTGCCAATCAATCAGCGAGTTTTATCTAAATATGTACATATGTGTTCTCATTGCTTCATTTTTCAAAAACGAAATCAGATTTTTGAATCTATCTTGTGATGAACTTATAGCCGACCAATTATAAACTCATTTGCTGTTACATCAGACATGCAGTTGGCTATAGATATCATTCATTATTTTAAGTAAAAAGAACATTTTCACAATATCTCATTGGACTGTCTTTGTTGAGATCGATAATTTGGGCACGCGATATTTCAAACCAGCTTCGCGGCTACGGCGTCACGGCTGTTGGTTCCTATTAGAGTGGTTTATGACTAGTTGATTTCTGTACTCAAATATAAACACATCCATGTGTGTATGTATGTAATACGTATGTGCTTGTATGTATATGACTGAATATGTGTTCACATATACATATAAATGTACATATACATATTAGTATGTATGCATGTTTGCATTTACCTGTGCTATGTTTTCTATATTGTTTATTTTGTTTTCATTGTATTAAAGTGGAAACAATTTCATTCCTCGCAGTTCATTACTTCGCGTGATATGTGCATACTAATCCAAATACAAATGCAATCCCATTCAAATTCGCCATTATTTTAAGAACATAGAAAGCAAATAAGAAGCACTAACCAACTATAAGGGTGCCCACAGAGTGGTTACTCAAAATCGAGCCGAGCGAAAAGCTGATTTCGATAGGCGCTGGTTTTCGTGCGTATGTTTCTATTAAACTCTTACGTTCTTTTTAAATCTAGTTATATTTGCATCCAACTCTGTGCGATAAGTAAAACAAAACATCCATAAATACCAAACGAAATTATTTTGGCGAATTTCACCATTTCTATTAAGATTTAAGACACCATCCGCAATTTGTTTTTTAAATACAATATAAAATTTATAATATATTAGCCGTTTCAACGGGAGTCTCGTAAGATCAGGTTCGGCTCCGTCAGCTTTCACTCTGCGGGCACCCTAAGGCAAGTGCAAATAACAATCAACCGTGTCTTGTATTCTTAGCTGCAATTTCTTAGAAAGACGAATCGTGAACAAATCGATTACAAATCTACTACGGCGGAGTTTAAGCGACTTCTGTCGTAAGAGTTTTGTCTGCAGAATTCTTAAATTCCTGAACTGCTTGCTTTAGAATAGCAGAAAGAGCAGCGATATCGGTATGTTAATTCGATTTGATTATTTAAAAAAAAACGTATATAGTATATATTCATACACATGTACATATGTAGTCCAATAAACTTACTTGAATACCTGTGATATTGAAAATTTTATTTTTTAGTTTTTTAACGTTAGTACTATATTAAATTCATATTTTTTCCATTAAAAGAATATTCAGACTTTTTCTTTGAAACCCAAAACAATAAAATGAATTTATTTATTGAAAAAATTAAGTTAATAACGTAATGTCGACTAACAATTAAAAAAAGAGCTTAGACATAATAGTCTTATCTACTTAATTATAACAATGTTTATTCTGATTCTTAATTATAGCAATATATGTATAGTATAATTAGAGCGCAAAATTAAGTAATTTGAAGAAAAAAGAAATAACAATATATACGTACATATACTTATAAAGCTTACTAAGGTCATCAAACAGGTTCAATTTATATTGTGTTGATAAACCTTTGGAGTTATAATTTTCAGTTAGTTTATAAAGTCACTAGCTCTATATTAGCCAGAAGGTACAGCTTCACAGTAATATGGTGGCCATTGGATTCAGTATAATTTTGATTGTCATTTTCTTAAGTGACAATTTGCAATGTTGGCTCAGACTGGCGCTCCATAAAAAAATATAGGTTGAATAATATATTTAAAAATGATCGTTTTGTTAATTATATAAGAAACGTGTTGTGTGCAAATTAATTTTATATCAATAATAATGCGGAGATATTTTACTTTTTCATTCCAAGGAACAGTAATATAACAAAGCGCAACACAGCTCTAGAGCAAGTCACAAGTTTTACATGAATTTTCGATTTAGAAAAATAATTATACAAAACGTTAGGAGCCGATTATACTTCGGTCCCTATAACTACAGAAAGTTTCTCAGAATTATCATCTGTAAACATTATTTTAAAAAATAAAATATAAATTAAATAATTTGTAATCTCAAATATCTGTTATCCAAATACTGAATGATTTCATTTGAAACGAGGTTTGATTTAAAATTATTTGATTTGTAGAGTTAAAGCGAAAGAGGAAGCTGTTTTTCGAATTTACGACTTGACGAAAAGTATTTACATGAAATTTAATGGAATTATTACTGTCCTTAAAATAAATAAAAAAAATTTTTATACAAAAAATATTGTTCACTATCGAAAAGAGGTTCGCAATATAACGTACGGATATAGAAGTTGGCTGTTGTAGAGGTAGATTTTTTACATTTTAATTTTTCATATATTGATTAAATATAGTTTCCTCGAGTCACATCTTAAGGACCAATAGCAAATGTCGATGATATTTCATAAAATGCCTCGAAAGGGCTTTAAACATTAGTACTTCACCGATTTAATTCGGAGCGTGTTTGGTGAATCACCCTTTCTCTAGCTACGCCCGTGTAAAGAACTACAGATTTTTTAGTAAAAATTGATTTTTAATCATTGTGTTTGGTTTCTATACGAGTATGAATGCACACATAAGTACGCAAATATGTGCACATTGATATCTTTATGCTTATTATTACTATTCTATACTTATCTTACTTAAATTATACTCTTATCTCAGTGAAGTAACTTTTTAACTGTGAATGGACGTTGATAAACAATTGATAATTTTAAAGCAAATATTGGCATGTACCAAATGAGAATATTATTGCTATAATATCAAATGGAATACGTGAGTAATGTCAAGGGGCTAAACGAGCACATCTTGAAACATTTTATCATATGTACATATGTATGTGTACGTATATGTAAATACGTAAGCACATGCTGCGAAAAGTAGTGACTTGAACTCAAAAACAATATCTAAAACTATTGAATCGGTCTTTCTATTGTGGATGTTAAGAATATTGCGGTTAATATTTTGGGACACAGGAGAGTTTGCTGTAGCAAAACATAATTCCTTGCAATTCCGCATATTATTCTTAAAAATACCAAGTAATTTTGCTTTTTACTTGCTAGTAAGGAGTAATTCCTACAAGTTGGCCAGCATATTATTAGATATAAATATTATCTTTTTTTATAATTTGAATCTTTACACTTTAATATTTACCCACTTAGGAAAATGGCACAGATAACTGTCTGGACGCTCATTTCAGTGTGTTAAAAGGTTTTAATTGCCCCACATTCAGTGGAGAGCGATCACGTCGCTATTCCGTGCCGATTTTCACCGTAAATTGTGCTGATCGAGATTTCTTCTTATCGTAGTCCCACCAACGGTCGCCCTTTTTCATTTCAAAAAACTTCGAAACACTCTCCAATCAAATTAAGTTTTTTTCGTAAACACATGGGCGAGACGTGAGCGCATTTCGAAATTAGCGAAGTAAACAAATAATGAACAAATAAGGGGAGATTAGTTCCGATGTATCCGAACATTGTATACTCTCGCCATTTTAAGAATCAAAGCCGAGGAACACTTTTAGGTGTTGGCAAAATTTATATTGAATAAACATTTATTATTTGACGAAAAGATACCAATCATGTTTGGTATCTTAATATTTATATGGTTTTGTATTGTTTCTTCGTTGTTAGTTTTTTTATTTCTATGCTTTTCATTATGTTAAATGGTTTTTGAAAAATGTTAGTTATTTCTCTACGTATTTTGTAATTCTAGAAATTGAAAATCAATTTCCGTTTGTGAAGTATATTTCTAAATTAAGCCATCGTCTCTGTGTGACCCTCCGAAAAATCACTGATTTTCGCAATTTTTTTTTAATGTTGAAATTAACTAATCGGTCCGATTTTTGTTTATAAATAAAAACATTTATGACGAGTACAAAATGATTTTTTATGTTAATTTATCGGGTGTATAATAGTTAAATAAATTGTGGAAATGGCACTTAAAAAAGGGCCTGTACTATGTATTTCAAAAGATTATTAATTGAAAAGAAAAAACTTCTATAGCGCTCTCCCCACTCTGTTCCCTTCCGATAAAAAATCGATTTCTCGAAAATTTCACACTGAGACGATCCGTTAAAAAATGTATTTCGGTAGATATAACTGTTTGTCGATAAATTTCGAAATCTGAAAATCAAAAATGTATCAAAAGCGGTAATCAAACAAATTTTTTAATACCATCTCCACGAAGATGATCATCATATAGTATTCATCTACATACTATGTGTTATTTATTTGGCATTGATAATCTTTAATATTTATTCAAGGGATTCAATGGGAGCGAAGCCGCAAGAAAAGCTAGTAATAAATATAATTTACTGAAAATATGGCTGATCAATGTTCGGAAACGGGTCAATGAACGTTTCCGTTCTTATCAAAGTAAACAACGACGGCAGCTAGTTTGTTGCAAACAATGCGTGTTAATCGAGAATCATGCTACTTGCAATCAGCGATTTTTGTACACACTCATATTTCCATTGTGCAAAGGTTTCAGCACAATCTGTTTAGCTCGCTGAAGAGAGCTCAACGACAGCCAGATGTACATATTTCATTTACGAACAGCCAGCGAACCCAAGGCCCCATGCGATTAGCTATGCGTTGATGCCCACTTATCTGCATCTCAATGCCGCTGAAGAGACTGTTGCCGATGCCACATCCGCTGTACCGCCCACTGCACTAACCCTTCCAACGCCTTGCTTGTGAATCACGCATCCTGCCGTTGTCTGATAAATATGTCCATTGCCCAGAGGATTGAAAAGCTACAACATAATTATAATTACGCTCAATCGATAGTTACTTGAGAATTATGTACGTATGTATATATGTACATACTATATGTGAGTTAGTTGTCGGTAGCTACCAGGATTGCAGGAACTTGGCGAATATCGGAGGTAGTTGCCAGTAGTAGTTCGTCTTGGAGATGTCATGTCGATACATGAGACAGAGCCGACAGCGAAATAATCTTAAGAAAACACGTAGGAGCTTAAACGCTTGTTTAACATAGATTAAGTTAAGCGCTGATAGTGACATACATATACTAGTGCATAACTGGTTCGTATTTCGAGTCAAGCGGTTGTTGGTCAAGACTCTGTTAGCCAGTATGTACTCGATTGCAAAGCTTCAATTAATCCAACAGAATGTTGAACCGTGAAAATTATGATAACTAGTAATAAAACTCGTGTCAGTTGTCCAGTTGATTGTCCCATAATTGAAATGGCTTTTTAACATAGTTAAAGTTGAATATTAAAAGTAGGAATAAAAATATTAGTGCGATCAATGAATTGAACCTCATCGTATTCAGGTGGCTGAATGTAGGAATCTTTCGATATATAGAATGCCAATAGAATGGAAAAATTCTAAAATGTGACCAGAATATTGAAGGTGTAAGATTGCAACTCTCTGGACTCAACCGTTAGATTCTGTGCGACAACAAGATAAAATCGTATACTGAATTATGGCTTAATCAAACCTAGATTTTACAGAACTACATCCAGCTAAGGAAGGTTTTCCTACCATAACTAAACTAAAAAGGATTGTATCATTCGAAAATGATATCGAAAATTATTCGACAGATATTCAATCGTTTCCGTCTCAGAGTAAGAAGAATCAAGAGTTGGTGGATCCATCTGTTGGCTCTAGTTGTATACTAGGAAAAAATACCTTTATTGAACAAGCGCAGGAGTAGCAATTGATTCGAATTTAATAGAAATGCAATGCCAACAAATGCTTAAGTAGTAGCTATCTTTTGTGAAACAAGTGAAAACAAACAAAACCAATTAAAACTCAATTGTTACATACATACATACATTCATACTGTGAATGTGTACAAATAGCGAAAAACGTCAAGTCTGAACGGCGGCAAAACAGAAAATAGCAATAACAATTGAGATATTTCAGAAAGGACCTTGACAAGTACGGGAGACGGGTATTATTGTGGCTTGACGTTTATTTGATGTTTACTTTTAATGTTATAACAACACACGATTCGCAGTTGAACAAAATGTCAACGTAAATTAGAGTAAATATTGATTGTACATATGTACATACTTAAAGGTGTGTACACTTGCGGCAGTGAATATTTAATTGTCATGATTCCCGCTGTTGCCACTTTCGTGTTCCCGTGAGATCTTCTGATGGTTATAAAATGATCGGTGAACTGAGTTTAGTCCCACTTGTGTCCATTTTCAGTTATGTTTAATGCAATTTGAATGACATGCTGCTTTATAATTAATTAATTGTTACTTGGGGAGTGTTTGATTACAATTGTTTATTGATAGTAGTACATGGGCTTCTTAGGTTCTCGTCGTCTACGATTTCGATTCGCCCATTTTTTTCTTTCTTTACTTGAGCTCTACTCTCTTCTCGTGAAAAAGGTTTTTATAGTAAAAAAATAACTTGTGTTCTTAAATATGGATTGAGTAATTCTATTCGGACCTTTTGTGCATTATTGAGCATACTTTTGACAATGTGAGTAATTTTTTCGTTCCGAATATATGTATAAGCCGATAACATAGCTTCTCCCAGAATGTCTTGAGAAAAACACTTTGCGGTTTTCACCATAACTTGGCTGAAAATTATCCGAAAATAAAAAACCAAGAAAATTAGTCAATTTATAATCAAATCCTCTCCCAATAGTTCTCTGATATATTTTAAAAAGTTCCGTCATTTTCTGGGTGGAAAACACCCTTAATGAAAAAAATAATAAACGATGTGGGGAGGTATTTTATATGTCAAAAATATGTATAAAGTTTTAACTGAATCGGTCAAGTAGTTTTGAAAAGGCACTGAGTACGGTAGTAGTTTAGAGAAAAACGCGTCTAAAATTAATAAACTAAGAAAGTGACTAAAAAAATTACCTTATATTGTAAAAAGTGTGGATACATAGTATTTCTATAACATATTTATGTTCATATGTGTTAATATGCGTTACGAATTATTTTAGGGCTATGTTTAAGATATACAACTATCAATCCAATTCTTTACTTGAAACAATTCGAATACTCAGACACATATCATCAAGAGAGCTTTAGTTAAAGCATACATGAAAACATTTTTAAATATGAGAATTATTGCAAATACATATATTATTTGCGAACACTCCAAGATATCCGAATGTGGTAAATAAACAACGTGCGATTTTGCATCTGAAATACCGACACACTTTTCAATGCTAAACGAGTGATTTTTCTTGAATCCGCGAACTCTTAACGCAACATTTTAATTTAACGGTGTTATAAGAGCGTGTGTCGGTAAGTGCTTGTACATAATTCACTTTATCACTGTTGTCCAGAACCCTAAATTCCATAGTTGTTTATATCGTGAGCGAGAAGTTCAGTGTGCCGTTCAAACATTGGAAGAAGAATTTTAAGATAAGATAAAAAATATCGCACACATGAGGGAAGAACGAGTAAAGCCCGTAAATATAATTTGCATAGGTTTTGCGGTTTTCTGCAGAAAAAAGGCAACTCTCAGATTATTGTGCGGATGACAGTATTCAAAAGACCAGTATAAATATGTACATATGTATGTATGATCGCATGTGTGTTTTTAAACATATGACGCACCTTAAATTTTTGGAATAGCGGATAGAGTTGCTTGAAACGTGGGCCACGCAGATTGTGCGGTTTGGTCCGTAAATAATTTTGTAATTCGTTGAACGCCAATGACTGTTTGGCAGTCCACACATTATCGTGATATCATGATAACGTTTACGAGTGTAAAAGTAATTGATTCTTAAGTGCTTTATAGTCTTCAGTTATTAAAAGTAAAAAATGTTATGTATCTACAATTTAAAAATTTGTGAAAATATTTATATGCTTTACCATTAAAAGCTCATTCCTCACGAGCTCATGAAATTCGTATTAATAATTTTGGATCGCGAAGTCTTCGCGCCCGTAGCCGATCAGACCGCTTCGGCCTTTTCAAAATTCCATTATCAGCGGCTTTTGTAAAGAGTAAGAGAGAAATGTACATAAAATGGTAAAAATTTTAGTTATTATGTACATCTCAAAGAGAAACATTTGTCATGCGTTTAGTAAAAAAAAAAGATTTTCGAGACTTCATTTTTAACACTTTGTTTTAATCTTTTTTTTATCTCTGTACTAAATACACAACGTTTTACAACAACAACTAATCTAAAAAATCTAAGTCGTAAGTTTGAGCTAATAAGGCAGGTGATAAGAAACGACCTTCCCAATGACATTTATCAGGAAATAACGTGTATTTCATTTCTTATGCGCAGCTAGCTAATAAATATGGGTAAATAATTTTACAACTACACATCAGTATGAAAACCTATACAAACAAACTTTCTCAAGTGAATTATAAAAGGAGCATGCAAATCTACAAGAGAAATTTAGAGAAGAACAGTAAAAATAAAGACATACATACGTATGTACATATACGCACAAAAATGAAGTCACAATTAGAGTCTACGTGAGCGGATTCCCTAATACTTTAATGGTTTAGTTGACGTATATATATACATATGTATATGAGTATCGGAAACAAACAAGTTCTTTATTTGGGTGCAATTAGTTTCCGATTTTGTTTTTGTTAATTTCTCTATATTTCACATTTTTATGTGAACGTGGAGAAATTACGGCACTCACATTTTCGTAAGTCAATCTTAAAATTTTTAAGATTTTAATTAATTATTGTTTTACAAACAACTGTAAATATGTACATATATACAAATTAGTATTGCATTACAATTATTGTAATGTTTTGAAATATTTTTTATTAAACTTTGATAGTTGTCACTTGAATGGTTAAAAGTGAGATACTTTACCACAAACATACAAACAGATGTGGGGTTTATATGTACATATGTACGTGCATCTAAATTTAGCAAGTAACAGCGTGATGAACTTTTGACTAATTCGCGTCGTACTTTGAACAACCGAAGAAAGTCAAATCGCAATTCCCGTTCAGCTTAGATGCCAAAGCATGAGCATTCAAGTGATAATATCAACATGCGATTCCAATGACCATTTCTGAAGCGTTGTTGCTCCATATGAACACATTAACAGTGCTTTGCCGCTGGCTTTGGAAGGGTTTAATCAACTTTTATGAACGCAACGCATATATTAAACATAAAAACGAGTTTCTCTTTTAAAAATTTGAACTGTGCATTTCCCACCGGGCCATAAATTACATGACTTTTAATTCAAAACTGAAATAAAACAATGAAGGATCGACAAATAAATTATTTTTTTGTACAAAAAGCTCTTGCAGCTCCACTCCACGTTTACATATTATTTTACTGTATTCAGAATTGTGTATGAAACGAAATAATAGATTGTGCAATAAAATAAAATATTTAATAAAGTATGTGAAGCAATCAGAATGTATTAACACCGCTAACAACTGCTTCTTAGACGCTGATTTTGCTGTTATGAATACGAACTACTGGCTACTAGCATTACACATACACATGTGCTCAAAGTTCATATACATATGTACATATTAACGTGTGTGTGTCAGCAACATATTTAAAAAATATTGAAGAATTGCAAATCGCTAAAAATTCGAATGAGCTAAATCAGTACAAAGAGTCGAACAAATGCATACATATGTATGTATATTCAAACCAAACGAGTTTTGACCGTGGAGTTTACAACATATACATACATAAGTATGTACATACAAACACGCACGCATACTTAGGTATGTGTGTGTATACTTCCCGAAAACGACATTAATCGGCATATTTAATTAGTTTGTCGAAGCTTAAGTTTCACAGAGTTGGTATGCTTTGACTTGGCAGGGAGGAAGGCAGGTGCGGCAAACTAGTTTGGCAAAATACTTACAGATCGAATGACAGACAGCTAACGGCTGATACACGACTGATGGCTGCTGGCCAGTACTAACCGCTAAAATGAAAGAAGCAGACACGATGAATCATCTGCACTCGACGCTCTATTGTTTGATCGACCATAACCATACTCGTTTGACCACTGGTTAAGTTGGTTCAGTTAGTAAAATGCTAGCTCGTTTATAATTAATGCATTGGGCGATCTCTTATAAAGGGCGTGTGTAACATATTGGTAGTGCCAATTGATTCTCTCACTTAATGCATAGAACCTCAAATGCTACAGTTTAAGAAGAATACCACACAACGGAAAGGTAATTATTTCCTTACGACAATAAAAAGTGTTCAAGAATTTATTAATTATTGAACTTTTCGTCTTATTTGGTCGAATAAAAAATATGTATTCATATTATATTAAATTTGCCACTATGTTTTTAAAAGTAAACGTCGGAGACGCTATTTAGCAAAGTACGGTGTAACATATACATAGCTGCCATACAAACTGACGGATCCAATTTACATGGAAAACTTTTTAATTTGACGAGGAGTCTTCACCACAGATTATTACCCAAGGTTCTGCTACAATCTTTTAAGAAATTGTTCAGATCGGACAAATATACCGCATAGCTGTCAAACAAGCTGATCGATCGAACTGTGTATGGAAAACTTTTTATTTGACGAGGCTCGAAGCAAAACTTCTTTCGATAAAGTTTAAATTAAATAAGAAAGCCTGGTTTTTTGCTTTTATGATTTGCTTTTGGTCCTTATCAGTGAAACTTTGCAGATAATGCTAAAATTACTTTAAACTAGCAAATACTAAGTTGAGTCGAGGATAAAATCTAATACCATATATTCACATACAAAAAATGTATATGTGTTGTGTGTTTATATTTCTTTGCAAAAATGTCAGATAAATAATACTTATGTGTTCGGAAGCATTTTCCGCTAGAAAGCCAGTTATAATTAAAAGTGCATGCCACAATGTTATTTCCTTCATACATAAAAATAAGTTGGAGTGTCGAAAATTTTAATTCAGCTTAAAATACCGCAAGTTGCATGCCACATGCGCCAATAATTGTTCCAATTCAAAGCTGCACGCTGTCTGCGAACAGTTGGTCAAGAACGTGCGATTCAAAGTTAATTTGGCTAGATACGAGCACATTTACCGTTTATTCCGAATCCATGTTCATACGATATACTATACATACATATTTCGCATATTTTATAAGTGTGTTTGGTGTGTTTGTTTTATAATAGAGAATCGCTAAAATTAAACTGTTAGCCATTTTTTATTTGTTTCCGCAGATGAGTTTATGATGAGCCCACAGCAAACTAAGGCTTAGCGGTTTCGCATTTGGCGGCAAATGTCAGAAGTGGCCTAGGAGAATTTAGTATACAGATAGGCTGTTGATTTCCTTATTTTAGTTGCATTCATGTGTGGAGAGAAAACGGAATCACACAAAACTTTCCATTTGGTGTGTTTGTATGTTTTTATACCCTCGCAACATGTTGCTACAGAGTATAATAGTTCTGTTCAACTAAGGGTTGTTGTATCATCTGAAATTAATCGACATAGATACTGAGTTATATGTACATACATATGTATGTATGTGCTATATGAATGATCAGGTTGACGAGATTAGTTAGTGAGTGACTGTTGTCCGTCTGTCTGTGTAAAGGATAACTTCAATAAAAATTGAAATATCTTAAAAAAACTTAGTATACATGTTCCTCGGCATCGTAAAATGGTTAATATTGCAGATGAGTGCAATCAGACCACTAACATGTTCACACAACGCCATTAAACGAAAACTAATTACGTAAATAAGATAGATAAAGGTAATTTGGTACAGGGGATCGGAGTAACGAGGGAACCCGTCCCCTACCTCTTCATATACTGTAAAAATTGTTTAATTAGATAATAACCCCATCCACTCCTCTTACAAGTACAAGGTGCGTTCCAAAGTAAACAGGACTTAAAAAGAAACAGAACAAATGGTTTTTCGCCAAAATCAATTTATTTTATTCAAAATCTTCTGCTTCAATACAGCTTTTTCCACGGTCCAAAAGCATGTCGATCGAGTGTTTTTGCTCGGTGGCCGGTATGGCCGCCAGTCTGCCGGTGCAAGACTTTTGAATGGCCTCTACGTCTCCATAACGCTTTCCTTTTATGTGCAAATGCATTTTTCCTAGGGATCAATCTGAACAACTTTGACTAAAAGAATAAAGATCTTAAACTGATATCGGATTATAAAAATTTCTTCTTTTTGAGTTATCTAAATAAAATTTGAAACAAACGAGGTTTTTGAGATTCCGTAGAAAATTCTAACGCTATAATGTATGTGTATATATAGTATTGTTATAATCATGGGTGCATTTTTGGCGGAGAGCCTGTTTGAACCGAATTTGACTGTAAAGTAAATGTGATTTTTATTAATTGGCTTTAATACTGGCTAATATTAGCTTCTATCTTTTTATTTTAGTTATTTTTAGGTAACGTGTAGCCTAGGTATTTAATGGCAAAAATTTACTTTACAGATAGTTTTTCTACTGTTTGCCTCATTATCTATTCTGAGCAGATCGCGCGATGGATAGTCACATAGCCAAAAGCAATCAATATGGAGAAATGGAAAGTGCTGAAATTCGTAAATAACTCACTTGCCACTGCTTTCCCGAATTGAATGTGCATATTTATGTTAAAGTACATAAATTATTCTTGATAAATGCGAAGTATGGCACAAAAAATTATCAAGAGTTGTACTAATTCCAAGACAAAAAAGTACTTCTTGTCGAACAAAAAGTTTAAAAGTGTAGCTTTTATCTAAAGATAGAACTCTCTGATTTCAAACCAAGCTTAGATAAGACCACTTTCAAAATTTTATCACTCTAATATCATAAAAAACAAAAATGCTTAGAATTTGAAAAATAAAATTCGTTCAATATTCGATTAATTCGTCGTTTGTCAAAGAAATGATCATCTTATTAATAACTGGATTTATACAATAATAAAAACTAAAAAAATTTTAGAAGTTTACGTTGATCAACGAAAAGAACAATCTTAAATGTGTGATAGCAATCGGATAGTTCATACCATTCTTAGGCATTTTAAGCCATTGCACAAGGAGCTTTTTGCAATAAGTGTCACTCTGAGACTACACCTAACAGTATCGAACAAGCAGAAATTAAGTGAATACTCAATGCACAAAAAGATAAGTAATGTAAAGAGTTTCAAGCATTATACACACATAAAGATAAATACATACATATATAATATGGATTCTACCCATTAAAGGTTTGGCGGAGGAACTAAAGCTGGAAGAAATGGGAAGGGCATTAGTGATAAAAGTAGAATTGGAGAAAACAAGTGCAAATATATAAAGATATGAAAATTTTAGCCTCTCTCATTGTGCGTTCTTCTTGTCTTCCCTTTTCATTTTACCTTCTTGCACAACAAGATAGTCTCAGTAAGAGAAGGCAAATAAAAGCCTCGTAAAAACTTTGGGCTTAAATTTTATTGTTGCACGAATACAAGCTTGACTTTAAGTGCGAAGACGAGCTTGAATGGTGCGGCGGCGTTAAGTACTTTCTGGGTGACTAGGCCAATAGCCAACTTACTGTGGCACTAAGACCACCGATGCATGGCCATTACAAACCGAGCTGAAAAAAGTCCAATAAATGCGAAAACGTGTCTGCAGGCATTAGCCACACCAACAGACGTGCTTACATACATACATACTTACAAGTTAGTTAATCTTATACAACGGTGCGTCCGTATGGGTTGGTTTTGAAGCGGTAAACGGCTGTTAGTAGAAGGGATTGTGTGTGTGTGTCAGATTCGATTTAGAATCGGTGAGGGTTAATGAATTTTGATTTACGATGTTTATTGTTAAATTACTAAATTCAAGAAACAAAAACATATATACATATGTATATACCATGTATCTATATTTGTGCTAAAATAAACAAGTATTTATTAAACATATCTCAGAAAAATTAAAATTGAAATAAATTCATCTTTATGTACATTGAACAAACAATTTCACATGTACCTACATAATAATGGCGGAGTCAACTATTAACTTTATACATACATACATATGTATGTATGTATGTTATGTACAATATAAATACTGAGATTGCTAATAATCGTGTATGGGCGGGTATATGTACATATGTACATAAATAGGTGTCTACATACACATACATACATATGTGCAAATAAGCAGTATGAATTAGCATTGCTTGCGCACAAATGCTTCGCTACGAATCGGTGCTAATTACCGCCAGTTTTTCTTAACCCTGAAATATTGTGCTGTGCTAAGAAGCCAATAAATATCAACCCCGCGACAATTACATACATAGAAGTGTCTATGAACACTTTTACAGGCGAATAGAGAATAATGCAAGCTTATAAAGATAAAATCTAAAGAACCACAAGGTTATAAAATATGCACATACACATACATGCATAAATTCAATATGTATATGAATACCTACATATGTACCTATCAATAAACTTAATGTTTCCTCAATAGCAACATTTATAAGTGTGGGTATTGTTAAATTCCTTGCATGTGGTGAGCCCAGTTGCGGAGGAAGATGCCAAATCTGGCTGTGGAGGTCGTCAGAATCTACATATTCATATGTAAATGTTTATATGTAGATTCGTTGGTTATTAATACAACATTAATAACGTTTAGTTTTCTAATAGATGTGTGTTTCCAATCTCGTTGGAATTATTGGCGTTCACTCCAAGTTAAGAAAAAATATATTTTACCTTCTCTAAAGAGGCTTCTGTTCTGCTTTCTAGTTTCAAAAATATTGATTTTTAACATGTTTATGTTATCTATGTTATTTCTGTTGTATTTATTCGTTTTTTATGATGACATAATATTCGGAAAACAAATCCGGGATCAAGATATTTCTTATTGTGCAACGAATTGTTTGAAAGATATCTCAAGTAACCAATAACGAGCATACTTGCGATTATCAAATTATTTTGAAATTTAAAGCGTCAAAAGGAATAACGTTATTTAAAATTTATTCCAATTCAAATACAATATCGAGATTATTTTGCTCTTCTCAAACTCTTGAACGGTGTAAGTGTATTTCTTGTTGGGATGCCCCTAATGTATTACAATAACATACAGTGTTCAAATAGCTATAATCTCGATAGGTATTTGAAAGATAGGTGGCGCTAACGCACAGAAAAATGTTTCGATTATAATGGATAACAGGATGGTGCTGGTACTGATTGTGCTTATATCCGTTCTCGATTTATGATAAACTAAGTACGTAATCCTTTGTTTATATGCAAAATTTTATTTTACAAAAGTGTTCGTAATTAAGTAATAATGTGTGTATCTTAATCCCGGACTAAATCTTTGATCTGAAGTGATAATGATTTCTTGACTTATTCAGATAACTAAGACCCATATTTCATATCTAAATTTGTATTAACGTTTACGAGAATTTAAAATAGGAGTAGTGAAACGTTTTGGATGGGTTTGGGAAAACTTATATTATTTCTGTTCTTATAAATAGCAAGCGCACATTATTCTTGAGAATGCCGACATTCTTAGATCGATTTGAATATTTGGCATTTTAAACAATCTTTGCAAGTAAAACCATTCTCTATTTTGTCTTGAACCGCAATGTTTTCTGGTTTCTTTGTCAAAAATGTTTAGCCAATAATTCGGTTCACATACTACGGCACAATGCGATTGCATGTTGCCAATTAGTCAGCGAATTAAATAACATACGAAGTCAGTCAGACAAGCGGTGGAGAAAATTGTGTTAATGTTTAGCACAGTAGTCAATAACTTTGTTAAAAGAAGCAAATATTTAAAGATATATCCCAACTTGTATCAGTTTAGTGATAATAATATTTCGTACAAATACATATTATTGTAGTATTTCGCAGACTTTAAGTTATGAAATTTAGGGTAATTTTGAAATTACACTAACTGCCATATTCATAAGTACACATGTTTGTGCATCCCCGTGAGTGCTGCAGATTGGTTCGATAAGTTTCTCCACCATGTAGACATGCAGCAGACGGTGGCAAACGAATAAAATGCATTTGTACGAGCAATAGTCGGTTGGTTTATGCGACGGTGCACAGCTATATTTTGGTGCCAACGTTAGCAATTGCAACTACTCACTATGCGCAACGCTTGACTTGCGCAAGCCTAAATTTTCTAGATTTGTTGTTGCTTTGTTGCTGTATAAAATTAACAAATATGAACATACATACATATGTATATACATATTTTAAATTTTTTACTTGAACAGGCATTCTTTAAAATTTTCTTTGAACTGAATCAAATTATATTCAATTATAGAAGTTTGTGTCGATACGGAGCGTGCTTCCTCTTATGAAAAAGTGTTTGTATCCATAATGTCAAAATTAGTTATTATTTGTTTTCCTCATACCTTTTCTCTTTACATTTTGATGACTTTGTGTTATTTACTATTTATTCGTCTTTAGTTCTCCTCAAAAAACGCTTTTTCATTGGTTGAAATCTTTAAAAAAATTTATTCTTGAAACAGTACAAAAGAAAACGGTAGATTTTGACATTATGGATCCTATTACTTTAGACAAGTTGTTGTTTTTGGGCTACCGACACAACCTTCTATAATGGAATCATGAACCGAATCCCGGAGAAACTTTGATAGAAAGTAAAGGTTAATGAAAAATTTTCAAATTACGCAAAGTTAAAAACAGATGCTCATGAATTTGTATTATATTTGGTTCCGATTAAATAAAGTATCCCCTTTTCAAGAAGACTAATTATTAATACGCGTTTTAACACACTGTGTGTGATCTTAAGCCCGGGTTTCCAATTTGAAAAATACTCCATAATTATATGATATTTTTGGACCCACATTTACAGATTCTGCCACTAAACTATATGAAAGCATTAGCTTTATATGAAAAGCTGGGGCATTTCATTTGCGTGTAATTAGGTTAATTTGAAATTTATGACTCGACCTATTTGTATCATTTAATGGCAGCAATATGTAAAAATTAATATATGCAACTCTAAAGAAATTTGCACTTAATTAAGATGCAGAAGAAAAAGCTGAAGTCAAGTTTTCATACATAGTTATGAGTATACCATAGAAATGTCAACAAATTCAATATTTATTTTACATCGCATATACATATATCTTTGTCCTTAACGGGACTTAGCCGCCTAAATAATAGTAAAATTCACTAAGCTTGAGCTTTCGTATATGACAATAGTGTTGAAATTTCTTATTCACAATTTTAAACGGAAAAACGAAACAAAGATATTCTTCAAGTGAAAGAAAGAAGCATTCACCTTCAAACTGACAATGAGTGAATAATGGCTCACAGTTAAGTTTAAATAATTTTCGGCGACGGAATGAATACTTTCGCGTCAAAGCGTTGGAAGAGTAAGTATCGCTTGGGTGAGTCTAAATTCATTATCTTTGTGTGAAATGTTGTAAGCCACTACAATGGTTCTCCTTTATATATTATTTTACGGCTCTAGAACATACTTACATATATGTACATATGTAATAGTCAATGTTAAATCTCAGAATGCAATGCAAAAAAGTGTAGGAGTGGAATATTGGGCACATTTAAATGGGCTAGGAATCGCATTCGCGCTACCATAATACCAGCGCTCGTGAAATTGAAGAATTAATCATAGAAAATGCATAATATCACTTCCGGTGCCGAATTTATAGTAGCAGGTTGGATAAAGAAAGTGTTTAGGTGTGCCTAATTTGGCAAGACTCTTAAATACAACGATCGATAACTGACCACATTGCGTGGCTAGGTTAGCTTATGTCTGGACATTTTTGGGCAGGTTAAAGTTTAACCGCTCTTAAGTTGAGCAATAATACTCAAAACCTCCCAAATCTTTCATAAGAAACATGGGTGAGAGGAATAACAAAGTTATCAAATCTAAGACGGTATCTCTTTTAATCGTTCTAAGCGCTTTCCATCTAATAATACCCTACGATTACCCTCCTCCCGTCCAACCGACGCGAGGGGCGCAATCCGCGAACGAGCGGAATTAGCCGAGTCATAAAAGGCAAGAGAGTTTTAAGCGTTGCGATCTTAAGCTGCTCAGCTACAGAAACAATATTTTCAACAGCCAAAATTCAGAATTAAATTAAAGTTTATAATATTTAAATGTTACTTGTTAAGAGTGGATAAAATAATTTTTTTAATGGTAAAGAGTGAGTCTGTTAGATCAAATGTGCTGGAATGAGAATTGAAATCATGACATATACGGCGGAATGGTTCGTTTAACTCAAAATTTGTTCTAGAAAATTTTAAAAGTAAGGGTCTAAACTGCCTGGTAGAGCGAGCGGGAACGTTAAAATTAATATCAGATAACAGAGATGGGCTACAGACTGACCCATTTATGAGTTTTACAAGAAATATTATACCAAGCATCTCCCTACGACTAGCGAGTGTTGGGAGATTTATAAGTTTTAAACGGTTAGTGTAAGGGAGAAGATTTAAACTGGAATCCCAATGCAAATGAGTTAAGGCAAAAAGTAAAAATTGTTTTTGAACGGACTCTAACTTATCCGAATGGACTTAGTAACTAGGGTTCCAAACCACAGATGCATACTCTAATATAGGCCTCACCAGAGATGTAAAAAGAATTTTTGTGGTAAGCGGATTCTTTAGACCAACGTTTAACATAACTAAGAACGCCTTTAGCTTTAAAAACCGTGGAAGCTGCGTGAAGATTAAAATTGAGTTTGGGGTCCATAGTTACTCCCAGATCAACGAGACTGCTTACGTGCTCCAACCTAAAGTTTTGTATTGCGTATAAAGTAGGGTCTACAGATCTACGTGAAAAGCACATCGTTTTACATTTTTTAAGGTTCAATGGCATGTAATTTCTATCACACCAAGAAACTAGGTTGTTTAAGTCTGTTTGCAACTGACATCTTTCGCTGTTTGAAGTATACGTTTTAAAAAGTTTTACATCGTCAGCATATAATAAAACTTTTGAAAACTTAACAACAGTTGATATGTCATTAATAAATAACAAGAACAGAATTGGAACAAGATGGCTACCTTGAGGAACGCCTGAAGGAACATTGATTATGTCAGAAAAA
Organism: Bactrocera dorsalis; assembly: GCF_023373825.1. Lineage (NCBI taxonomy): Eukaryota > Metazoa > Arthropoda > Insecta > Diptera > Tephritidae > Bactrocera > Bactrocera dorsalis. The sequence continues at coordinate 52,026,714 of NC_064305.1, forward strand.
GTATCGTTAAATATGACTTGTTGACTTCTATTACTAAGATAAGAAGCAACCCATTTTATAAATATTGGTTGAAAACCAAGAAGATCAAGTTTATTCAGAAGAATTGAATGGGATACTTTATCAAAAGCTTTACTAAAATCTGTGTATATAACATCAGTATTCTTATTCTCCCTAAAGCCCGTTGATACATGTGATACAAATTCAAGCAAATTAGTTATTGTAGATTTCCCTTTAAAAAAACCGTGCTGAGAACAAGAAATTAGTGGAGAGATCTGGAAGGTTATGTCATCTGTTATAATTGCTTCAAAAAGTTTAGGTAGTGCAGACAACTTTGCTATTCCCTTATAGTTTTCAATAGATGACCTAAATCCACTCTTATGTAGAGGAATTATAAATGACTTTTTTCATATGGATGGAAATAAGCCTTGCATAAGTGATGCGTTAAATAGTTTTGTTATCATATCTGGGCCATAATTGTATGATTGTTCTAACATATTTAACTGATATAAGACGTCTGCTTCGGAAATGGTAGGTGCATTAATGACAGAAATCGGACATAACTTGTGCTGATGCGGAACATTTTTTGGAGATTTTGGAGAGTAGTTGGATTTGAAGAATTCAGCGAACATATTAGAAATGGTATGATTGTCACTAGACATACTAGACTTGTATTTCATAGCGGATGGAAAATTAGAAATCCTGCGTTTGCAATTTGAATGCGTTCTGTACCATATAATTGTGAAAGAATGGTTTCAGGGTGCATATATTCACCGATCAAATTTGACTCCGAATAAAACTTTCACGTATTTTAATACAAAATAGGCTCTCGAACCAACACAAGGATGCCAATGAATAATCCAATTTAGCATACACTTGTTTAAGCCTCTGCTGAGCTGTCGGTTATGGTTCATTTTATGAGCGCCATTGGCTAGGTAGGCAGGGTCCCAATCTATGTCTCCAATCATCTTGAGTCTAGCACCGACACACTTCATACCCAAGCATTAACCAAAATCTGTTGAGTCGATGCATTAGAGATCTTGAGATCCTCTGACCGTCTATCTGATGCCAACAGTATAATTTGCAAGCAAGTTGTCAGCAACTTTTTCAATGTTATATTTTTGGATGAAGGCGGATGAACGACTCGAATGGGGTAGGTTTTTGATGAATTTACACTGAATGCATCCTAGGAAAAATCTTTCTTCGACTCAGTTTGCGCGCAGTTTAAATCAAGCAGTTCGGGTTAAATTTGATCAGATGCTCGCCATGTAAATGCGAATTTGTTGGTAGTTTAATATTATTTCTTTATCCTCCGGTTAATATCGATTTACAAAAGTTGGCGTTCTGCATATATCGATCCATCCATACACACACACGTATATCGGTGTTGCGGTATATAAGTATATATACATACATACATATGTATATATGTACATATATACAAGTATAACTTTTAGAAAGTTCTACTTATCCAAAAATCTGTTTTCATTCAATTGGATGACTTGTTAAAATTGAACAACTACATGAAATGAAAATCGGTTTTTAAAGCGATTTGGGTTTATTGCTCATATTTGTATACATACATATGTATGTATGTATTATAAATGTGAAGGCATGTAGAATATGCCATGCACTTATCAAAGCACGTTGCTTAAGTATAAGATAATGGAAGCTTCAATCTTCTTGCTCTGGCCGTCTTGTCTGGAATGCCGACACATATATCATGGAATACAAACATACGTACATACTTATTAACCTCCATAAAGCTCCCCGCCCGTGTCTTCCTATACTTATTTTAACAAATTCGAGAATGTCCATGTGATTAAATGTATACATACATATGTATCTACAAAACTTTGGGGTCACTAAAATTTCACTTGATTAAATTTATTTGTAATTTCATAATCGGTTAACATGAAAGCGGCATTAGCATATGTAGCGCCCTGAAATGAAATGAATAATGTACAGCTACGAAAACATGCCAGCAGAGTGAATATAATGGTAAAACAACTGGAAAATATTTAAAACAGTAGAAAGGTAAAAAGCGGATAAAATAGCGTCTACAAACACGTTCACAAATATACATCTATACACATACATACATATGTGTATTAATTTCTTGTGCGTAAGCGTATGAGCTGGTATTTTGCCATAAACACCGAATATCTACCCGAATATGTTCGGGTATGTATTTGTACTCATTGGTTCATTAACAAAATCCGTAGACACTAACATACTTTGCATACACGCACACACATACCCAAGTGCGTATGTATGCAGACAGGTGTGTAGATGTGAAATGTCGAACCTATTGATCAAGGCAATGTTCGGAGTGTTCGATAAAGACCGAGCATATGCATATCACTGTGGCAGTTAGCTTGGCCAAAACTTAAGTAGCCAACTAGGCGAGTCGGTGTGAGCATGTACACATGCATATGTGTGTGTGCCTATCTGCCTGGCTGGCAGGTCGATTGGCCTCAACTTGCCAAGTGCACGCGTGTGGCTTGGCGTTTTCGTTTGTGGGTAATTAAGTCAACGCTCATGTGGCGCTGTCGTATGACAAACTGATCCGCGTCGTGAGATTTTTCTCAACATTTTAATGCATTCTTGCATCACATATGATTTCAACTTTCAAAAATATTCCGTGTAATTTGGTATTGTATATACATATGTGTATTAGGGTGGGCCAGGAATAACAGTTTAAAATGTGTCCTTAGATATCGTTAAAACATCGTCTGAAAGGTCGAAAAAATTCTTGTTAAACTTGAACTGTTAATAGTAACATTAACACGTGGAGCGTTATGATTTCTGATTTTCCATATACATACATATGTACATATGTATATATGTAAATAACTCAGGAACATTTTCTTATTTGTTTGGATGTTTAAAACATTTCAATAAATAATTGTATGGTGAAAAGGGAAACTTCTTTATATTACATATTTTCATATTGCTATTTAACAAAAGAACAAGTAGACACAGTGTTATATACATACATATTTACATAACGGATGTTAAATAATATTAACCTTTAACTTTCCCATATCCATGCTTTTCTTTGGTTTTTGCGACTAACTGTGCGTAACTTGGCGTATTTAGCCTTGATAAGCTTTTGGGCCCGGGAGTATTGGCCGATTGCGGTCGTCCTCCAAATTTTATTAGTAACTACTTATTTTTGATGAAACACGTTGTAATACGGAAATTTGCTAATGCAGTTCAATTATAACTATTAAACCAATGAAGTTCCATCAATCCGTAAAATCGAAAATTTAAATATTTCCTAACTCTCCACTAATATCATTTTTTAAAATAAAAGATTTCTAAGATTGAACTAGCATTTGTACGTATGGGTATGGGTAGCATACTATAAATGCCGTTAAATTCTGATATATGGGCTTCGCGGGAGCTAGCAAAGTTAACAAGCAGCAATTGTGTGGCTGCGAGGAAAGAGGTCCACTGATCTTTTTGCTTTTAGCATTGTCCACCTTCGGTCAGACTCTGGTTCAACAATTTTTTGATATCCCGAAAGTAACTCACGGGTAATAGAATATCTCATCTCTCTTTCAAATGTAAATATTGGAATGTATGAAATCTATCAGTTCCGGCTATTGAATAAAACATTAAAATGCGGCAGCTAAATTACAAATTTATCAGCGATTTATTTACACATACATACAGACAGGCGATATATATCCACTCAGCTCATCCGTTATACAATTTCTGTATTCATGGACCCTTTTCTTCTCACTCTCATTCGCATACCTAAAATCAAGAGTCCAAAGCTATTAAAGCATTTTATATTCTTACAAGAATAAAGGCTAGTCTTCGCTGTTCGAAACACACTCATCTCTTAAGTATACGTAATAATGCGTAAAATAATCTGGAAATTTTATTTAACATACCACATTGTCCCCTAAAATATTTTCCACTTATGCGGTCATCGCGACATTTCGATTATTCATTGTGCCGCAAGTCGAACCAGTAAAAGTAGCTGGGTGGCAAAGGCAACCGAGCACAAGCACACCTCCCTATATCACATTGAAGACCCAAGTACAAGTATGCGTGTGTGTGAATATTGAGGCATGTATTCGAAGTATTCCGGCGCATTAAGATAGTTGAGATTTACTTTTATTGACTTTTCTGAGGGCTTCGGCGCCAATAAGGCAATAAAAACAAATATAAAATGTAAAAGCTTACTTTCAAAAGATTCTAAGACATTTTTTTTTGCGATAACCAGAGGCTAAAAAAGTCTTTTGCCTTTGTTTTTGTTGTTAACATTGTTGGCTTCATTTTGTTTGCATTTGAATGGGTGAATACTGATGCATTTTTAGTTGGCAACAAAGCGAAATCGATGAAAGAATTTGAGAACCCCCATAACACGAGAAATAATGATAATAATGATGATTAGAGTATCGCAAAGAACAGTAGAGTATTGAAATGAGCTAGCCTGCAAATAGAACCTTATATGCCATATTATAGACGTGGAAGAGCATAAGACATATTGATAAAAAATTATGATTCGGAACACTTTATTTTCCAGTGTTCTTAAAAATCATTTAAAATGTTCTCTTAAAAATACTTATGTATGTACTTGTGAATGGAGGCAAATGGAGAATTTCAATTCTTATTCGGCCACTTCACCATAAAGACAAAATTTTTATTAGGGAACGTAATTATAACGATGAGTGCGCGTCAAATGAAAGCAAAATTTTAGTTTTGATTAATTTCTTTCAAGGTAAAACTGTAGTACACATTCAATAAATTTGAAAAAATGCGGAAAACTGAAGAAACTGTAGAAGATAGGAAGAGGGGTGAAACGTATCAAAAATTATCTGAAAAATATTCCATTTCGATCAGAGAGGTAAAACAGATTTTTGAAACTTCAAGAAAAGGAAGTCATGCAAGACTCAATACGTAACGGTCCAAAGCCCAAAATTTATATACACGCTGAGCGACTTTTATAAGTTGCTGAATACCCTGAAATTTCATCGAGGGAGTTGATCGAAAGTTTTGGGGTGGATGTTTCCTTTAGTACAATGCAAAGGAAATTACGAATATTTGGTTTGAAAAACTATGCAAAAAAACTGCTTATGATTTCCATTGCGAATAGGAAAAAACACTAGAGTTTGCAAAACATTATCTAACTTTTGGGATAAAGTTATTTGGTCCGGTGAATCCGAATTCGATGTAAGGAGTTCAAAAAGCACGTAAGCGTGTGTGTTGTGTAAACCTTTTGATCGCTTAAAACCACAATGCATATAATCATCAGTGAAGCATGAAGGAAGTTCTCTCATAGTTTGGTGCAGGTAGTTTAATTAAAATCGACGGATGAATAATGGGTGCTTCATATGTTGACCTTAGCGAAAGTGAACTGACAAATAGTGCGGAAAAATGAATTTGGAGTCGTTTGTCTTCCAGTTAGTAATACAAATCTCGCCTGGCTACTCGCTTTTTTTTTTAGAAAAACTGAACTTGCCGGCTTAGTTACTGGATCTTAATACAATTGAGTATTTGTGGTCAATTTTTGATTCCAAAATACCAAACAGCGGCCAAAAAATTGCCATCATTTTTCTTAGAGATGAAGCGTCTAGGGACAATATTCCAATGAAAATTTTAAAAAATTTGGTTCGAGTAATGCCAACACATCTTCGTGCAGTAAATCAGAACAAGGATGGAATACTAATTACTTAACTTACTTTTAAACCAAACTTTTTTTTTTTTCAAAGTTTATATGTACATACTTTCATTTGACCACATTTCTATCTTTCTATCCCTAGAAAAAGATACTTGTTATATATTTACATATGTACATATATAAGTATGTAAGTATAATATATTAATTTATAATATTTAAAATCTGCATTGAAACTTCCATTTGATGCCTACATACATAAGTATACATATGTATACATACATATTATGCTATATATTATGTACCATATATGTGTGTACATTTGTACATATGTATGTAATGCTCTTGTACAAATGTATTGCGAACAAGCAATTCAACATTCGACAACGGCGAACAATGCAGCGCACCGCAATTCATGCAATCTGTCCAAGTACATACTTACATACATATGTATGTACATATATGCATGTAAGTACGTACAGCAAGCATGTAACATAATTTCGTAACCTTTTATTTACCCATAAAATAAATATTTTAATTGATTTTTTAAATTAAATCTGATTACTCAGTAAAAAAGTGACAATTGCATAGAGCGAAGCATATGATCTGAAATTAGCGCCACATTAAAATCAAAATCGAAACAAATTGCAGCTTTTGGGATTTTTTCCTTTTTTTATTTGAGCTACCACATCTTTGCCTTGGCTAATTTTGAAAGTTTTACGAATGCGATGAGGTTTCCATGGCCAAATCAACAAAGTTTGTTGTAATAGTTACATTTGTGTTATAATTCATCAATGTTCGTTTAATTATTTCGACAACATTTATTGCTTGCTTTAGCTAGCAAACGTGTTTACATAAATATTCATACATACATACATACATACACAATTCATATGCACATTTATCTCTGCATAACTGGACATACTATGACCCAACAATGCCTATGCCATGCATTTTATCCATTCTCAATGCGAACAACTTATAAAATGGCTATTACTTAGGATAAAATTGTTCAATGAATAGATTTCCTATCGGAATTTCATACAGGACTTTTCAGTATACATATGTATATAATATATACCTACACAAATACTCCGTATAATTGTATCTGTTATGTATGTATGTAAAGGGTGATTTTTTAAGAGCTTGATAACTTTTTTTTAAAAAAAAACGCATAAAATTTGCAAAATCTCATCGGTTCTTTATTTGAAACGTTAGATTGGTTCATGACATTTACTTTTTGAAGATAATTTCATTTAAATGTTGACCGCGGCTGCGTCTTAGGTGGTCCATTCGGAAAGTCCAATTTTGGGCAACTTTTTCGAGCATTTTGGCCGGAATAGCCCGAATTTCTTCGGAAATGTTGTCTTCCAAAGCTGGAATAGTTGCTGGCTTATTTCTGTAGACTTTAGACTTGACGTAGCCCCACAAAAATAGTCTAAAGGCGTTAAATCGCATGATCTTGGTGGCCAACTTACGGGTCCATTTCTTGAGATGAATTGTTGTCCGAAGTTTTCCCTCAAAATGGCCATAGAATCGCGAGCTGTGTGGCATGTAGCGCCATCTTGTTGAAACCACATGTCAACCAAGTTCAGTTCTTCCATTTTTGGCAACAAAAAGTTGTTAGCATCGAACGATAGCGATCGCCATTCACCGTAACGTTGCGTCCAACAGTATCTTTGAAAAAATACGGTCCAATGATTCCACCAGCGTACAAACCACACCAAACAGTGCATTTTTCGGGATGCATGGGCAGTTCTTGAACGGCTTCTGGTTGCTCTTCACCCCAAATGCGGCAATTTTGCTTATTTACGTAGCCATTCAACCAGAAATGAGCCTCATCGCTGAACAAAACACGCGCGCGAAACACATTTCGAACCGAACACTGATTTTGGTAATAAAATTCAATGATTTGCAAGCGTTGCTCGTTAGTAAGTCTATTCATGATGAAATGTCAAAGCATACTGAGCATCTTTCTCTTTGACACCATGTCTGAAATCCCACGTGATCTGTCAAATACTAATGCATGAAAATCCTAACCTCAAAAAAATCACCCGTTATGTATATATATATTCTTAGTATAGGAGAACGCTAATTAACCATTACGACGGTGCAATTGCGCATTAGTACGCGTCCACTACGTCGGTACATGCATATGTACATTAGAGCGGGTCGATTTTTTTCTATAAAATCGTGTATGCGAAAAATTTGCAACGGATTATTCTGACCAACTTCGCCTAAGAGAACATGGTTCTAAAACCGGTTTTAGGCCTATTTTTGGATAAAATTTCATCCGGATATCTCAGAAACTGACGAACATTTTTTTGATAATTTTTATGATCCCTAAACCACTTCGCCTTAAACATCGCTGCCTCAAAACCGGTTTTAGACTCATAGTATCTTAGGCAAAGTTCAGAATGATCCGTAGAACATATCCACCAAACGCGGTTTTTCAGGTTTGTAAATCAACCCGTTATAATTCCTTATACATATGTATGTATGTAGTATAGTCACTTCATAATTTACTAATTTTGTGTCTATACACATATATGTATGTATATGTACATGTGTATATATTTTTTTTTGTCGGAGGGGGAATCTTCTAAAGATACTGCCAGGGTGAGGCTGGTAGCATGCACGATTCATATTGCTCGCTAGAGTACACCTCTTTCGGGACCACGCCCAGACATTGTTAAATCACTATGCTGGACTTGCGAAACAGTATGCCTACGTACTAAACCCTTAACTCCGGCTGCTGTAGCTTGTATTCGGACCTGCGGGACCGCCGTTAGGCACTACTTCGCAGGACCAAGCTGGGCGATAAATGCCTCTTCACGACCTACCTCCAGAGTTATTCATACGGTCTTATGCTTCTGCGCTGCCTTTCTTTCGTTCTGAGTTCTCGGAGCGCTATTGCAGTCCACTCTTTCATTTTAACCCACACCAGCTGTGATCGCAGCATGTGACTAACTATGTACATATGTTGTCGGGCGTCATCCTTTCATTTGTTAATTTCTTAATGGCCTCTCTCTCCACTGCATACCTCGTGCAGGAGAAAAATTTGTGCTCTGCGTTTTCTGAAAGATCAGTCTGTTTCGTCATCATGGCCAAATCTGTGTAGGTATTCCCTGAAACAGCCATGGCCCGATAAGAACTGCGTTAAGTAGAAATCTGTCTATATGTCCATGTCCATGTCTATATGTCCATCTTCCTTTGTCTGCAGCATCCCATTGCTTTTGCCACTCCTCGAGACTTGTCTTCCTCTCCTTGTTGCGCTCGTCGGCCGTTAGGCGCCTATGTATGGCTTTTGTTTTTTGAGTTAAGTAGACTCAGAGGCCATTATATCCGGTGGCATAAGACCAGATATGATAGCACTCGCCTCGTGCGACACCGGTCTAAACGCACAGGCAACTCTAAGGGCGCATAACCTGGACACAGATTTGGCCATATTGACACAGGTTTTTTGACGAAGGGCTGTCCCCCATATCGGAGCTGCGTACATAAGCATTGATTGACTAACTTTAGCCAGCAGAGCTCTCCTACTTTGACTTGGGCCACCAATGTTTGCCATGATTCTCGACAGGACGGCAGTCACTTTAGCTGCCTTACCACAGGCCTTTTAAATGTGCGCCTTGATATACATATACATATGTACATATGTATGTATGAATATGTATGTATGTACATACGTAAATCAGTGTTTGAAAAGTCTGTCACCCTAGTGTAAAGTTAAGTCACCAAGAAAAACATTTTAGGTTAGAAGTACTATCTTTCGACTAGTCCTAAAAAGACAGATTAACACTAAACACAAATTCAAATAATAAAACGATTTTGTAATGAGTTATTTATAATTATTATTAATTAGTTGTAATAATAATTTTGAGTCGCACTTATAAATATATGTATGTATGTACACACAGTCATACGAGTACATATGTATATGGGTACATACATACATATGTATGCATGTAAGATATTTCTAGCCGCAAACGGAAATGTAACCTATAGACACACTTTGCGCTCCACAAAGATTTTTTTCGTCGAGTAGCTTTAGTTGACAGCAAATGTGCATAATTGAAAGCATACATACGCATGCAACATGTTGGTTTCCGATTGGTATTGAAAAAGTATTACTGTTGTTGTTGTGGCATACGTTCATAACTACATATGTATGTATGTATGTATAACTTTGCATTATTAAAAATGTTCAGCATTTAAACGCTATTATATCAGAAACACCTTGCTGCACTTGTTTATATGCATATAGTACATATGTATAAATGTATTTACTAAATAGTTACATATGTATATAGTATGTACATATACTTATAGTGCTTAAAACATTGTTTGATTGTTTTGATTAAATGAAGATTTTACTCTTTTCTTTTAGCAGCAGCTTACTCATTCGTCAAACGGCAGCCAAATCGAACACAGCATTGTCAATATGGAGTAGACTGTACGTGTCTTGCACTGTAAATAGAAATAAAAAGGCACAGGAATATTGATAGGCCTAACACTGTGCAATAATTTTCTAAACTTCTTATTTCTTCGCTAAAGTGATCAAAGCAACAATATGCCATATTTTCCAAATATAAATAAAAGTCAACATGTTAAAATGACAAGTAGCAACACATCTTTAGACAACACATCAGATCAAGATTACAGCGAATTTCTTAATGAGTATCAGACGAATTCGCCACATAATGAACCTGAGGCGCATTACGAAGGTGAGTTATGTTTTTTAAACTTAATACAAAAATTAATTAATTTACTATTATTTATAGAGGGTGAATTGGAAGCTGAATGGCTGGTAGCCGCTGGTTTTCCACAGCTCATTAAACCATTTGAGCAGGTAAAAACTCCATTTAAATAAATTCTCCAAATAAGTTAATTTGCATTGAAAATGTAAAAAAAAACAAGAACACTTCAACAATATGTGTATACATATATAAAATATTACATATAACGTTGTTTGTCCACGATGGACTCCTGAAAATTTAGCACCTTGTGTTCAGTTCGAACCAACTTAGAAGATAGACTAGTAAAAACAATTCATAAATAAAAAATACAATGAAAGCTCTATTAAGTGGACAACTCCATTTGTTGATGTTTATTAGGTACAAGCTATTTAGCGGACAACTCTATTAAGTGGACAGAAACACTGGTAACCAGACATTGACATGCAGCCTTAAATTCGATATTTTTTCCAAGAAATTTATTTGTATGAACATATTCAAAATTAAACTTCAAGTACAATCCTTAGGATTCTTATGTCGACAAAAACGTTTTCGTCTTTATTCGTAAATAAAAATTTCACTGTATCGAATAGTTTCTTATGAATAGTAGTGTAAAATGTATACCACAGCAAAGGCTGACCGGATTCACTAGTGTTTATATATAAAAATAGCCCCAGGAAACTTATACGTTTTAAGGCCCGTTTTCTCAATGTCTGGTTAAGCGCTCAACCATAACTTTATCGGCGACATGTTGTTTTTTTTAACAACACCTCGTTAGCAACCATCTGTCAATTAAGTTCTGGTAAACTTTACCGCCAGAAGGAGTCTTGGTTAGGCAGTGTGCCGAACGGTAGAAAATAAAATTTCTCTGGGATGAAAGTGATATATTGATGTTATTCGGGGTGAATCCGAACAGGGCTCCAGAGCCCTGTAAAATTTTGAATAATCATACCTAAATGGAAGTATGCGTAAATTCTAGAAAATCTGTGCGTATGAAGAATTTTTGACTGTAATTGACCGCTGCAGCTTTTATTTAGGGCAGTTAGTATCTAACCAGAACATGAAATAACAGCTCTCAGTTGTAAAATCTATGCGCATAGCCAGAGTTCAGCAGAGACTATTATTTAATTTCTGACTTATATCTTACCGTGCGATTCTGTACTGTGATACAGTCACAAGACTCTAACCGTGCGATTCTGTACTATAACACAGTCTCAAGTCTCTAAATTTGAGATTTTGAATTAGAGACAATTTTTGAGACTTGAGATACAGATATTTCGATAACAAATGTAAAATTTTCTATAACATAATCAAAAACACGATTGCCAACAAAGATAAAAAATATATGTTGATGTTGTTTCATAATATTTACGAAATTTATGTAATTTTTTTTTTATTTTTAAACTTTTCTTGTTTGAGTTGCTTACAAAATATAAAAAAATACAATCGATTAATATCTTTTTAGTTGTGTGACTTGCTAATTATCAGGACACAAATTTGAGACAATATTGTGAGACTAACGCTAAAGACTGTTTAGTGAATGAATTTACCTAACGGGCCGTCTCGACAGGATAAAATCTATGTCTTACTAACTGGTTTTCCCTGCCTATTGCCTGTGGAGACTCCATATTGCTTATTTCTTACAATATATGGCAAACTAATTAGTTTACCATATATTGTAAGCAATAAGCTGTCACTTCAGCAGTTTGACAGCGCAGTTTTCATTCCTATGAAAATTTCGAAGAGAACATATCCCATTTACACATATGCCGACGGCATTTTCATTTCGGTAATATGAAATTTAGAAGAGCGAATATTAAGACGATTGTGTTGTGTTATATTATAAAAATAAAATAAAGTACATTTTCAAAATAACATTTTTCAAAAAAATTAATATTTAGTTTAATATTGTTAATTTACAGAATAATTCTGCAAATTGGGTTAGGAATGAGCAAAGTCTTAAATTTAATAAACTTATATAAGCATAAATCAAAATATCATTTCTCATTTTAAATTTATTATTTTAATTGGTATTTAAAATTTATGCCACAATTATTATATAGTAGTCCAAAAATATGAATTCTTATTTTCCCAGAAATACATTTGTAAACAAAAGGATCGTAATCCTTTTTTTATTTTCCTCATAAAAGATTTAAACAGTTCAAGAGGTCAAAACATGCGCTACATCAGCTACCTACCCGACGGCATTTCGCAATATGATAAGATAAGTTTTTCAAGAGCTCAAAGCATACGCTACATCACCTCGAACCTACCTACCCTACGCCTTTTCGCAAATGATTATGTTATGATAACTAATGCCCACATACAGATTTGGCAATGGCAATTGCAATAGATTTGACAGTTAGTAAGACAGAGATTTTATCCTGTCGAGATGCCCCGTTACACTATGTTCAGACCGACACTTAATCACACGATTTCGGCTGTTAAATGGATTATCCCACTAATCTTAAAAATTTATCAAGATTTCGCCATACAAAAATGACAGTTCCAAATCACTTCATTGAAATGATTTGAAACTGATCCACGCTAAATCTGTCCGTGCGACTCTGATTTTGCGCAATCTACTTGTCAGCACTGGAAAAATACTAGTCAGCACTGGAAAACTGTTACATTATCACAGCTGATTTAGACACTACAAAGGGAAAAAAATGTAAACAAACAGATTTTTTTTAAAGCAATGAATCTAATTTCACCTGAAAATCGGCCAAGCAAATGAAAAAATGCATCCATTCTTTCTATTATATGGAAAATATTAAAAAAAGACGGCTTTTATTTCAAAATACTATATGACAATCTTTTCTTTTGATAAATATTAAGCGATGTGAATTCTTGAATGACAATAACAGCTGTTTTTTGATCTTTCTAACGGCAGTGAGAACACTGTTGGGTTATGAAATGCTTAAATGTAATCTAATCTTTGAAATTTTCGGTCTGAACATAGTATTAGCTTATTACTGCAGGTTTCTTTTTTGTACGGGATTACAACTCTGTTTGCAACTTGCTCAAACATATTTTATCGACTTTCGTTCATACCATCCATATGTCAGTTATGGTCAATTGATTGAATTAAATTTGTTTACGAAATATTGCGTCCAATTTAAAACATTTGTACAGAAATTATTTTATATTGTCTTCTACTATTTTTTGATGGTTGCGGGAAATATTTATGTGAGGAAGCTTATAATTATATAGTAGTATATGTATACGTATTTGGTGAAAAAGTTCCCTAACGCAACGAATGTTTTATATTTAATATATAGGGTCTCGAGTTACGAACTTCAGAATTGGAACCGATATTAGCTTCACTCTCTATGCCTCACGCCGAAGCAATAAAACAACGCGTTCGGGCGCTGAATCACACAGTAAGAGGTCGGACGAAAAATCGCCAAAAACGCAAACCTGATATTAGGGATGTCTTTCGAGATTTTGATGTAAGCAAAATACATGTTACAATTGTATGTTTCTTTGCTAAAATAATAATATAAATTTTAGGAATCCAGCACAGGAACACGATCTCGCAGTGCTACTCCTGACTCCTTAGACTCTATCCACGGAGACGAAGTTTGGGGAAACACATCCATGTAAGTAATTTATATATGAATAAAAAATACATGCCTTGAATGTCGAAATTAATCAAATAAATGAAATACATATTTAAAAAATTTAATTATAAAATGTTGTCATCTTTAATTTCTTTATGCAGACCAAGCTTTGTGAGCATTTTCGATCATGGATCGGTTGCAGACTCAGGAAATGGCCATCAGACATTACAATTGAGCAAAAATCAAAAACAGCGACTCCGTCGAACGCCAAGTGCTCCACTTAAAGGTTCGCAGGACATTTTTCGAGGTTCACACGTTCGCTGTGATATTCCAATGTTTGCTGCAGAGGGCATTGAGTTGTTAGGTTTTTCTCGTATTGGTACCATCCATATCCCACGAAATCGTTCTGGTTCGGATCCATCCTGCTCAGTGGGGTTTGTATATTTCGAAGCTTTCTATTCACCAATTAAAAATCGAAATTTTTCCACTATAGTCATGTACACGGTCAACTTATACAATATTCAAACAGTGATACCAACGCTTCAGGAGAATCGAGTGACGAATGTCTATCTAATACTGCGCGCCTGTCGAGCTCTTCTTCTTCGGAGAGCACTCCGCAAAAAATACACTTGGAGACCCCACCACAAAGTGTACAGAACTCGCCATCTTCTAGGGACGGTATTAGTTTTGAAAATATGTTTCGTGAGACTTCTAGTCAAGATGGAGTGGTAAGTAGTTGAACTAGATAAATGTTATTTAATTTAGGAAAAGCGAATAATTTGATTTTCTCTAATATTTATTTTTTATTTAGGATGTTGTGGATAATAGTGACGCTTCATTGGAGTTTTGTACAGATATAGATACCATTAACGAAACAGATTTGAAACGTCTTCAAGCTGTTTTCTGGTTAGAATTAGCGGCATTATTCGATCGAAATCATGTTTCGCTTGATAAGCGGAAACCATTTAAAAGACGTCGAAAAGAAGAGGGTCACCTCTTTGGCGTTTCTTTAAATGCTCTTATACGGCGTGATCAGCAAATAACAGGTAGAGACTCCACGTTGGTGCCATTGTTTTTAGAAGGTCTTCTAGAAGAACTAAATAAGCGGGGTGCTAAAGAGGAAGGAATTCTGCGCGTTGCCGGGCACAAGCAAAAGGTAACTTTCTTTTCCCGATGAATATTATATGCAATTTGATTAAATAATTTTAAATTTAGACTGAAATACTTTACAATGAGCTAGAGTCGACTTTCTATCAGAAGCCGAAAAAGTTCACGCAACTATTGAGTTCAACTAGTGTACATGATCTAAGTGCCCTACTCAAGCGTTGGCTACGGGAGCTTCCTCAACCACTGCTCACGAATGAACTAATTCAACTTTTCTACCAATGCCATGCTTTGCCACTAGCAGATCAAGCAAAAGCTCTGGCTATTGTCGTTCAGATGCTACCACATGAAAATCGAAACACATTGCGGACTCTGATACGTTTTCTGAACAACATTATTGAACAAAAAGATTACAATAAAATGAATATGCACAATGTTGCAACAATAATTGCACCATCCTTTTTCCCGCCACGTTACATACACCCAACGGACAAAAATAGTATTGAGGAACAAGTGAAAATGGCTGCACAGTGCTGCCGTCTTACCAATATGCTGATAACGCGTGGAGAAGCGTTATTTCAAGTGCCAAATAGTCTAATAGAAGAATCCAAATCAAACAAAACACGACAGGTAGACTCTTGTATTCTGATCTAACTAGCTGTATACTAATTTAGTTTTTATTAGGGTAAACGAATTTTACATAGACGAGTCAAAGCCACAACGTCACTGCTTCATCCAAGTAGTAGTAACACCAGTACTGTTGGGGACATTAGCCACCATCATACCCATTTGCAATCGAATCACCAGTCCAGTAGTCATGTTGTTAACGTGGTGACAGTGGATGGCAATACCACGGTAAAACGTCAACAGTCAATAAACCCAAGTCATGTACATCGTCTAATCATTTGATTCTTATGGTAAAGGAGTATAATAGTTGATCTAGCTGTATTACATCATAAGGGGAATAGTTTAAGTTAAATTACACGAAAAATTTTCAGTTTTTTAATCGGAATAAATGTTGAAAACTAGCTTTAAAGATATGAAAAGAAATCAATTTTTGCCACATTTTACTTTCCACATTTTTAGAAATTATATATTTTAATTATCGGTATTCGACATCGAGATTAAAAATTGTGCAATACAAAGCAAAAATTGTATGTGTATATAAACATTTGAACCTTTTACACAATATATCCATCTGTTTGCATGTAATTCAACATATTGTCACAACTAAAATATTCATCGGCGCATGTTGTGCTGTGAATATTTAAAATTCATAATTTGTGCTCTAATGTATACATATATAAAAGCTATAAATTATACATATGTATATGCAAATATAAATTAATACGAACATACACAGTACGCGTAAAATAAAAAAGGGTAAATATTTAAAGTGCCGTTAATTTTGTTATTGTCTAAATAATTTGTTTGCTTGTGATCCTAGTGTTAGATAGATAGATAGACAGATAGTATTATGAGGTAATGCACCGCGACCTAGGGTCTATTGTGCCCTCTCCTGTATCACATGTCTTCCCAGAGCCCCAGCAGAATGAATAGTTCCAGGAGTTTGCCGGGCGCTACTCAGGTGATGTGATCCCTGCGGATATAAATGGAATCCAGGGCCTGAAGCCTTTTCCCACAGATTGCTGTGCAATCCAGGATTAGGTGTGCTGGTGTTTCCTGTACCAGGTCGCAGAATCGGCAGTTAGCACAGGAGACTATGCCCATGTTGGACAGGTGTTTCCTGAACCTGCAGTGCCCTGTGTAGACCGTTCTCTCTCCACTCTCTCTTCCGTGCGGAGCAGCTCCTTAAAAGTGTGGGATCCTACCGCTATATATGGTTCTGGTCCCATCACCTTGGACGCTGGCGCAGCGCGGGCCAGTTCGTCGGCCTTCCCGTTTCCTTCTGTTCCCTTGTGCCCTGGCACCCAAATTAGGTGCACCCGGTTGCACAAGGACAGGCGGTTCCTCGACTAAAAGCGATTTGGTCTCATATGATGAGATCGCCTTTAGTGCCGCTTGACTATCGCTCAGAAAAGCTATGCGCTGGTTGCAATAGTTGCGGCCGAGGTTGACTTCAGCGCACTGACATATGGCAAAAACTTCAGCCTGGAAGATACTTGGGAAGTGTTCCATTTGTATGGACAGCTTAGTACGCAGTCCCGCAATACCTACCCCAATACCCTCCGGTGTTTTTACCACTGGATGGTACTGTCTTCCAGCAGCCTTTCCAACGTGGAATCGCACCACTCCGTCTTGCTGCCTAGAGTAACTTTGAAATTCTTTTTGAGGTTTATTTTCTTCATGGTCCCGTCCTTTGGGAGGAGGGCTAGCGGTGTGCTTTCCGCTAGTACGTCCATCTGTCTAGAGGACATTATCTTCCCTCTTCCGCAGCCTTCTGCTGACATATGCAGCATGGTGTGTTTTGCTGCTTGTTTTATCACCTGATGCAGCGGTGTGAGCTCCAATATGACTTCCGGTGCCACCGTGGGGCATGTGCACATTGAGAGACACAGGCAAGTCTTTGCAGCTTTGACAGTCTCCGGATCACCGAAAACTGCGCTGCTTTGGTGTCCCAGGCAACCGCTCCATAGGTTACAATAGGCCTTACTATCATGGTATACAGCCATCTAATGATACTTGGATTGCATCCCCATGAACTGCCGGCCAGGCGTCTGCATACCATAAGTGCTCTAGTTGCTTTGGACACGTTAAGTCCAAATGCCTACTCTACCGTAATGATGAGTCCAAAGTGAGGCCAAGGAATTTGACCTCCTTCGACATTTCCAACCCTGTGCCTCCTATTGTTAGGGCCCTCAGGCCCGGAAGAGATCTCCGTTTAGTGAATGGGATCACGGTGGTTTTTGCTGGGTTGATATTTAGCCCTACCGTGTTGCACCATCCTTTCGCCCAGGTTTAACCCCCTTTGGACGATGTCGCAGAGAGTATTCTCAAATCTGCCTCCCGCCATTATGACAATATCGTCCGCGTACCCTTGACAGCGGATTTCATTGCTGGTGAGCAACTCGAGGAGTTCATCTACTAGCAAGCTCCATAGCAGAGGGGATAGTACTCCACCCTGTGGGCAGCCCCTTGTGGTACCAAGACGAATCTTGCTATCTCCCACCGTTGTTTCCGCTACCCTAGTGCGCAGAAGGGCTTCTATCCATCTTTCTCTCAAGTGCCTTGATCACGCAAGTGTGAGATGAATTATCAAAGGCACCCTCAATGTCTAGGAAGGCGAGATCGCAACCTTGCCATTATCCAGCGAATCTTGCAGCTCAGACGTGAGTTGGTACAGAGCAATGTTTGTTGATCCACCCGCTCTGTACGCGTGTTGTCTGGCATGTAGGGGTGCGATCTTCAGCGCTTCCGATCTAATGTGGTTATCTATTACTTTCTCCATCCCCCTTAGCATGAAAGATGTGAGACTTATAGGCCTAGTGTTTTTTCTAATAATAATTGTGCCGACAAAATAAAATCTACAAATAATTTAGAAGAACCCGAATCCAAATGGAAATAATCGGTTCTGTTTTGCTTTGGAACCAACTTTTAACTGTCAGGGACTCGAATGAGTCTAAATTCTGATTCGAATAAGGGAACCATTCAACTTCAATTCAACCCAACTCTTTTTTTCGCATTATGATTTTCAATTAAAATTTGCTTGTAAAAGTTAAAGTTTGACAAATAATTAATAAGCTGAAGATTTTTAAAATAATATGAAAGTATTTTAAATTAGGTTATTGCTCACAAAAGGGTGAATAATTATAAAAAAAAAGTAATAAGTTTTGATATACAGTCGAAACTCCCTATAACGAATTCCAAGGGACTGGATATTTACTTCGCTATAAAGAAAATTCGCTACATAGAAAAAAAATCAAACTTGTTCTTTTTAACATTTTGTATTGGTCAGTTGTTTTGGTTTGAAGTACATTTTCTATCACATTTAGAGAAGTAGACACAGTATTTGTTACATTGGTTTCCATTTCCAAATAAGTACGAAAACCTTCAACTGATGAAGGAAGTTGTCCATATACTCGTACATACATATGTATGAGTCACAATACATATCTTCGTCTATCGTAGACAAGCTACCGGAAGGAATTCCAAATTGCTTAGCAATGTTTTTTTTTGAAGCTTTTTCAAAAGCTTTTTTCCTCAGCAATACTTACGAGCATGTGCATAAAGCGCATTGAAATTTTATGGTGACAGACGGCAGACTTGTGCAATTCGATTGTGTGCCATAGCTGATTGTGAAATTTGTTTAATTAAAACAAAAAAAGTGAAATAAAAATGAATTTGAGAAATTATTAATAGAAATTTTGGTATTTTTGGAAAATCAATATAAATTTAGCGAAAAAATTCGTTTATTATTAAATACATTCAAAGACAATAGAGCGAAATTAAAAGCAATAATTGATTGTAATGCGGAAAAAGTGTGCGAAAAAATTCAGAATATTGGAAAAATGGATAGCAAACTATGCGTTGTTTATTTTCTGTCATTTAAAAATTTTAAATTTGTTTTTGTTAAATACTTGTACATAATTTAATTAGCAATATAAAACTGCTTACCTCTGATGCTGTAAACGCTTGTTCATTACAAATTTGCATTAACCTGGGTGAAATGCGCAAGTAAATGTAAATTAAGCAAGCTAATGCAAATTAGCGCTGTCGTCTGTCAGGGCTATTATGCGCCTAGTCATTTCACAATTTAGAAGAAATGAAGATGGTAATGATTCCAGTTGTCACTTCCATAGTTCGGTGGTTCCCCAAAATACACTTTCATTTTTATGGTAAATAAACGATCCAAATCATTAGTCTCTGCTTGTGCATTGTGAAAGCAAAAAGTACATATAGAGCAACAATACAACACATAACAAAGCGATGTCGATTTCTTTTTTGTGTGCCTGCGTTCGGTTTTGCCTACTACTGATATACTTATGTAAATAACAGCGAAAAATAATTTTAATAAATTCGTTATATGGAGATTGAAAATGCTTCAATCTTGAAGTTACGGTCGAAAAAAATGCTTCGTTATAAGGAAATATTCGCTATAGAGAAACTCGTTATATGGAGATTATAATTCACTCAAAGTAGACTCAAAACACAGTGTTCTTATAATTTCTGCGCAATACGGCGAAGTCTCCGGGCCTTTCCAACCTCGCCAATAAAAACGATAATGGCTGAATCTGGTTTACCAACTATTCAAAATAAAATTATAGATTCTTCGCTCCAAATTCTTGCGAAAACGGCTGAGAACACCAACCCATTACTAAATACAACTATGGGTGGGTATGGCGAAAAAAAGAAAAATTCCAAGAATACAATCGGCTTTTTCGAGATGCTTAAGTTTCGCCGCAGAAAATAATATTTTACGTAACGCAACATGCAAATTCACCACACGACATCCTCCCTGTCTGATCAATGATAAAATCCTACAGAATAAGCTTATGTTTTTGTCCAAGCAAAACACACCAAACGAAGTCTTTCAACAAACCTTTGCTGAACTGGAATCTAATTATACAAATAATGGATGAAAGTTATTGTTTACGGATGGCTCCAAGTCCATCGATTCCACTTCGTTAGCAGTTGTCACTGCCACAGGAGAAATTATTTGCAATTGGCTTCTCCCCTCAACGAGCTCTGTATTTACCGCTGAAGGATCTGCTATCCTTCATGCAGTTAATCACGCAAAAAAGACTAAAGGAAAGTTCCTCATCTGTACAGACAGCAAATGTCTGTGTATGTCTGCAATAACGTCTCCTTCCAATCGCAATCCCATAATAGAAGTTATCAGGTACGCGGTCATTGGTGCCCCTCAGAAAATCCAAGTAATGTGGATCCATGGCCATGCTGGTATTTCAGGCAACTACTTTGAAGACTTCGCTGCGAAAAATGTAGCCAGGACTCCTGCATTTACATACTATGCCTCATCCAAGCAAAACATTTCTAACCAAAGCAAGCGAATGGAAAACATTTAAACATCACTACGCGGACATAAACCCTGTCCGAAATCGAATAATCTACTCGTCAACAGTTCCAACTAGCGCACAGTGGTTCCATTTGTATGGAGGATAGCGACAAAAATAGTTAGAATAAAGATACTGACCTGCAATATACACAGCATATTTCTGTTCATGCAAGTACGATATTCTGAAAAAATCGCAATTGTATAACGCCCACTTTTCATATTCTACATACATATATAATTCTAACGTTAAAATACCTGAGCATGTGATAAATTTTGTTCCAATTCCCGGATTTATTATTAATAAATAGAAAGGAAAACAGATGTGGCATTTAATTTTATAAAATTAAACAATTTATTTTTTACAGTTCAAATAAAATTTTTATTAATTTGGAAGAAAAATAAGGACGTTGTAAACCTCAATAAAAAATTCCTTTACGTAATTAGTCTTCCAACAATTCTATTGTAGATTTTAATAATGCGCTTTTCTTTTTGCATGGCAATTTTCGTTGACCTGTAATAAATGGATCTGAGCTCAACAATAACATATTAAGTATATCCGTATTTGTTGCAATTCGAGAAGTTTTCCTCGTATGTTGAAGCCTATACCTCTTATTATCCTTGTTTTTGGCTTCCGCAGCTTCCTCTGATAGTTCTCCAATGGATATTATTGCACTTTCGACGACTTCGGAACCATGCACTAGGATCTTGTGAACTGAAGGTGGAAGATAGAACCAAGGGTACTTCTCTACAAGCCCAGCAGTTTCAAGTGCGAATTGCTTAAATTTGTCCGCGTTTATTTTAATCTCAGAGAGAGATAGTGAGACAACAACAACTAATTCTACATTTGTTTATTGACATTATTTGCAAAAACCAATGCTATAACACGTACATTTGATGTACAAAATACACTTTGAAACTAAAAAGTTAGGTTAATTTATTGAACTTTATTTAGAAACCTGCAAATCCCTGCACATGAACTTAATATTATTTTAAACTATATACTTTTATCAACATTTACACACTAATCCGGTCACTGCATTCGGTTGACAAAGTTACTAAATCTCCAAATACATTTAACAAAGAACAACAAAACTGAATCAAAAAGACGCTTCATTAAAATTTGCTATTCTAAAAACAACAGCACAATTTAAAAACTTGTTATTACTGAAAAATAATACTATTACCATCTACTTTAATCTCCATTTTCAGTATTTTTATTTAGACACTTTTTTTAACTAAACTTTTGCAGTTGAATGTACACGTTGCTTTCGCTTTTATTTTTGTCAACTATTTACTTCTGTGCAAGGCCGTACATATGTTGCTTTCACTCAAGAAGTTCCGTTAGAAATAATCAAAACAAACTCAAAATACATAAATTTGATGGCATATGCAACTATTTATTTAGCTACAAGCCCAATATATAAACATAGACTTTTTTATTTTTGTCGTATGGGAGGAACCACCGTGTAGCGCAATGAAGACATATACTCGATTAAGGATTGGACACACTATCATAACACACGCCCACTTACTATCGGGTAAAAGCCCATCCATTTGCCCGCTTTGCGATGACACCGCTTCTATCAAACACTTACTCACACTCTGTCCGATGCTTCACTCAACAGCCCACAACTCTGCCAACATTGATCTCATAAAACTACTAAGTAAACCTTCAGAAAAAAACGTTATGATTGTATATAGATTCTTAAAAACCAACGATTTGTTAAAACATATTCAAGCAACTTACATCTTTATTAACCCTTAGCAAATAGAACTTTTTACCTAGTTATAATTACAAGGCGGCTGAAGGCCTCGTAGCCAGTGCTGCGTTTATGTATTTATATAATAAAACTCTTTTTGATATATGTATTATTATAAATAAATAAAAAAACAAATAAAGAAAACTTCTTTGTATAGGAGTTCGCTATAGAGTTTCGATTGTATATGTATATTATGATGAAAAAAAATGGTGGGGCCAAAACTAATACACGCGTGTTAGAAAAAACAGCCGTGATCACTCAAAACTGCTTTTAAATATCATGAACACAATATTTGTGCATGTGGATAAAAACCAATGATTTAAAATTTGAATTATACTCAAAAACTATATTTCTAGGAGAAGTAAATTGTATCGACCTTTTATGTTTGAAACAGTTGCCAAGGTCTTTTAATTTTGTTTCAACGTTTCCAAATGGTAGTTTGTTTCTTCCAGTTTTGGGATTTTACTAAATGAGCTCGACAAATTTTTCACTAATATCTGAAGACACTTTTTACGAGGCTATAGTCGAGTTTAAAACAGCGCGCCAGTCGTTTCTTTTTTTTGCAGTGTGAAGCCAATTGGAGACTCCGATCAAAACTAGGTCATTCTCCACCTGTCTTTCCAATGGAGTGGAGGTCTTCCGGGGCGGGGGCTGCTGTCATAGATGCGCTCCAAGCGCTCATAGAAGGCATCTTTAGTCACATCGTCCTTTTCTGTCGTCGGGTTGTGCGCTCAAATCAGTGATGAGTCAAAGAACTTCGGATTCGGCGACAGAATCTCTCTCCCACCACGAATCCCACAACGAATTTGCGCTCGTTTATATGGTCACTGTAGTAAATACCACAAAGATCTACTCCTCTCAGTACTTGTCCCGTCCATTGCGCTCATGGACGGCGATGATGTCAGCTTTTATTTTTACGAGGACATCAACCAGTTGAGCAGTGGCATCTTCCCAATTAAAGGACTGATTTCAGGTGCATGCCCTTAAATCCTAGTCCTTATTAGGAGGGATTGTTCGCATTCTCACTTTAGCTTGCCTTCAAACGGATGTTCTTTGGCTACCCAGAGAATACTTGCTTTAAGACCGAAAGTCGTGAGGTGCTTGAGCCATATGTAAAAGAATCGTTTCTGGCCACTCCCAAGTGAATGGCAATCAGAGCCGCTGCCTCTTAATTCGTTCAACTATATCTCCTACAGCTCATCATTCACCGTTGCCAATGCACAAAATGCAATAAATCTTCTGCAGAACCTTTTACTCGAAAACTCTTAACTTCGACTTCTCAGATGTTGTCATAGTCCATGCGTCTACACCATATAGCAGGACGGGAATTATGAGTGACTTATAGAGTTTGGTTTTTGTTCGTCGAGAGAGGACTTTGCTTCTCAAGTAGGACCTGGGCCCTATTCCACAAAACAACTTACTTTTTCGTCAATTTGCAAAGCTTTCTGTTCCACAGAACTATGAAATTTGATAAGTGATAAGTTGAAATTGATAAGTGTAATTTGCAAAGTCTTTGCAATTTTTATGTTCTCTTTGCAATTTCTGTTCCACGTACGTTCTCTTGTGCAAAGTGCAAAGCTTATATTGAAAAGTGTAATTCGCAAAGACTTTGCATATAATTATGCTGTTCCGTTCCACAATAACTGTAAACTCTATTTTTGCAAAGCAAAATTTGATAAGTTTGTCAAAAATTTGCAAGGTAAATGATCGCTTTGCAAATTCATATTATCATAACTAGTCAAGCTTTCAAAATGTTAAGACGTGAGTTTTTGTTCGACAATAGTGAAGACGAGGTTAAAGCTAGAAATTATAGAGACCGAATTAATTTTTCGGGACTACAAAATTTCAATTTTAAAGAGTGCTTCCGTTTAAATCCGATCCAGGTAGATTTTCTTTTAAATAATGTTGGACAAAAATTAGAGCACAATACACAGCGCAGTCATGCTTTGTCGGCTGAAAATCAACTGCTACTGTGCCTGCATTGGCTCGGAAATGGTTGCCAGTACCATGGAGTTGCAGCTTTGCATGGTGTTGCAAAATCCACAGTTTGCAGAACCATCCATAGATTTGTCGACATTATAATAGACGTTTTATTTCAAAAAACAGTGCGATGGCCCGATGATGTCAGTGGTATTGCTGAAAAGTTTTTTCTGATGGGTGGATTCCCTTCTGTGTGTGGTTGCGTTGATGGCACAATCATTAAAATTGATGCGCCTCCATTACACGAGGAAGGATATGTTGACCGGCATGGAAACCACTCATTGAATGTGATGATGATATGTGGGCCAGACTACACATTTTACAGTGTAACTGCAAGTTGGCCGGGCAGCGTTCATGACTCAAGGGTGCTACGGAATTCGGCTGTAAGTCAAAGATTTGACAATGGATGGAGACCATTTCCGGATGCTGTTGTTTTGGGTGATAGTGGTTATGTATTGAAAAACTGGTTGATACCACCATTACGCCGAAATCCCAATAATCCTGCTGAAGAAGTTTTCAATCGTTGCCACAAAAAAACACGCCGCATAATTGAAAATAGTTTTGGCATTCTTAAAGAAAGATTCCCGTGTCTAAATTATTTGCGACTGAGGCCTGAGTTTGCAAGAAAGACAGTCATAGTTTGTGCCATCTTACACAATATTGCCTGTAGCATCGGAAGGAGTAGTGAAAATATGCAACCCACTGAATACACTGACAATGAAAGCGAGGAATTGGATGAAAATGCTGAAGAAGAAAGTGATGCCCTTAATAATATAGATCAAGAGAGTGGAATGGAAAGGGTTACTTCCCTGCTACAATACTTTACCTAATGCCAACTATTATAGTATTGTTTTAAAATAAAAGTGGTGTTTTGGCCATGACTTTTTTCCACTGCAAAAGCGTTGTATCTTATTGGGTTTGAGATTAAGGTCTCAGGGAATAAATAAAAAAGGAAGTATTTTTGTATTTATTTACATCATTTTATTAATTTCAGAGCTTTTTTGTTTTTATCACAAATTATTTCAAAATAAAATAAAATGGTTAGAAATCAAATATACACAAATGAAAAATTGGCCTTTGGTAATCAAACCTCCTCAAATAACAGACGCGATACATTTTCTGTTTCTGCCGTTGCAATTCCCTGTGTGATAGCAGAGGGTGGAAGTAGGAGCTCCCTCTCCAGTTTTAGGCATTGAAGTTTCCGGTAGTAAACCTCAACCTCAAGGAGCTCCATCCGGCATTTTTTCTCTCTATCCAAAGTTTCACTTGGAAACTTGGTAGAGCGCTTCCTTTTTCTTGGGTTTAGAGGTGGATTGGCGATTGTTTCTTCTGAAATAGATATTCTGGAATCATTCTCAGCTGACGGTAGATTTTCTGAGTTGCCATAACTTTCTGGCAAATTCAAACCATCTACCACAGCTGAGTCTGATTCCAGAATATCGAGTATGGCGAAGTCAGCTTCATCCATTACCTTCTCCTTCCCACCTCCGGATCCAGTATTTCGGGCGTTATCCCTTTTACTCTGAAAATTAATAAAATTAAATTCGCAAAAATACAAAAAGTTTCTCGTCAAAAACCGGAAGCTCGATTTTGATTTTAAAGCCATGGTTTCTTGGGCAAATTTTCTTTGATCTCATCGTAGCTTACGATTTTGATAACCGCTTCGTCGAAAAAAAAATAGATCCACTCTAGTACACATAGCAATTAGTAATATTTTGGTTAAACCGGTTGTTATCAGCAAGAGTTGTTGTACAGTGTACTCAACTGTTAACTCACAACAACAATGTCTATGATGACGTTTTGTTTTGTTGTTGTCAACAACATGCTTGTTAGTTATTAGCAATGCACAATAAAATAATTCCAACAACAACAAATGATGCAAATATAATTATTTGATATGTGTAGGCATAAAATTGTTGTACTTACCATTGTCCGGCTCTTCCAGAGCCCAAACAAACTGTCCCTTGCATAGGTCCATGTTTTTTGTGCTGACGCCAGTTGTAGGGATTGGGCTTTTTTTAACACATCCTCCCATGCTGCCTGTTTATCTAATTTCTTAACCTTCACAAAGAAATGTATACTTAAATATGCTTGAAATTTACAATTATTTATTTAAAAAATACTTACTCTGTTGTTTTTAAAACTAGCAAATAAAATGCTTTTTTTCTTTTATCACATTTAAAACAGCAAGTTTTTTTTCAATTTGTATTTTGCGGCTCATTTTAACAACACATATAAAGCAATGCGAAGTGAAAAGTGATGAGACAGAAATGCAAAGTTGATAAAACGCTTTGTGGAACACTTTGCACACTCACTTTGCAAGAGAGTGCAAAGACTTTGCCAATAAAGCGCAAAGACTTTGCACTGAGCGGAAAGAGCGTAAAGTCTTTGCCAAAATATGCTCAATGCAAAGTGAGATTCGCAAAGAATATTGTGGAACAGAAACGCTTTTCACTTTGCAGTACAATATCAATTGATAAGTGCAAAGTGAAAAGTTGATAAGTTGTTTTGTGGAATAGGGCCCTGTTGGCAAGAGTTATCCTGCGTTGGATTTCCAGGCCGTTCGACCATATTTTACAAAGAAGCTGATGCATGCTCCTTATCAGTTCTTCGCCACCGTGTTTGAATAGCTCGGCCGGCAATCCATCGGTCCGCGCCGCTTTGTTGTTCTTCAGGCGGGTAATTGCTATTCGAACTTCTTTATGGTCGGGCAATGGAACGTCTGCTCCATCGTCATCGATTGGGGAATCGGGTTCGCCTTCCTCCATAGTTTAAGTATGCTCTGGGCATCGGTGACTAGGTCACCTTTGGGGGTTCTATGAGCATTATCCTTGTCGGCTAGCTTATCAAGCTCTTCGTACTCACGCATTTCGGCGTCTTTCTTTTCCTGTCTGCAAATGCGTCTCGCTTCTCTCTTCAACCCTCGGTATCTATCCCATCCCGCACGTGTTGTGGTCGATCGTAACTTTGCAAGGTAGGCAGCTTGTTTTCTCTCCGCTGTGACACGGCACTCCTCGTCGTACCAGCTGTTCTTTTGCACTTTCCGAAAACCAATGGTTTCGGTGGCAGCTGTACGTAAGGAGTTTGAAATGCCGTCCCACATTTCCTTTTACCGAGTTGTTTACGAGTGCTTTCAGAGAGCAGGAGTGCAAGCCAAGTAGAAAATCGTTCGGCTGTCTGTTGTGATTGCAGCTTCTCGACGTCGAACCTTCCTTGTCTTTGTTGACGTGCGCTTTTTGCTGCACAGAGGCGGGTGCGAATCTTGGCTACAACAAAATAGTAGTCTGAGTCGATGTTAGGAGCATACGCACGTCTAGAACAGTGGAGACGTGTCTTCCGAGTATCACAACATGATCGATCTGGTTGGTGGCTTTTCGATCCAGAGACAGCCAGCTTGATGTATTTTCTTATGCTGGAATCTAATACTATAGATAACCATATTTCGGGCCCGGCGAAGTCGATCACCTTCAACCCATTTGGGGATGTTTCGTCGATTTTACTCTGGTGTTAAAGTCGCCAAGCACGATTTTGACATCGTGGCGGGGGCAGCTCTCATAGGCGCTCCAAGCGCTCATAGAAGACCTATTTGGTCACATCGTCCTTCTCTTCCGTCGGGTCGTGGGCGCAAATCAGCGATATGTTGAAGAACCTCGCTTTGATGCGGATTGTGGCTAGACATTCATTCACCGGAGTGAATGACAGTACTCGGCGACGGAGTCTCTCTCCCACCACGAATCCCACACCAAACTTGCGCTCCTTTATATGACCACTGTAGTAAATGCCACAAGGACCTACTTGTTTCAGTTCTTGTGGCGGTGATGACAGCCTTTACTTTCGTGAGGACATCAACCAGCTGGGCAGCGGGACCTTCCCAATTAAGGGACCGGACATTCCAGATGCATGCCCTTCGTAGTCCTTATTTCGTTTGCCATGGTCGTTATCTCATCCGAGGCTGATTGCTATATACCAGGGGATGTTTCGCCTTCTCGCTTTAGCTCGCCTTCGAACGGATGTTTTTAGGCTACCCAGAGGATACTTGGTCAAAGACCGGAAGTCGTGAGCTGCTTGAGTCATATATAAAAGAATCGTTTCTGATTACTCCCAAGTGAATGGCGATCAGAGAACTTTCCTCACTTGCGTGAGCTTCTAGACATGACTCCATCCTCCTATATATTAAGATGCTTCAAAAAATTTTTTTGGAATTTTTTTTTCAACATTTACCTCCTCAAATGTTAGTAATTGACAAACAAAACATCCCCCCTCAAGCCTGGCGCTGTAGCTTAACTCTAAGGGGTCGCCACTTTTTTTAGGTTCCCATACATTTAACTTCAGAATTTTCGTTTTTTCATTCAAACTAAAATTTCACCAACTAGTTTTCGTTTCTCAAAAATAACCATCACATATTCATAAAGTTGGCTTTTCAAACTTAAAATATTCCCGCGACAAAATTATTATTCTCAGAAATCTTTTTTTATTTTTATTGAGAAAATTCCAAATTTCAAATCACTACGTTTAATCGTCTAATTGAGATAATCAAACTTTGTCGCAGAAATTTTCAAAGTTTGAAAAGTGAACTTTTTATAGCACCCTAATATATATATGTATATATATGTACATATGCATATGTGAACTAGGACTCTTAAAATTATACGAATATCTTGAAAACCGATGATTCGAATATCCGGTTTGTAACCGTTCGTAGAAATATTAACCGATCATTAGTATTCGAAGAGTTGCTCTGCAGTGATTATTTGAATAAATTAAAATTGTTTGAGATTCAAACAGCCTTTGATTTTTGCTTGTTTTAAATTTGTAAAAAGCCATCAGTTCTTCAAAGTTTTTGTGAAAGAAAAAACTATTTTTTTGAAAGAACAATTTTATAAAACTTTTTTATTGAATGTTTCACTTAGCTCTAGTATGTATAATACATATTAATATTTTTTTGCTAGAATTAAACCACATAAGAAACAAGTCTAAAATTTATGAATTTACTGTTAAATTTTTTTTATAGATCATATCACAAAGAATTTGTAAAACAAAACTATTTCCTAATTCAAAACCATGATTCAATTATATAAGGCTGTGTCGATTGCTCAAAAATAAAAATTTGTCAAAAGAAATTGAATCCATAACGTCAAAATCAACTGGTTTGCTTTTTTTTATTGAAAAATTTATTTCAAAGGTTACAACCAATGAAAAGGATTCCAGACCCATCATCCTCTCCTCTTTTTTGCTTAAAACTTTGGAGAGACTGATGGACTGGTATTTAAGGAGGCGCATTCCGAGAGACTACCTATCAGGAGCGCAACATGATATCGTAAAGGCAGGTCGGTGGACACTGCCCTGCACACTATCGTGTCGTGGCTGGAGGAAGCCAACGAGGCTAAAGATTTCGCTGTTGGGACCTTTCAATAATGTCTTGCCGGAGGCAGTCATAACTGCTCTAGATGGTCTTGGGGTTGAGTCGAACCTCAAGCACCTCATCTTCAGTCTTCTGTGTGACAGAGTGGTCGAAACAGGGCAGCGCGCGCGCGGCGCAATGTGAGCAGGGGAACCCCTCAGGGCGGGGTTCTTTTCTATGGATCCTAGTCGTTAACGACCTTCTTAAGAAACTAAAGGATCTGGTCTTCCGGGTGATTGCCTATGCAGACGATGTAGCACTTATGGTCAAAGTAAAGTTCCTTAGCACCGTATACGAGCTGACGCAGAGATACAGGGTAGGCCATTTAAAGTTGACCCATTTGTTTCTAAAAAAAAAGAACAAAAGAAAACAATGTTTTTTGTTCATTTCAAAAATAATTTATTTTGGTCCAAGGGGATTTGTTTCAGCTAATATTTAAAAATTAGATCGCGTAAATGGGCACCTTTAGCTTTGACAGCTAAATGCACTCTTTTTTCGACATTTTCCATGACTTTGGCCAATGTTTCGGATGATATGGCGGCTGTTTCACGTCGAATGTTGGCTTTCAGTTGAGCTAAGTTCTTTGGCTTATTAGCGTATACCTTGGATTTCAAATAACCCCACAAATAAAAGTCTGGTGGCGTCAAATCTGGTGGTCTCGGTGGCCAGTCAACATCACCATTTTTCGATATCAATCGCCCGGGGAAAAATGGTCGCAATAAATTGATTGTTGGTCGAGCTGTATGGCATGTAGCCCCGTCCTGTTGAAACCAGAAGTTATCCATGTCATTTTTTTTGGTGCGAGAGATGTCTAATTCCTGAGAGCGGCGATAACTCGATGTCGATGGAGTCTCCTCAATACTGGCTCGTACAGCTTCGATATTTTCATCAGAACGTCTTGTGCGTTGTCTGGATGCATGACTGGCATTACTGAGATTACCGGTGTTCACAAATTTTGCGTATAAAGACTTAATTGTGTTCTTAGCTGGAGCACTTTTCACTTTATTTTTTTTGCGAAACGCACGTTGAGTTAACACAATTGAAAAGTTATTTTGAATATAAAGCTGAACAATTTCAGCGCGTTCTTTTGGAGTGTACTGTTCCATGGTATAAATTGTCTTCGAATGACGCTTCTAACGCGGTATGACATTAGCCGATTTGTCAGCGCTGTTAAAAGTTACAGCGTTGCCAGATGGGTCAACTTTAAATGGCCTACCCTGTATATCGGTAACAAAATGGGCGGTTGGAAGTGGACTCGCCATCAACCCGAATAAAACAGAAATGGTTTTATTTAGTAGAAGATATAAGATCCCAGTGGCACCGTTGCCGCAAATGGGAGGTATTCGCCTGCAACCGGCGGATACAGTGAAGTATCTAGGGCTCATCCTGGATAAGAAGCTTTCATGGAAGCCGACTATCGAGGAGAGAGCCAAAGAGGCATCGATTACCCTTTACTGCTGTAGAGGAGCTATCGGCAAAACGTGGGGCCTCTCACAGAAAGTGGTCCTCTGGCTCTTTGACACCATAGTAAAGCCTATAATGTTATATGGAGTCTTTATGTGGTGGAGGGCTTTACAGAAGACCACACTTGCTAAGAAACTCGAAAGCAATCAACGGGCTGCAATTATCAGCATGTGTGGTGCATTAAGATCCACCCCAACCCTGGCACTTAATGAAATTCTGAAGATAACGGCCGTGGACATTGCCGGAAGGTGTATGGCCGCAAAAGTGGCTATTAGGCTCAGGGAATCAGGGTTCCTAAAGAAGCGTGTTTCTGAACACTCAGATATCCTTACAAGCTTTGACTGCATACCGGATCATCTGGATCATGGAGTCGCCATATCAAACTCCCGCGGTTTCTTCTCTACCCATATACCGAAGAGGGAGTTATGGGTGGGAAGAAGCCGTTGGAGGAGAGGGACAGTAAGCTTCTTTACGGATGGGTCAAAGCTTGGGGGGAAGGTTGGTGCAGGGGTTTACTGTCGGGAGCTCTCTATCAGCTCTAGTTTCAGACTTCCCGACTTCTGCAGCAGATCTGCTACTCCGGAGGGTGTCCACCTTTAGGGAAGTGACCATTCACTCAGATAGTAGAGCAGCCATACTAGCCCTGAATTCATTCACAGTGAGTTCAGGGTGGTTGAGGAGTATCTGGCGGCACTGTCCTTGGTGGCGAGGGTTGCATGGGCGCCGGGCCACAGCGGAAAAGCGGGTAATTGCAAAGCTGATGAGCTAGCAAGGAAGGGCACCCTAGAGTCACTATCGGTAGAATGGTGCTCAGGTGTCCTCTTGTGTCCTACTACTGGAAAACTGGGCCTCGTGGATGCTTGGTCAACGCTGGGCCAGCACTGGTACTTGTGCGGTCGCAAAAGCATTCTGGCCCAAGATAGATCACAGAAGATCTAAAGATCTCTTCGTCCTCAGTAAGGCTAGCCGCTCTTTAGTAGTGGGGCTCTTGACAGGCCATTGCCTTATTGGCACACATGCTGTAAAACTAGGAATCTTACCGGATGATGTTTGCAAAAGCTGCTTAGAAGAAGATGCGGCAGCACTTCCTTCTTGACTGTCCCGCATTCGGGAGGTTAAGACTTAGACAATTGGGGGCACATACCTTCAGACATCCTACCGAACTGGTGGGTGTCGATATCAAGCGCCCTTGCAAATTTGGATCGGCTACCAAGCGTTTTGCCGATCTGTAAGTCCGAACACGGAAGTTCTATTTTCTATGGCATCACAAAGGACTACGTATAGTCCGCGTGCGATCTTTGATTAGCCATCTAACCTAACCTAACCAATGAATGTGGTTTTCGAGTGTTAATACGAAGAGATTGTAAATAACACAAAATCATCAAAATCTAAAAAAAGAAAATTTATGAGAGAAACAAAAAACTGATTTTAACTTTAGGAATACAAAGTTTTTTCGTAAGAGGAAGCACGCTCCGTATCGACACAACCTTCAAAAATTAAATCATGTTCAAAACTTTGTGATAGCCTGCATATTCCTTATAATTGCCTATTATTTTCTGATTCATCCATCTCTTTCCATGTTCAGCACTTTATAGACAGTTGAAAAACACCGTTGAATTTCTTTAAGACTAATTTTTAAAACTCACTTCAATAGTTTATTCTGAAACAAAACTTTCCAGTAAATTAGAACTTAAATTTTGATGATTTTTACAAACTATCGTTTTCAGTTATCATCCATACAGTTAAAATCAATTCTTTGAAAAAAAAAATAGTTTCAGTACGCAAATGATTTCATTATTATATTTTTTCCATATATTTATTATCAAAAAGTTTATGTAGTTCAATGAATGTTATGTATCATAAGTGATGACGTGACTCCTAAATAACTACACATTTATATTTAAAATAACGAATATAATATTTCATTCGTGCCCCGCAAATTTCAAGGTCGAAAGAAGCTCTGCAAAATAACGAGATATGTATTGAATTATTGTATTTCTTTATGAAAAATTTATTAATGTCAAACAAGTTTTGCGGTATTCAATTCTAATACACACATGTTTGCCCCCATTGTTGCTGTGAGAGGATAATCCGAGTAGCGTTAGACTAGTCAAGACACTAGTTACTGGAATGTATTGAATATTAATAGATCGTTGATCGTTCGTCAATCATTGCAAGGTGAAATCCCTCCCTACTTCTGATCAACTTATACAATTCGAAATTTCTCCAACCCGTATAGGAAATTTCCTTTACCTCTTTAACAAAGTGTTTGAAGGCTTATTGTGACCTTTCTCGCTTACTCACTATAAGGGTACCCGCAGAGTGGATGTTCCAAACCGAGAAGAATGTAAATGCGTGTGTTACATAAATGGGGAAAATGCGTTCGGCTCGTCGATTGTCGATGATTTCGACGGTTACTTATAAGATATTCAGACAGCCGGTTATAAATAACGCAGCAAGATACAGTGCAGATTTAACGGAACACAGCACATCGGACAATTACAGAATGTTTTTGATGACTCCAACTCCTTTCAGGCAGTTTCTGCTGGAATGCTTTTGCAAAAATTATATTTGCAGTCATCTTTTTGGTTCGGAACCGCCTTCTAGGATCATTAAGAAAACCTTCCTGTAATACGTTGACGATATACAGCCATTAACCAACGTAATTACAGACGAAAAAAACTTCAGACAAGCACTGAGCGCGGAGTTGAAACATCACCACCGTAGGCCCGATTTGCCGGAAGAAACTTGACTGCCCCTACTACTACTATCTGCTGTTTGATGAAAGTTTATTACGTTTTTTCGGCTTAGACCAAAAATGGTCTAAGATCTCGGTTTAACAAAAACATTCTAAATTATTACAATGGGGCAGATTAATAGATTATTTCTCGTTAAAAAGTGTGATGTACAAATCAGGTTACGACAACTTTGACGTCATTGAACCAACAAAAAATTATTGTTATTGATTTTATATTATTATTTTAACGTTTTTTGTTCGATGTTGATATGCCTATAATATCTAAAAAACATGCGTTTAATTTTTTCGCTGCGTTCTTGGCAATTAGCTTCTTCCAACGTACTGAATTTAGGTAAACGTAATGGCTGTTCATAAATAATTTGTGGATGTTCTTCGTACTGGAATGATGGAGATGAAAGTTAGCCTAATCGGAGAAGATGATTCTAATGCAAAAATATAGAAATCATATCATCCCTATTGGAAAACCCGGTATATGAACCTAATATATGTATGTATCCGCAAATGTAAAGCAAAATAAATAGGGGTATTCTCTTGCTCTTGCAAAACCCGGTGCACGGTGCAAGCATTGCAGATTTACAACGGCACAACAACAAACACACGCAGAAAAATATTTGCAAGGGCTGTGAAATATGTCAGACCAAAACCCATGTATATTAGCGTGCAATGTCACGCAAAAATAAAATTGCAACCCTGTTGTAGTTGCCATTTTACATAAAGACATATTACGTCGTTAAATTGTTGAGAAAGGTAAATTTTAATTATATTTTATAATTTCTATATAAATTATAAAGTTTTGTTACAGTTTTTTTTGTTAAAAATGTATGCAGAAGGTGTGCCAATTCACAATAGCCATGCACAATAGTCATTTACAATAAATTGACTGAATCAGTCGCTCATATATCACTAGATTCTGCAATGGGTGCTCTCGTGCCCTTGTATATTTCGGTGTAGTATTTTTGCAATCTGCAATCTTGCAAGAGCAAGAGAATACCCCTAATGATTAAGCTTTCAGGCAGAATTGTACTAATAGCCCTGACAGACGACAGTGCTAATATGCATTAGCGGGCTTAATTTACATTTATTTGCGCATTTGACCCATGTTAATGCAAGTTTGTAATGCACAAGAATTCCGTGCATTTGGTTGAATTTACTAAATTTGAGTAGGCAATACTGCTCAAAAATGGCCGATTTTTGCTATTTATTGACAGATGTCGCACTTTTGCTATCCATTTTTCCAATATTCTTAACTTTTTTGCACACTTTTTCCGCATTACAATCAATTATTGCTATTAATTTCACTCTATTATCTTTTAACGTAGATAAAAAGAAACGAATTTTTTCGTTAAATTTATATATGATTTTCAATATTACCAAAATTTCTTTTAATAATTTTTCTTATTCATTTTTATTTCACTTTTTTTTTTAATAAAGAAACAAATTTCACTATCAACTGTCCAAATGCACAAGCCTGCCGTCTGTCACCATAAAATTTCAATTCGCGCATACGCAGCAGAAAAATTCCTCCGGGCCCGGGTTGGACTCAATGCCAGCACGGGTCAGGAGGATACGGAGCAACCCTGCTGCAAGGCGTTGCTCTAAGGACGACACACACAGATTAACACTCACCGATCTAAACGGGGTTAGATCGCCGAAAGAACAGCCGTTGGTCGGATAAAATCCGAGTTAATTCCGGTGCGTAGAACCGGCTGTCGTGGGATTTGTAAAATTTCAATTCGCATTAGCGTTGCTTAAGGCGCATTAGTTTTGCTCATCTGTCTGGACTATAACTATGTCAATTCAAGATAATAGGACCAATTGATATAAGAATACTTTATGTTTAAGCATTGCTGAAACTTTGTGTTTCTGGCATCACTGCATATACTGTTTACATTTTTTGCAAAGCAGGCTGTTTGATGTAACAGCTGATTGCTATTTTATTTTTAATTTTGTATTTTGTTACGGATGTGTTATTTTTGAATTTCTTTAAAATTTCAAGTAGTTTGAAATTATTCATTATAAAATGCAAAATATTATCTGTAATAAAAGCCCGTATTGGAGCCGTATACAAACTGCGTAAGATGAATTAAATATACTTAGTACTTCTGCAACAGATTCAAATTATTTTTCTTACACATAGAATTCGGCACAGTAGTGTGCAAAATGGGGAAACTTATTATGACATACTTAAAGTGCAAAAAAATTGTAGTAACCAAGAAATAAGAAATGCTTTTGTACAACTTTCAAAAAAGGTATGTCTAAAATATACAATATATCTCTAAAATAATAATAATGTACGTATGTAAACATCTTCCAGTTTCACCCCGATGTCAAAGGAATCACCCCAGATCCTAAACAAACAGCGCAATTTGTAAAGATTTCGGAAGCTTATCAAATCCTCAGCAAACCCAAATCACGTTCAGCATATGACCAACGATTATGGGACGCAGGTGTGCTACGGCCTGGTCAAAGATCGAGGTCCGGAGCTGTAAAAAATATGCACTCCACTGAAATACATAGGTATTTATACATATCCAAATTGTGCATCTCTAGAAGCAGTGAATTCGTTTTAGGCCATGGGAAATAAAACCAAACTTCGATCCAAATCCCGGGCCTTACTACGGGGTGAAAGGTTTAGAGCGTGTTTCTAATTTGAAAGTAGCCATTGCTCTTGCAGTTTTAGGAATTGCTGGGGCAATATTTGGATTTGTTTCCGTAAAGTAAGAACATATGTAGATCCATCATTGAAGATAAATCCACCAATTATATATAACATAGCACTTATTATCTCTTCAGTCACTCCTTCACTTTTAATCGCCAAAAATTAGATGCTAAATCGGCGGAAGCGGGGATTTATCATGCGGCTATTCGTGCGGACGCTGAAAAATATGGCAATGAAGAACAACTACGGCGAATGCTGAATCGAATGTCAAAGGACGAAAGATGAGTTTCACGACCTATGGAATTTATTCTGCACATATTTTAATATAATTGTTTATATAAAACCACTAATAAAAAAAAATACACGTGATATTGTAATCAAAATTTCTTCTACAAAATTCTGGTTCAATAAGCTAAAATCAAGGACGTCAACATTTTGTACTTTACAATTTTTTATAATATGCTGTCGCGACACTATTTGTTGATAATTACTTATGTATATAGGGTCTGCAAATGTGTAGTACATTATTTTGTTCTAGAATCAATAGCTTTCGATTTAAGAAAGTTTTTTGATCATTTCTTCACACCCAGTTTTACATTATTAGAATTTTAGTATGGATTAAATATAATTTTTAAATATTTATTCAAACTTCAAAAAATTGTGTTTTTCAAACTTCAAAAAAGGTACGTTTTTCTTGGTCCTTAGAATAAACGCACATAAGCTTTTGAATTTTTTATAAGAAAATAAATTTTTTTAACTTAAATTTTTAGTTCGTATAACTATTTGATTTATTACAAATAAAAAAATAATAATTTCAGTAATGAGTATTTCCTCCTTTGTTATAATAATTTCATATATCTGGTCATTCATAGAATGATACAGGAAATCTATGTAGCTCAAGGAAATCTCCCTCCAAGCATGTTTAATAGCTGCAGTTAATGTTTCCTTATCTCCGTATCGCTTTCCTCCTTAGTATATCTTCCGTGTTAGCGAGCCTTAAACATTTTCAATTATGTTAAGATCTGGAGAATATGGTGGCCAAGTCATGACATTAACGTTTTGACTCGAAATAAACGACTTTCCTACTTGGGCGTTATGAAGGGGAGCATTGTCTTGTCCAAGGAAATACGGACTCCAGTAATGTTTTGGAGCGAGCGCCTTTCTTCTTCTGATCAACACCACACCATGACTCCACCTTCTCGGCTGTGGTGGCGACTTAAATATAACTCATCTTTCCACAAATCGTGATAATAGTATTGAAAGCCATCAGGGCCATCTAAATTAAAACGTTTTTCATCAGTAAAGACAATTTATTAAAAAAAAAACGTTGGTGCGTCTAACCTAAGACCAGCAGTGTATATCTAATTTACTTATATTTCTACATTAGATATAAAGTGATAGTACCAGATGTACTTTAGAATTGTGAAAGTAGGCTTGCTTGTCAGATTTCACTCATTTCCACAATGTGACGTACTAGTATAGTCAGAATAATGTTATGCACTGAATTTGGTGGGAGCTCGTACTTTGGTTCATAGGATATGGGGTTTCCCCTATACATAGATCAATTTTGATATTGGCTCGGCAGGTGAGGTGTAAAACTAAATGTGTTTGACCTTTTTAACTAGTTCTTAAGTCTTTTTTATTCGAAAAAATAACGTTAAGTGAAGAATGGGCTGGGCTATCTCCCGATATCACTTATTTTCGAAAGTATTTGTCCGGTGTAAATTTCATTGATTTACCATGAGTGGTTTGAGAGATAACACAGAGGGCTGAAGCCCCCCCCGAAATAAGGAAATTTTTTAAATAAATCGCAAATAAAAAAGATTTATCACTGACTGAATCTTTTGAAACTCTTATACACAACTCAGCTCAAACCTATAACAGTCGTACGCAACTACACTAGACGGTGACTGAAAACTTATCAAAAGTCATACTTAAGGGGTTATATACAGTTAGGATTTTCAAAAAATCGATTTTTTTGTTTTTACGTTTTCTTAATATATACCTACCTACCTATACACATACAAAATTTTAAGTCGATCCGACGAATATTTTCGAAGTTATAGACACATTAGTGAAGGCGCGCCGACTACAAGTAAAGTGCTTTCAAAACTTTAAACTCGTTTTTCTCGAAACGGTGTTTTCAAAGTCGGTGAGCAAGATTTCTCAGAAACGGCTGAACCGATCGGTCTGAAATTTTTACATAAGCTTCTT
Organism: Bactrocera dorsalis; assembly: GCF_023373825.1. Lineage (NCBI taxonomy): Eukaryota > Metazoa > Arthropoda > Insecta > Diptera > Tephritidae > Bactrocera > Bactrocera dorsalis. The sequence goes on from NC_064305.1 coordinate 52,065,959, forward strand.
AACTATATTTTTTAGTACTTAATCGAAGGATTTCCCCATCCGATGAAAATTTCTTATTTTTAGAAACAATTAAAGACACGAATTTTGGTCGAAAATCGAACCTTTTGCTTTGAGTAGACGCCATTTTTTCAAAAAATTTTTTTTTTGCTAATTCCTTCGATCAATCACTAGATTATTTCTTATATTATTGAAATTTATCTGGTTTTTGCTTTTTAGATGATCCAGTCCAGAGATATCGTGCTCACCGCAAGAGGCCTTTTTTTTGCGGACCTCTGCAAAATTGGCAATATCAACGTTCCCGATAATTATTTTTGGCAAAAAAAAAACATGTGAATATAGTTTAAGGTTGTCATAATATACCTGCCAAGTTTCAAATCAATAAACCAAATAGTTTGCTTAGAAAAAAATCTTGAAAAATGCCTTTTTTTCGACCTCCTAACTGTATATGACCCCTTAAGCGTTGTACAGATCTCCATCTTGATATGGCGAAGTTGGTTGGCCAGGGATATGACGGAGCAGCAAACATATCAGGGCATTTAAGTGGAGTGCAAACCAGGATAAGACAACTGTATCCAAAAGCACGATATTTTCATTGCGCTAGTCACCGATTGAACCTTGCGCTTTCTAATACTATGTCATTACCTTCAATACGGAACTGCCTTGGTATTGTCAGTGAAATAGCAAATTTATTTAGAAACCATTCAAATGCAAACACAACTTTCCAGGACGTTATACAGAAGCACGCACCAGAAAGCAAAAAAAGACGACTTGTTCGCCTTTGTGAAACAAGGTTTATAGAAAGGCATGAAAGCATTATAAGCTTTGTGGAGCTTTTCAAATTCATTGTACTAAGTTTGGAAATAATTTCGAGCGGTAGAGAAAAGCGATTTTTTGCTTAGTCTATTCGCCTGTGAGCAATTGTTCAGCTTAACGCTGCCACTGTCTGTGTAACTCCAAGAAAAATCTATGGATTTTGTATCAGCAATGAACCGAGCCAAAGAATTAATAAGAACTCTGCACCAGATAAGAGAAACAGCGGATGGTTTTTTCAACGATATTTTCCAAACAGCATCACAAATGTCTAAAGATCTTTATGACATAGATCTTGTAGTGCCTAGAGTGACTTCGCGTCAAACTACTAGTGCTAATCCACCTTGCACAACCCCTGAAAGCCACTTCAGAGTTACAATATTTATTCGATGCGTTGATGCTCTGATTCAAAACATGACAGAACGTTTATTAGTGAATGAGGATATACTCTCGTCATTTCAAATTCTACTCCCAGGTTTTGCTGCAATTGATAATGCCGAAGAATTAAAAAATTTAACTATTTACTTCGAGGAGCAAATATCAATGACAGCATTAAAATCAGAGTATCGATTGTGGTGTGCCAGCTTATCAACAATAGATCCAACCATAGAAGTGTTGAAATTACTGCAACATTGCGATGCAACGTATTTTAAAAATATTCACTACCTGCTTACAATTTTACCAACTCTTCCAGTGAGGACCGCTTCCTTCGAAAGAACTTCTTCAACCTTAAAAAGAATAAAAACTTTACCACGCAGTGTGATGGGCAATGAGCGGCTGAGTGCACTTGCTGTTATTGCAGTGCACTGGGATATTAAAATAGATCCAGATGAAGTAATTAATGATATGGCAAGCAAGAAGAAAAGAAAAATATTACTTATTTAAGTTACAACTACCAAATAATTTAAGTAATACGTATATGAATTTATATTGTTTTTTTTTAATAAACAGAAAATTCAAAGTTTATATATGTTTTTACTTCAGCCCCCTCCGAAATGAAAAGCTGGCTACGGGCCTGGGTGGCGACGGGTCTTTTCTACGAAGATTTATTACCTAAAATTTATTTTTGGACTTAATATACTCATTATTTCTTTACTAATTGTCGAGTGGGGGACTATACTCAAGTCTTTTTCCGAATCTATTGACTTACGATATTGTGTTTGAAAAAATAAAGGAGGTATGGAAGACAGTCGATATTATTTCAGATGAGTTTTTAGATAGACATCATATTTATGCATACCACTTTGTCACAATTAACAAAGATCAACATCATCTCGAATTGAGTGTAACATGTTTTTTGTCAATCCGTATTTAGTCGACATACTAAGATGTATCAATGTGCCAGTTTCCAAAATCGCCAGACATGGCTTCGTGTGACTTTTTACTGTTTTAGAAACAAAAAAGAACTTCAAAGGAACCTAGTTCTAGATAAAAGCATATTAGGCGTTCCAGCGTCTCCCTGATGCCTACTTCTCTGAGGCTAAGTGTTATGTGATTAATTGATTGCTACTTTTAAATTACTGTTATTTTATATTGCCATTGCAATTGCAACTAAAAGAACGAAAATACGAATGATATGTACTCTAAATTTAATTTTTAAATTCATCTCATATTTCCACGTTTTACTGTGTCTATTACATAGATAGTACTACTAATACCATCTATATGATTTCTATTATATAGATTAAGAATAATAGTTACGGAGATATAGCATTTTTGGTGAACATGTGTTAGTTTACAAAAAAAATAATCAAAAAGCATTTCGTGCGTTAATAACGCATTGGTTTTTGGGAGAAAATCCTGTTGAATTTGGGCTGTGAAATCAACCGAGTCCACTCGATAGTCAGCCAGTGGGCTGCATATTATGAAATCAAGCGTGGAAAGACAAAAAACCGGCTAGCAGGATTATGGCATCAGTCTTTTGGGATGCACGTGGTACATATATTATTCATCGAAGGATTACTGAGTCAGTTTTAATTTATTGCATTGTGTATTTGATTGCAGCTCTATTCTACTATTCTTAATATCTAGCAATTTTATTATTTTTTAGGAAGGATCAGTTTGAAGTTGTACGCATATACTTCATCGTTCCCGTTTAAATATTACTCTGCTCTGTGCAATGCTTCGAAAATATTTCTGTATATCTCAAACTATAATATCAACACTCCAGTTATTCCGCTATATTTTTATGTTAGATATCGCGTTTGGTTTGTTATGACTGCATTTGCGTCCTTCGCCCATAATCTAGCAAAGTATCCGCAATGCCTTGACGACGAAAATGTCAATGCCATTTTTTCTTGTGATATTAATCTTCGTTCTAAACAAAAACTGCCTGGTTCAGGAACAAACTCAGCAAAACTCATATTATAAGCATGTATGGATATGCAAATTTCTACTTATTTCTTTTCATTTTTGAATTACTAAAATTCTCAAAAGATTCTTACATAAATTTCGAACACATGCTTATGATTTAAAATTTAATTTTTGTATTTATAAAAAAGTATCCTATGTCCTTACCCTGGTTCTAAGCTACCTCTCCACCAATTTTCAACCAAATCGGTTCAGCCGTTCTTCAGTTATAAATGGTGTAACTAACATAAACTTTCTTTTGTATACTATGTATAGATTTGGTTTTAACAATAAATAAAATTAAAAATATAAGCAGTTACAACTTATGAATACTTCTTAAAACGACTAAACTTATATAACTAAGACATATTTTTAACATTTGCATTTAAAAATATTAGCGTTTTGGCCTTTTCATCGTCCAAGCGACCGTAGAAAATATTGGTCGTGGTAGTAGGATGCCTATTTTGGACATGTTTTTTTAAATGTTAACAAAACAATATGCAATTTTTGATTTAAAACTTCACTTATTTTCGTTTATAAATATCCTGACGAAAAATCGCACATACGTATTTACCATACATGCTACTTTTCTGTTACAAGTATGATTACAAGTAACCCTATTAAACTGTTCTCTTAAAAAATCGCATTTTTCAATCACTGTGGAAAAATCACCGGTATTGAAATATCGCTCATCCTTTCCATGCAGACTTTAGCATCTTCTTTTCTTTATTGGCGTGGACACTGCTTACGGGGTTGAAGCGGATTTTACAACAGCGCGCCTGTTGTTCTTCCCTTACGCTTTTGGCGCCAATTTGATATTCCAAGTGTAGCCAGGTCTTTCCAACGGAGTGGAGGTCTGCCTCTTACTCTGCTTTTTCCGGCGGGTACTGCTTCGAATATTCTTAAAGCTAGAGTGTTAATTTTATGAACTAGTCAATATCGTCCTATATCTCATACAGCTCATTGTTTCATCGACTGCGGTGTTCGCCGTTGCCAATGCCCAAAGGACCAGAAATCTTACGCATCTATCTACAAAGAAGCTGATGGATGCTTCTTATCAGTTTTTTGCACTCGTATTTGAATAACTCGGCCGGCAATCCATCGGTCCCACTGCTTTGTTAATCTTCAGACGGGTAATTGCTATTAGAACTCCATACTCATCGATTGTGTAATCGGGTTCACCATCTCCTGGTGTTCTCTTTTCACTGCCATTCAGTAGGCTGGAGATCACCTCTAGAGGTTCTACAAGAGTAGCATCTTCTTACATGCCTGTTTTTCAACCCCGTTAAGCTTTGGGGGTTTTTCATTCGCCATCTTGTCCAATTTGAATAGTTCCTTAGCATTATGCCTGCGTGTTCTGAGCTTCTTGATCCGCCACCTTTGCATGTACTTAAGGGCGCGAGTTACAATTCGTTTTGAGAAGGTTAGTGAGTGTAACAGACCGCTCCTCTAGTTCAGAGATTGCGTCAAAATTCTCGAGTCTAATTACATTCCCTATTACAATTTTCCTGTATAGAACCCAGTTAGTATTCTTAAGATTTCTGAAGGTTGCACTTTTGTTATGGATAAATACATGATTCATATGTAAATTTGGGGATCTGTTTCAAAGTCTTAAAAAATTGTGTAAAATGAAAAAATTCAAATATTTTCTTAAAAAATCCCTTTAATAGAATTCAAATTTAGTTTACAGTTTAAATTCAATCTATAAGTACAAAAACAATTAAAACAAGAAAGGAAAGGCTAAGTTCGGGTGCAACCAAACATTTTATACTCTTGCAACTTGCAAGAATCAAAGCCATGGAAATACTTTAAGACGTAAAAGCAATGATGTAAAGTAAAGTCAGATGGATGTCTGACCTGATATTAGTTATATAGAGGCTAGGCCAAGTCGCTCAAATTTATCTATTTTAGACACAAAGATACACTGTTATGAATAAAACACGCTCTCTTGATCTAATTGGGGATAAAGGAAAGTAATAATTGATTCAACCCATTTTTGACATACAGACATACCAATATAAGAAAAGGATTATCCCTTAATTCTATATATCACACACTGACCGACAAAAGTTAACTATAAGTACCGGGATCTAATTATTCGGTACTTAGGGGCCTGAACTAAAGCCATATCGTGGCCGATCCTCTTTAAGTTGAGGATGAGTTCAACAGAGTGGACCTTCCGTTATGCAAGTTTATTTGAAGAGTCTTCACTGTTAAGTTTGAGTTTCTTCTGGGAGTCGGGTTGCATTTCCGGCTCTTCATTACCTGTGTCTTGGAGCTTCAGTGTGGAATCTAGTATCTCTACTGGATCTTTCTTCACCTATCACTCCACTAACGTATTTTTATTGTTTTCGGTCGAGTCGCGATTCTTGAGACGAACGTACACGCAACCTACGTCCCACGCCACTTTCACAAACATTTCGTAAAATAAACGAGTATCTTCGGCGGACTTATTTATATGGAAGATATAGTTTTGGCTATCAAATATCGCGTGGGCATATTAAGGGGACTCTTGCTCTTGCTTAATTTTTGCACATTGCTGCAATAAAACCTATGTATGTTGATTTTCATGCAGTTAGTCGTAGCAAAATAATTGAAACGCTTTGCCAGCATATTACACGTATGCGTATGTTACATTTCAGTTTCTGAGGACTTTTGTATTTCGTGCAGTCGTGTAAAACAATAAGTACAACCTCGCTTGTCTACCGCATTACGAGCACTAATTCGAAAGCATTGATGAGTCCAAAGTAAACGCAAAAAAAAATTATAAAATTACATTTATTCAGATTTGTAACTTTAGTCAATCTATAAACAATAAAAATGCTGATTTAAATATCATTCCTACAAATTACATTGTTAGGCGAACAATTACTTATACAACGCCGGTTAATCGTGTTAGATCATTTGATACTAATTAAATGGAAATTCAAGTTGCTGGACCTAATGATCCCATAGTACTAGATGTGAGAAAATAATCACGTCAATAATTTTTTCTTAATCTATTTATCGATTTATTTTACTCAATTGTTATGTTATGTATTTTTTAAAATAATCCTATAGTAGTACCGATCTTTGTTGAGTTTGAATTAAATACAAAGAAATTTATGAGGGAATGACGAAATGAAACATAATGGTTTTTTTTTTTAAGAATGAATGTCATCAAAAAATATATAATATTTAAAAAGTGTTGTTGAAATTGTTTTAACAAAACATATTCTTTTCAGCCGTTCAATATATTGTATATTAAAATTAAAAAAAAAAAAATAGTATCTTCATTGCATGAATTCCAATCATACTATGAGGAAATTATTGATTTTCTTAACGGACCAAATTTGAGTTCTATTTACAAATAACGGGTGATTTTTTTGAGGTTAGGATTTTCATGCATTAGTATTTGACAGATCACGTGGGATTTCAGACATGGTGTCAAAGAGAAAGATGCTCAGTATGCTTTGACATTTCATCATGAATAGACTTACTAACGAGCAACGCTTGCAAATCATTGAATTTTATTACCAAAATCAGTGTTCGGTTCGAAATGTGAAAATCCGCTTTTTTATCGACAAATTTTGTTCAGCGATGAGGCTCATTTCTGGTTGAATGGCTACGTAAATAAGCAAAATTGCCGCATTTGGGGTGAAGAGCACCCAGAAGCCGTTCAAGAACTGCCCATGCATCCCGAAAAATGCACTGTTTGGTGTGGTTTGTACGCTGGTGGAATCATTGGACCGTATTTTTTCAAAGATGCTGTTGGACGCAACGTTACGGTGAATGGCGATCGCTATCGTTCGATGCTAACAAACTTTTTGTTGCCAAAAATGGAAGAACTGAACTTGGTTGACATGTGGTTTCAACAAGATGGCGCTACATGCCACACAGCTCGCGATTCTATGGCCATTTTGAGGGAAAACTTCGGACAACAATTCATCTCAAGAAATGGACCCGTAAGTTGGCCACCAAGATCATGCGATTTAACGCCTTTAGACTATTTTTTGTGGGGCTACGTCAAGTCTAAAGTCTACAGAAATAAGCCAGCAACTATTCCAGCTTTGGAAGACAACATTTCCGAAGAAATTTGGGCTATTCCGGCCGAAATGCTCGAAAAAGTTGCCCAAAATTGGACTTTCCGAATGGACCACCTAAGACGCAGCCGCGGTCAACATTTAAATGAAATTATCTTCAAAAAGTAAATGTCATGAACCAATCTAACGTTTCAAATAAAGAACCGATGAGATTTTGCAAATTTTATGCGTTTTTTTTTTAAAAAAAGTTATCAAGCTCTTAAAAAATCACCCTTTACTTCCAACTTTTATTCACTAGTTTATTTTTTGAGAGTCAGCCTAAAAAGAGGAAAGGATAAATCCTCAATTTTGGATATCAAAATGTTTATACCTTACTATACGCTATTAAGTTTACCACGAAGTTTGAAACACTCCGAAAAAAATGTCGAGACCTTTTAAAATATAGTATGTGTAGTATAAATGATCAGCCTAATGAGCTGAGTCGATTTAGCTGTGTTCGTCTCTGTCTGTATATATATGAAATAGTCCCTCAGTTTTTGAAATGTCGATCTGAAATTTTCCTAACGTCCTTTTCTCCCCTTGATATCTTTGTTGTTTTCTGAGAATGTTCAAAACGCAAATGTCAGTGAAGTGAGCAGAATTCGCGGAATTTGAAATATACGGTGAATGGGACATCATTTCATAGCCTACTTCGACCAAGATTATTGTGGGATTTGTGAACTGGTGCATTCATGGTGGAAAATAATTTTTTAGGTCATTTTGTTTCTTATAGTTTGTTGTCAAATAGGCCTAATAATTCGGCATAGCAAAGTGCTGTGACCCGTATGTCCTTCTCCATGTAGTGGATGAAGATTACACCTTCTGAATCCCGGGGAATGGTAGCCCTTACCTATACCTATGCTTCTTTTTCGGAACAGATTCGCCCAGCTTCTTTCTCTGAAGTATATGCACCGGTTTTTGACTATGGTTCAAAATCAAATTTTTTTTTTTTATTTTCGGAGAATAATTTAATTTGGGTGCATTTTTCACTCAGAAAAACTACGTGTGTACCTTAGGGTGGGTCAGAAAAAAACTAATGTTTTTTCCGCATCGTTCTCTAAAAAAAAGCTTCGAACAAGGAGCCAACATTAAATTTTGTTTTAAAATTGGTAAAACTTTTACCGAAACATTTCAATTGATGAAACAAGTTTATGGCCTAACCCGTAGCAGAGTGCACGAGTGGTTTCAACGTTTTCAAAGTGGTCATGAGGACATAAATGACGATCAACATGTGGGCCAATCAAAATCCGTGATCACCGGAAATTCCATCAAAACTGTGCCTGAATTCATCAAAAATCAGCCGAAATCATCATTGAAAATCATGGAAATGGAATTGAACATCTCCAAAACATTGATTTATCGCATTTTGACCGAACATTTTGGGATTAGGAAAGTTGTGTGCACGGTTTGTTCCGCAAAAATTGACTGACGACCAAAAATTGCTCAGAATCCGTCTCATCGATCGACGCTTGTGACCGATTATTTGACCAAAAATCACATTTTAACCATTATTCACCTGTTATGGCACCGTGCGACTTCTTCCTTTTCGGAAAAATGCTTTTGCTTATAAAAGGAAAGCGTTATGCAGACGTAGAGGCCATTCAAAAGACTTGCACCGGCATACTGGTGGCCATACCGGCCAACGAGCTAAAACACTCGAGCGACATGCTTTTGGACCGTGCAAAAAGCTGTATTGAAGCAGAAGGAGTCCTGGTTACTTTGGAACGCACCTTGTCGAATGTTTGTCAGTTATGAATTGATGTGCGCAATTGAGCTCTTTAAAAGTACGCAAATTAAATGAGTTAATCGAATTGAGTTAATAAGAGGTAATCAGAGTTCTTGGTACTTAAATTGCATTTTTCTGCACAAAGACACGTGTTAATCGAAAATCTTTGTATATTTACAAAGTTTCTTCTTAAGAGAAAAATCAAATTATATATTAAATTTCATATGCCACTCATGCTCTAAAAGCTCAGTAAACAAAATCTAGAAAACACATAAATTAATTATCACTTAACACTTTATTTCAGGCGATTGGTTTTGGTTAAATAAAATTTAAGAAGTAAGAATAAAAATCAATTGCATAATATTAAATTGTTGGCACCATAACGATACATACCATATATAAAAACATATATGTTAATAAAAAATATAAATTTTATTATTTGGTATGTCAAGGCCGAGAAAGCAAATAAACAGTTTCAATTTAATTGGGTGAACACACGGTTTTGTATGTGTGTTGTAAATTCATTAGGAATCGAATGTACTTAGTAAAAACTTTAATAATTTCTAATTTCTACGAATTATGTGATTTATGTACTTATGTACATACACACACACATACACGTTTAACATCTTACGTACATTACACGTTTAACATCTTAAACAATAAAAAATATTATTAATTTATTATAAACATGACTTACGGTACTAAATCTTGGCTTTAAAATAATTAACGGAACGGCCTTAGGTACATTCATTACGATATTGGAAAGCCAATGATATTGTAACACATTATCATCAATATGTAAGTTTGGTTAGTAACATTTATTTATTGTACTGTTTTAATTGAATTACACCCTCACCAAATGGTTAATATTAATACTAAATAACATTTATTCTTCACATTTAAAATTTGTTTACAACCAATTGACATAGTAAAGTGGCCACACTGCTCAGTCAATTCAGATATATTTATAGTGTGCTCTTTCGATTGACATCCGCGATCTCTTTGACCAAAATACGTGCGGCTACGTGGGGCTCTGCCGGTGTGAACACCACTTCATCATTGACCTTGTAATCGGAATAATTGAGTCTGTATACCTCGTGGAAGCCAAGTTTCTCCATAACACGAGCCGAATAGTGGCTGGAGCATAGCACGTGCATTACCGGAATATTATGTTCCTTCATGAATTCCAGAGTACGCTCAGTCAGGCAACCAGCGATGCCAAGTCCACGATATTCGGAATTGACTGAAAGTATTTTACCGTCGACCATAACGTCGATGTCTGGGTACAAATCGAAAATATTAAAGTTCTCTTCAATTCTATCAAAAAGAGCCAGTATCTTCTTGAACTTCGCATGCTGGCATGAATCGGCCGCTTTCTCAGAAGGTTTAGCAGATGGCGACTAAAACGGAAGATTTATATTATAATATTACATTCTTGCATAAGTCCGAAATATGTATAAATGTTATCCGAAAACCGACAGTTCCAGAATGTTTTTATATTCGGAATTCGTTGCTTTTCAAAATAAATAAAGGTTAACTTTTTAGATAAATGGATTTCAAGACTAGATAAAAATAAATTTACTTATGAGAGCTACTACTTAGATATAATATGCTTACATATGTCATGTCTTTGAGACTATTTATTATAGTAACTAAGGATTAATACATTTCAACTGTTCTTGAAAACTGGAAATTTTTTTCTATATTAATACTACTATCACACTTTTGTGAAGTTTGCCATCGCTTGCTAGGGCGATGTTCTATGGCGTTTGATTTGAGAGTCGTGGGATCGTTGAAAACTGTCCATGCCTTAATTTAATATTTATTGAGTTTATGATACTTACGGGTCTTTTCAAAAGTCCATTAAGAAAAATGCCAATCAAATCACCGTTATTATGTACTGCTTTGAAAGAACAGTTATCCTTCACACATTTCAATGTGTATTCCTCCAGCTCCTTACATTCACCCAAATCAAGAAATTTATTAAGCGGCTCATCCTAGAGTAAAAAGAGACAATTTGTCTTTATTGGCTAATAAACAAATATATGTTTGCATATGTACTTATAAACATAGCATAAAATATATTTGTATTCTATATATGTAATAAAGCATTATTAAAAATTTTTCTGTCAAGCTTATATTAACTAAATGTTCATTTAATACTTGTTTATAATCATTCGTTGGAAAGTCAACTTTAATTTTTAATTTCTTATTTTAGTTTTCATAAAATTAAGGACATTCTCTTGTAAATGTTTTGTCTAGAAGTTTCATATGAAAAGTATGCAAATACACATACCAGGAGAGATACATTGGCTACGATCCAGACTTTTGTGAAATACATACATATAATATTTTTTATTTTTTTCGAATTTCTGACTTGAGTCGCTGTTATGTGCGCCTGACAGGAAAGTTAATATTCCATCGATACGAACGATTTATTCTGCAATTTCTCATTGGCTAATGGCGCAGGCATTGGATCTTATGTCGTTTTATACACATGTTTTTATAGTTGCCAACTTTTATGTTTCAAAAAGGAGGAAAAATTAGAATAAGCAAAGTATTTCTATAAAAAGCACCTAATTTTTGGAAGTCAATCAAACATTTAGTTAGACAATACTTTGTATTTAACAGGAGTCCTGTGGTCAAAAGATGACCAATTCATATTCGAAGTTTGATAAATGTGCTGGTTTCGATCGGATTCCATTATTTGTTATATTTAATTGTCAACACAACAGTTTTCGCTTTTTCAACTGGTTATATGTGAACAGGCACAGACGCTTTTTTGCGCTGTATACTAGTTAAACTATTGCAATTAGTATGCTAACGACAACAGCCGAATGGCGAAATGTGCAAAATTTGAAAATAATTCAGATTAACTGGGTCTGTATACATCTTAACTTGAAAACATAATTCTGAAACAGATTCTGCACGGTGCCGTTGAATTAAATGAATATTTTTCTACCCACGATCAATACTAACAAAAATTTCAGAATTTTGAAATCTGTAACAAAATCTTTCGCTAAAGGCTGTTATACTCGTACTATGTTCGGACCGGCATTGAAAACATTTTGAAAACACATTTGTGGGTTGTGGAATCTAAGTCGTTCGGACCGACAATGTATGTTTTCGATGAGTTTTCACTGGCAACTATCAACAGGGGGATTCTCTTGCTCTTGCAAGATTGCACGATGACACAAAATGCAAAAATCCTATACCGAAATATGCAAGGCCAAGAAGCACCCATTGTAGAATCTAGTGATATATGACGGCACGAAAATAAACATTTTTTGGTCTGAATAATCTTCTCCGTGTGTTTGTTGTTGTGCCGTTGCATCAAAAAGAAAATTCTGCAATTCGTGCACCGTGCAAGGGTTTTGCAAGAGAAAGAGAATCTTTCTAATCTGACAATATCAAGTGACAGCTGTATTTGTATATGGAATGTAAACAAATATCAAGTGACAATTTAGGGCCGGCAAAATACGTCATCCCAATCCTTCCAATCGATTAAACTAGAGCAGGCAGGCACCGATTACAATGAGGGAATATAAGTTTTCAAGTAGTTTTCAGCGAAAACTGGTTTTCAATGTGTTTTCGTTTGATAGATTTTACATGGACCAAAACACAAGTTTTAGGGCGAAAACAAGTTTTTCCCACGAAAACATGTTTTCATTGTCGGTCCGAACATAGTATTATACGTTTTCAATAAAGATCGTTCTAGTTTATCAGGAAATGTTTGATAAACTAGAACTAGCTCTCTGCAAAATACAGTAAATACTTGTATTTCGAATTATTTGATGTTATAAATTATATATGAGATCAAAATAAAGCACTAAGTACGGCGTTAGACACTAAACCGTAAGCACTAAGTTGGGAAAATGTCTTTTTGCCTGCCACAAAACGAAGAAAAATGATATGTGGTTGAAACAGTGAAGAAATGATCGTGAATACAACAAAAGAAATAGGAATTTTACTATACCATAAACCATAAGAACATACTTGTGGCAGATCGCGAAACTCTTTGATCATATGTAGTATGTATGTGTGTATGTAAAGGGTGATTTTTTTGAGGTTAGGATTTTCATGCATTAGTATTTGACAGATCACGTGGGATTTCAGACATGGTGTCAAAGAGAAAGATGCTCAGTATGCTTTGACATTTCATCATGAATAGACTTACTAACGAGCAACGCTTGCAAATCATTGAATTTTATTACCAAAATCAGTGTTCGGTTCGAAAATTTTTTATCGACAAATTTTGTTCAGCGATGAGGCTCATTTCTGGTTGAATGGCTACGTAAATAAGCAAAATTGCCGCATTTGGGGTGAAGAGCAACCAGAAGCCGTTCAAGAACTGCCCATGCATCCCGAAAAATGCACTGTTTGGTGTGGTTTGTACGCTGGTGGAATCATTGGACCGTATTTTTTCAAAGATGCTGTTGGACGCAACGTTACGGTGAATGGCGATCGCTATCGTTCGATGCTAACAAACTTTTTGTTGCCAAAAATGGAAGAACTGAACTTGGTTGACATGTGGTTTCAACAAGATGGCGCTACATGCCACACAGCTCGCGATTCTATGGCCATTTTGAGGGAAAACTTCGGACAACAATTCATCTCAAGAAATGGACCCGTAAGTTGGCCACCAAGATCATGCGATTTAACGCCTTTAGACTATTTTTTGTGGGGCTACGTCAAGTCTAAAGTCTACAGAAATAAGCCAGCAACTATTCCAGCTTTGGAAGACAACATTTCCGAAGAAATTCGGGCTATTCCGGCCGAAATGCTCGAAAAAGTTGCCCAAAATTGGACTTTCCGAATGGACCACCTAAGACGCAGCCGCGGTCAACATTTAAATGAAATTATCTTCAAAAAGTAAATGTCATGAACCAATCTAACGTTTCAAATAAAGAACCGATGAGATTTTGCAAATTTTATGCGTTTTTTTTTAAAAAAAAGTTATCAAGCTCTTAAAAAATCACCCTATATGTAAGTGTGTACCTCATACATATTACTATTGTTATTGCCGCCTTCTCAGTGACGCCTGATGTTGTAGAACGTAATTGCATATTTAATATTCTCATTCTCATCTTCATTTGCATGCGGCGCGAGTTTTTTTATTGGCTATAAACATGCGTTTGCATACAAAGTTTCACACCTTTCCTTTTTATAAGCAAGTGCTTATACAAATAGATTCTATGAGATATAAGCCTTCTTTTTACATTTATCCAAAGAATTAATAAATTTTGAGCATTCACTCTCATAATAGCTAGCGAGTCGCATCCGTTTTCTCAGAGGTCACTCACATCGTAAATTAATATACATATGTATGTACTTACATATGACATATTTATGTATGTATGTACATACATACATATGTATCTCCGAATAAAGGTAATCCATATACATATTTATTAGGATATACCATTTTCTTATACTATGTATGTATGTGTATTCATGTTTCCATAGAATAGTATGTGTCTTTCCTTTCAAGCTAACGGAAAATTTTTGTATTTTCTTTATACAGTAGGAATAGAAGAATCTATTGTAATTAAAATATAAACGTATCAGATTTTCCAATAGGGAACCCCTGAAGACCCTGAACAGGGTATATTAAATTTGTCACGAAATTTGTAACACCCAAAAGGAAGCGTCGGAGACCCTATTAGGTATACATATATATAAAAGATCACATGCCATGTCCGTCTGCCCATCCGTCTGTCTGTATTTATACGAACTCTCAGTTTTTAAGATATCGTTTTGAAATTATGCAACCGTCATTTTCTTATCAAGAATCTGCTCATTTGTCGGAACTGCCGATATCGGACCACTATAACATATAGCTGCCATACAAACTGAACGATTGGAATCA